>NC_041217.1:94039330-94071358 GCF_002837175.3 Physeter macrocephalus
TATATGTTTATGTATAGCTGATTCACCTTGTTATACAGCAGAAACTAACACACCATTATAAAGCAATTATACTCCAATAAAGATGTTAAAAATAATAATAATAATATCCTTAAAAAAAAAAAAAGGTCAGAAGAACCAAATAGACATTTTTCCAAAGAGGAAATACAGATGGCCACCAGGCACATGAAAAAATGCTCAACATTGCTAATCATAAGGGAAATGGAAATCAAAACCACAATGAGATACCTCATACTTGTCAATATGGCTATCATCAAAAAGAACATAAATAACAAATGTCAGGGAGGATGTGGAGAAAAGAGAACCCTTGTACACTGTTGATGGGAAACAGTATGGAGGAGCCACTGTGGAAAACAGTATGGAGGTTTCTAAAAAAACTAAAAATAGAATTACCATATGGCTCAGCAATTCCACTCCTGGGTATATATCCAAAAATACCAAAAACACTAATTCAAAAAACATACATGAACCCCAATGTTCATAGCAGCATTATTTACAATTGCCAAGATATGGAGGCAACTTAAGTGTCCATCAACAGATGAATAAATAAAGATGTGGCATATATATACAGTGGAATACTACTCGACCATAAAAAGAATGAAATTTTGTCATTTGTAGCAACATGGATGGACTTGGAGGGCATTATGCTAAGTGAAATAAGTCAGAGAAAGACAAATACTGTATGATATCACTTATATGAGGAATCTAAAAAATACAACAAATTAGTGAATATAACAAAAAAAGAAGCAGACTCACAGATACAGAGAACAAACTAGTGGTTACCCATGGGGAAAGGGGGGAGGGGCAATATAGGATGGGAGAGTAGGAGGTACAAACTAATGGGTATAAGATAGGCTCAAGGATGTATTGGACAACACAAGGAATATAAACAATATTTTGTAATAACTATAAATGGAAAATAACCTTTAAAATTGTACAAATTTTTTAAAAAATTTTTAAAGAATTAGATTATGATCCAATTCATTACAAAGAGGTTTGACCTATAGTTACATGTATCACATGCCATAAGGAAACATTTCTTTAGACAATTAGTCAATTTTCCAATTAAAATAAATGTGTTTCAATCATCATGTTTCACACAGGAAAAGGAAAAATGAATTCAATAATTGCACTTTGCATTTCTATAGCAACATTCATCTAAGAAGCTCAAAGCACTAATTTAATTAAACCTCCAAATATTCCCGTGAAGACGTGTTATTATTTCCATTTGACAAAGGCATAAATGAAGTCACAGAAAGATTAACTCACTTGCCTGTGGTTACGCAGTGAATTAGCAGTGGAGGTCAGAATAAACCCTGAAATTTGGGCAAGTTGTTCTCTATAGTCTGGATCAACGATCTCTCAGTATCTGTAATTTTTCCCAAAGTCTCATCAGCTCAACTCCTGCCTTTCACTGGAGCATTAGCCACTTTTATTCTTCATGAGTTGGGGGAATCTGAAGAATAGATTATTCAAAAATGCTTCTGATTTTAATTCTTGTATTCCGCTTTCTAGGATGGCATTCATTTAGGGCAAACTCTGGTGGTATTTTCTTCCCTTTTTTCTCAAATACTCTTTATCAACATATTCTATCTCTTTTTATACATAATTAGGTGGCCTAATCCCAGAAAGCAAGGCTGTTTGCTTTTAATTAAGGAATGAATTGTACATCAAAATGTCATGGAGAATTTACAGCATCTCCATCTAATCTCTTAATGAAATGGATCTGATAGCTGCTCTGTTTGCATTAGTCACAGCACGTGCTGTATATGAATTTAAGAAGTGTATTGAGCAAACAAAGTTAAAATATACCAGGAAGTACTTATTATCCAGGGAATAAATATTTAGATATTTTCAAGGGCAAAAAGTCCATCATCATGTTTAATTATTATAGAGAATCATCCCATCTTTTTCACAAGGCAGTTTCTTACAATTGCTTTCTAACCTTTCAACCAAGGAGCCTATAAGTCCTTTTCAAAACTGTTTTTAGAAAAATCCATTTAGAAAAAAAGTAAGTTTTAATCTCATCTAGTCACATAATATATAGATGTTGAGAACAATAAAGTCAAATGGGTAGAATTAAGATGTGTTATTTCTTACTATTAAGTAATATATTAATCATCTCAGGCTGCCATAATAGAATATCACAAACTAGAGAGCTTAAATGACAGAAATTTACTTTCTCACAGTCCTAGAGGCTAGAAGTCCAAGATCAAGATGCCAGAGGGCTGGATTCTGGTGATGCCTCTCTCCTTGGCTTGTCCTCACCTGGCCTTTTCTCTGTGCACACACAGAGGAAGAGAGATCTCTGGTGCCTCTTCTTCTAATAAAGACACCAGTCTTACCAGATTAGGGTCCCACCCTTATACCCTCATTTAACTTTTAAGACCCCATTTCCAAGTACAGTCACATTGGAGGTTAAGACTTGAGCATATGAATTTTGAGGGGATACAATTCAGTCTATAACAAGTAACTTCCATCTTAGTCAATGAAGAAGAAAAGACCCATTGCTATGTTCAGGAAACCACACACACAGGGATAACCCTGAACAAAAGGACATAATTTAACATTCCAAAAATATATTTAAAATTTTAAAAGTCTTTATTTCCTTAAAAGGAGGCTAATTCCATGGTTCACTGCTAAACTTTAATTCAAATTCCACTTTTCAAACAATTTACTCTCCAACCCAGATCCATTCACCAACACAACTGCTACTCCAGGCCTAGGAAACTCCTCATCTGAAGGCTACTCCTCTTTGAGTATGTTCAAAACACAACTCCATTTCAGTCTTCAAAAGGAAGCAATATCACATGGCAGAGATTCCATTCATATTATAAATCAAAAGATCTTAAATTTAGTTTTAGCTCTAATATTCAACAACACTATATAGTCTCAAGAACTAAATTTAACATCTTTGCCCTCCAGCTTCAACTTTTACTATTAAATCCAGATTCAAAAAATCTATGATTAAGAGATTGTGAGCACTTTATGTATTTAAGGAATAACGGTAAATTATAATGGTCATATATTTCAAATACATTGAACCATTTAGACCCATTTAGAAGGAGGGAAGGATAGATGGAAAGACATGGTACTCAAAATATAAGTATCCTTATTGAAGCCTCAATAATATGCAAAACAAAAATCCCTTAGAAATTTCTGACAGTTTCTTATTTCTGCTGCTTAGCCCCACCAAAGCTAATAGTCTGTATGAATTTGAATAGCCTACATAATTTAAAATGCTTATTTGGTAACTTATGAGGTATTTCTTTCTAGAAATGATTTCACATTTATACTCTATTTTTATATCCGTTTATCTGTTCTCATGCATTTTGCACATACTCCCATTGACGATTTCACATTGTATCATACATAATTAGTTATTTGTATCTTCTTCATCTATTTTAAGCTTCTTAAAAACTCAGATCAATCTTTCATTTAAATGTGTTTCCTCAGCATTTGGCATAGTGCCTAGAACATAGTGTGACTCAAAACGTGTTTAAACATGTAGAATATTCCTCCAATATTGCAAATAATAATTTGATTTCCCCAGATGTCTGAAGTGTTTATTCTTGAATATATATCTATATAGAGAATTGAGGATTAGATTATAATATATTCAAATTCCCACTACTTTTAAATTAGTAACATTTTTGTCCGTTAGAACTCCATATAATCTCTAAATCAGGAGTCTCCATAGGTCATTTGTAAAGTGTTTAGGCTTATAAATTTGTGTATGAGTAAAAAACATAACACTATTTGGAGGGGTAGTACCTTTTGGTGAACTGGAATTCTGAGAAGTTGAAAAATGGATTATCAATGATCTGTGGAAGTATTATTTTCAGAATTCACCTAATGCAAGAGTATTTTCCATTTTCCTAACTGTCAAAAGCTAGAGGAAAGCTAGAGGAAAGCATAGTCATAGACAGACCATCTTAAAAGATGTGAGAGCCAATATTCTGCCTCCTCAAAAAAACAAAATAATAAAGTTTATGTCCATTTTTGATAATACAAAATGTCCAAAAGGACACTGGAATTTACCACTGACAGTCTTGGTGTACTAGAATAATCTGATTATGTTCCCAATAAAGTAGGCCAAATCAACGAAATAGTCTTAGATGTAGATGAAAGAAATTTTTTAAGAAAATACATACATTTAAAAGACTTTGCACACATAAATACTATAGTGGTAGACAGTCTTCTGTCACATTCTCTGCCTGAGGAAAAGGAGGCTCATGTAGGTCCCAATGATGAGCTAAGCCCCTGGTTCACAAAGTATGGCCTCCCATCAATCAGCATCACATGGGCACTTGTCATAAAGGTAAATTCTTGCACCCTCTCTCTAGACCTACTGAATCAGAAATTCTGGGTTGAAGCCTAGTAATTTGTGTTTTTAGAAGTCCCCCATATGATTCAGTTTAGGCTTCAACCTGAGAACCACTGGTCTAAGCTCATAGCTTTAGCTGAAGGTAAAGCCTTGGTTTCAATGCTTTAGTCCCATCTTTGCTTCAAGTACAATACCTTGATTTTGGCCTTGATGCAATAAATGAAGGCTTACTGTTGATGTTAATAATAACTTCAGGAAATAATGCTAAACCTCAACATCTACTTTCTTAGCTAAAATCTAACTTGAATACATTTTTGTTCACTGTGATTCATATAAAGCGATCTGATTTAAAATCGTGAGTTCTCATCTCTCTTTTTCAACCAAATTCTTCATATAAATCATTCTCATGTGTTTATTTTCATATTGTCCCCTAATTCTCTCCAGCTTCCTCATTCTGTTTCTGTTGTTTCCATTTTATCTCTTTTTCTCTGTCCTCTTTATATTAACCGTGATCATTGCTTACACCTGTTCTACCCCAACTTACCTTAGTGAATGAATTTTAATGCCAAGATATATAGATAGAATTTGAAACTGCAAAGGAGATTTATAGTTCGGGGAGCATGATCTGGAGAAGGCCTTAATTTATTTTCTTAGATATGTAAAATTTAGATCTCCTATGCCTGTAAAACTGCCTGGAAGCAGCAGCAATTGTAGTTCAAAGGCTAGTCCGCACGAAAGATTTAGACCAGACTCTAAGACAACAGGCACTCTTTTCCTCACCGTTTTCCCCCAGGAAAGATTTGAATATTTTGCTTTATAAGAGAAAGAAAAGGAAATTAAATTAGACTATCACAAATATAAGCAAAATCAGAATGTCCTTCCATATTAGGAAGCTGTGTCCATCACCAGGAAAACTGAAGCAAGCTTCTCTTTCCATCTCTGTAAGTAAGACAGACACTTTGTTGCCCTATAAGAAAAGTAGACAGCATATTCCCTTTGGGAATATCCCCAGAAACTATCACTGTGGCAATTTTTAAAAATTCTTTTCAAAGATAACCCTGAGAACAGAAACATAGCTGAGGAGTTGCTGTGTGGTCTTGACTCCAGCAAGCCCAGCTGAATCAGCCAGGCTGCCCTTGCACACTACTAAGCTATGTCAATCCTGCCCACTTCTATCACATTTACCTTTATGCCACATATGGTCATGTAAGTCAGAGGGCATAGGATTCAGTCAAAAGCCCTGCCAAATTCAAGTATTAGTTCTACCAGTCACTAGACAGAGGACACTGCATAAGATACACTGCATAAGACACACTGCTATCTTCAACACCACTTATCACAATGATATGGACATAACATATGTAGTCAATAAACATTCCAGAATCATTGTGTAATGATATCATTAATTTTTCTGGATCAGCAAAAAAGGATTGAATGATTTATCAAAGTTTAATCAATCAATAATGAAAACCTTAATAATAATTTACACTGATGGACTCCTTACAATGTGCCAGTCACTTATGTTTATTTGATCTTCATAACCAACCTTTGCCCCAATTTTACATGTAAGGAAACTGAGGCACCGAGAGATTAGGTAAGTTTCCCGAAGTCATACAGCTAATTAGTGTTAGAACTGGGATTTGAACCTCAAGATAATATGGCTCCAGAGTCCACATGCTTCATCTACCACACTATTTATCACTGGAGCCTACAAGCAGCTAAATCCATATAGCAAAGCACAGCTATAGAAGACATTCAGCACAGGTAGAATTAGTAAATCAGCTCAATTCAGGAAAATATTGAAATGAAATAGTGCCCACCTGATTGACAGCTGCCCGCATTAAAAAGGTGCTGAAGTATTTGGGCCAAGTCATAACTGAAGTTGCAGCCCTTAAAAAACTGGGGCCCTTGGTTTTGATGAAACTGTTTAAATGGCCAAGTATATGACCTTGTTGTTGCCAAACATATGCTCACTGCAGGTGATATTTCAGTAGATTTCTGAAGGATAAACTGCTACTTTCACTTTGCTCCTATATATTGTGCAAAATGGTCCATTACCACTGGTCCTAGCAATAGGGAACTTCAAAGGCAAACAGAGAAGGAGAAACACTCATCCGAATGGCAAGCAGTCAGTAAGCAGACAATGTAAACAGACACACTGTGCAGGCATGGGGGCACCAAGAGCAATCTCAGCAATTGCTTCATCTGCTTTCCTGTTTTCCCTCTTACTTCTGCCAAATGCGACTGGATGTGATGCAAGTCCTCCACTATGAAGCAGGTTCTCTTCCACAGAAACACACCCACATTTCTCTCCTTTGGCCCAGAATGCACAGGACTCAGTCTAGTGTCTAGAACTTTGAAAGTAACAAAGCCAAAGAGAATAGCCTCCTGGTAAAGAAACACTGGACTTCACTAAATGAGATGTTTTGTCTGTTGAAATTATTTGAAGTCAACTGTTTTACTCTAGTCATCAAATTCATTTAAAACAAGTCTGTCTTTTTTAAAAAATTGCTGAGTACAGAAAATAGCTTGATTTATTCATGCACAAAAATCTCATTGTAACAGTGTTTATGATATGGCTTGCTGACCAATCTTCAAAGCATAGCTATGAACAACAAAAAAACTTTTCAACACATCACATAATTAGCCCATAAAACATATGTTCATTTTTTCACACAACGTGAACATTCCTAAAAAAATCACTTTATTGCATTTAACTCTAACATACTCAGTAGAAGTGCACTTTATAATATCAAAATAAAATTGTGCCCAAAATGTTAGCCAAAACTTGAAAGCATATAGTGTAGTGACCGTTACAAATGTTTTAATCTTTGAAAGAAGAGGCACAGCTTAATTTGCCAAAGTCACTAGAGATTAAATTAAAATTTATCTAGTCCTCAAGTCATAATCATAGGTAAGAAATAAATGTGCATTATGGGAGGGAGACGCAAGAGGGAAGAGATATGGGAACATACGTATATGTATAACTGATTCACTTTGTTGTAAAGCAGAAACTAACACACCATTGTAAAGCAATTATACTCCAATAAAGATGTTTTAAAAAAAATGTGCATTATGGTGACTTGAAACTTTTGAACATTTTAATGTAAACTAGCCTACCTTTCTCCTCATAAAAAGCATATGGGGTACCTATGCAGAAATCAATTACTCCAGTTAAAACCTGAGGGGGCACCGATGCAGAGAACTTAAGTAACCCCTTGAGAATCACCAATACTAACTGGTAGAAGTGAGACTTAACATCCTTGTCCCTTGAGTCTCAGTTCCATTACTATTCTATTAGACCCGCTGCTCCTCAGTGCCCTGTTTTAACTTGCTTGCCAAGAAATGAGAACATTAAGAGCAATAATTTTATTAAAGTAAATTATTTCTATCTTAAAGAACTGTCTTAAAAGACAATAAATTCTTCCTATCTTTTGTGCAAATGTTTTTTAATTAAATTATGGTGATAAAAAATGGTAGCTGTTTGTATTTCTGAAAGGTCTTTCCTAGTATCAGTCTGAACGCCCTCTGTTGCACATATCTAAAACCTAACTCAAATTGGTTTAAGCTAAAAAGAGAATTTTCTGGCTCATGTGATATTAAAAAAAAATCCATGGTCGTAAAATCAGATATGGCTGATTCCAGGATTCAGATGATGTTTTCAGGACTTGGTCTCTATCTCTTGGCTCTGTTTTGTTTTGCTTTTGCTTTTGTTTTAAGCACAAAATTAGCTCTTTAATTTTTTTTCTAATTTACACTGTGCAGTGACAGATTTTTTTTCTAATTGAGGTAACTTTGGTTTATAACATTATATAAAATTCAGGTGTACAACATTATAATTCAACTTCTTTATACACTACAGCATGCTCACCACCAAAAGTCTAGTTTCCATCTGCCATCATACAATTGACCCCCTTTACCCATTTTATCCATCCCCACCCCCATTCCCCTCTAGTAACCCACCAATCTGTTCACTGTATCTATTTGCTTGTTTCTGTTTTGTTTGTTTATTTATTGGGATTTTTTATATTCCACATATGTGTAAATCATATGATATTTTTCTTTTTCCATATGATTTATTTCACTTAGCATAAAATCTGCTTTGTTTTTTAAAGACTTTATTCTTAGATTTCAGACGCCCTCAGAAGATTCAAGCTTACATCATCCTGACTGCTAACTCTACTAGTGGAGAGAAAAATGCTCTCTTCCTACTTGTTCCAGAAAAGTTTTATTGGGTGTGGTTAAGTCACATGACTAACCCTGAACCAATCATTTGAGCCAGAAGATGCAATAGTCTATTTGTCCATCCATAAACCCAGAAATAGTGTCAGATCCTTATGAACAACATGCAGTAATCATGAAGAAGATGTGATCCCCTAAGAAAATCAAGGTGCTGTTACCAAAGAGAACGTGAATAACTTCAAGTTAAGCAAAAACATCAGCTATTCACTAGTCCTGCCAAAATAATACTTTGATAATATGTTTCCTAACTTCTGAAGAAAAGTTATAACTCCCTCAAAATTTAAAGGCTAGAAACTGCCATGTTAGACTACATGCCCTAATAATAAGCAAACTTTTATGATGCCTACCACGTAGTCACAAAGAATCTTTGGAAACTAAGCAAACAGTTCAATATTCCCTGCTTTTTTAATCAGCTGTTTAGACAACTCAAAATTCAACTTTTCTTCACTAATAGCCAAACATGTCAATTAAACTTCCCCTCCCCAAATTCTAAAATACAAAGACAACCCAGCTACCAAAAGCATTGTTGTCTGTGAGTTAAATTTTAATTTACTCCTACCAAAAATGAGAGAATAAAGAAGAGAGGAATATTCAGCCATCTGCCAGCTCTGCTCCTAAGTCATACTCTGCTTAAGGTGAACAAAGAGACTCCAATTAGAGACCTGGTACTTTTTGAAACATGTAGGTTCTGTGTGTTTGGAAAGTTAAAAAAAAAAAAAAATGAAAAGTGTTAGAGTTATGATGCTCTTTGAGATGGAGCAAGAATACTCTTTTTTAAAAAAACTATGTTCATAACTGAAATTTAGTCCGAAGAATTTATTGGTATATTAACTCTTGAAAAAGAAGTCAGGTTTATCTTTCAAGTAATACCATTATTTCTTCTATGTTTTCTATAGACTGCTTCAAGCTCTTGCATATTCCTAAAGATAGCTGGCTTTGGATCATTAACCAAAATTTCAAAATCTTTTGAAAGGATCCAGTAGGGTTTATTTTCTTCAAAATATACTCGATCTATTGACCATAGTGTCTTCACAATATCAAGGCAAGAAAAATTTAAAATACAAATGTTTCATGTAGAAAGAATATCTAATATAAACAGAGACTACTGATCTTCCTGTGGATAACATAAACTGATGGAGACTCTGAAAGTCTGGACACTGAAACCCTCTATTGCTCCTAAAGCTAATATTGAGCTAATTCCATTCAGTGCAAGCTGTTTAAATGACTACTTCCTAGACCCTGCTCACTCATTTCCTCTGTAGTCACTAGAAATTTGGCTTCGATTACTACCAATCTACTAATGTGAAGAGAAAAGACAAAAAGATCATTTTCTCATTCCTCATTCTTCTTGATACTTGGCAATATTCTATTTTTTTTAACTACATTTTTATTCTGATAGTTCTCCTTTCTTTTATTCAAATACTCAATCTTAGTTTCCTCCTCCATTTAGAATGGCTTCTCCATATGTACTTCTTTTTCCCTTTCCCTAAATGTGAATAAGCTTAAAGAAGCTTATTATCTTTCTAACATGTATTCTTCTATTCAATAGTACTTTTTAAAATGTTCAAGTCATAAAAGGGATCTAAGATTTGAATGGGGGGGGATGAAAATGTGGAATAATTATAGTTGATGATTAACTCGTAACTGATAAAATCATAGTAATTGATTAACAATTATTTTATAATTACTATTATAAAAAATTAACAAACAGAAACCTCAATTAAATAGAGTTGGGAGACCAGAAAGGGAGCTCTCACACCTTGTGACAACAGCAGAGCTCAACAGTAAGACGAAAGATTCTTCTTCTCTCCTGGCAATAACTCAGCCAAAGAAAAGCCAAAGGACTCTGTTTACTGTAGCCCTCCCAGCTTCCTTTTCCCTCTATAAAAGAATTCTCCTCCCCTTGCTGTGCAGGGACTTGCCTGAAACTCACCATGGTTGCAGACCCCAAATTGCAATTCTCTGCTGATCCTGAATAAATTCACCTTTCCTGAAGAAGTATCCGGCAGTCTATTTGTTTCAGGTCAATATTTTGATGGCCTGTACAGGGACTAAAGAAGACTCTCAGTGGCTCAGAGGTTAGTGAGAAAGCAGGTGCAATACCCACAATTGAGCCCATTGTCCCTCACTGCTTTTCTTATTGACCCTGGAGTTTGAAGGCACAACTTTCTCTGAATCCAAGCTCGCACCCTCTTTCCATTTCAAACTCTCCAGGCTTTATTCGGGATATATTTATGCAAGTACTCTTTTGACACTTCGGTTTGATTTTGAGATCAGACTGTTTATTGAAACTGGCTAGCCTTCAGTCTATTTCCTTTGGAACAGGGGCTGCCTCTCCTGAAGCTAAGTCTTTCACCCATTCCTTTGGGAACAGAGGCTGCTCCTCTGAAACAGTACTGGGTTTTTCAGTCTTTAGCCTATTCCTCTGGAAGTGCTATCTTCTGGAGAATGGCTTAAAAAAAACACAAAAAAAGCCTTTGTTCTGGCTCCTCCTGGACCAAGCTGCCTCCTTAAGACTTGCTGGGATTGGCTTACAAGCTGTTTGAATTAAGCCTTTAGTGCTGTAAGCTGTTTGAAAATTGTTCTTTGCTCTAGAGGAAAAACTAGGAAATGAAACCATAGTTATCTAAGTATTATGAGGGTGTCCCCCTTACTTACTCCAGAAAATTTTATGTTTAAATAACATAGTCCTTCCTATGCACATTTCTAACTAAATGGACTGAACTGACCAAAGGCAATTAAGAATATCAATGACCATTATGGGTAACTTCTGAAGTCTCCAAATTTAATTAACTTAAAAATGAACTGCACTGCAATAGCTCAAAAATTTCCAGAACTGAGTGGAATGCTTACTTCAATTCGTATTTTGAGGTGCCCCAACATTATCAAGAGTCTATAATTGCCTCTCTGAAAATTAAAATTTTAACTAAGTCAAACAAGTGATCAAAGAAAGATAAAGTGGCTCCTGAAGCCTCAGGTTCTTCTTCTTTGGCTTCTTTGTCTCAGACTCCACCTCTGGCACCATTTTGTCTCTTCCCCGGGCTCCTCAAGGCCAGACTCTACTTCCGACACCATCTTTTTCCTTCCTTTCTATGCCGCCTACACCTCCACTGTTCTCTCAAATCCCCCATACTAAGTCTGTCGCCAAACTTCTCCTTTTCCTCTGAACTTTTCAAAACCAGTCCCTCTAAAATTGAGCCTTCTGAGGATCCAGAGGCTCAGCTCTCAATTTTTTATACTCCCTGGACTAAAACTGAACTACAAGCCATAGTCAAAGATTTTCCTAAAGTAACCAAAGATCCTCCCAGATTTGTTGACAAATTTAATACAGTCATTCAAACTTATCAACCTGGTTTCTCTGACTTATACCAACTAGTTCATATGCTTGTCAGTCAAGGCCAGACCTGACACTGGATGAAAACCACTAATTGGAAAAGTCCTAAAAGGTCTCTAGAATTACAACCAGGAGACCAGCCCATGATTAGGCTTGGGCAACCACCAGGTAATTTTCTGGCAACACTGATTCTGGAAACACAGATCATTGGCCCTATTGAATCAGCTACCACTTTTCTTATGGGCAAAATCTCCAACTGATGTTGGCAAAATTCACAGTGCACCTCCTATCAAAATTCAAATAAACCCCTCTAAACCTCTTCCCAGAATTAATCAATAAATACCTTACAAGTAAAGAAGGCCTTCAAGGCATAAAGTCCATAACAGAAGATGACAAGAAGCAAGGCCTCATTATCCCTTGTATGAGCCACTGCGACACTCCCATTTTACCAGTGAGAAACCTTAGGACCAAGGGTAGAGGTTTGTCTAGGACCTCTGAGCAATAAACAACATTGTTATCCCTCAACACCATTATTTCTAACCCTCATATGCTACTAACATTCATTCTCACTGGAAGCAAATTCTTTACTAGAATTGATTTATGCACTGCATTCTTTAGTATTCCAGTTGAGGAAGCTAGCCAATACCTTTTTGCCTTCACTTGAGATGTAAAACCATTTACCTAGACAGTAATGCCTCAGAGTTATACTGAGAGTCCTTATTTCTTGCAAAATCATGAAAGCTGATCTGAATGACATAAAGTTCCCTAGAGGTTCTACTCTGTTGCAATATGTGGATGATTTGCTTCTTTGCTCTCCCTCTCAACCTCCTAACAGGAAGATAGCATCCACCTGCTAAAGCTTTTAGCCTTAAAAGGACATAAGGTATCCAAAGAAAAATTGCAGTTTGGCAAAAACAGGTTGAAAATTTAGGGCATCTGATATCAGAACAAGGGCTACACCTAGATCCAGATAGACTTCATGGTGTTCTAAGTTTCCCAAAACCCAAAAGTAAATGCCAACTGAAAGGTTTTTCTCTACTGAACTTGGCTTGTAAAATTCTCTCTTATTGCCAAACCTCTACGTTTTACTCAACAATACCAACCCTAATCCAATTTTATGGGCAGAAACTGACAACATAGCCTTCAAGGCCTTAAAGAAGAGCTTGATGAACCCACTGCCCTTGGGCATCCCAACTGTCAGATTTCCTTTTTCCTTTTCATATATAAAAAGGAAGAAAAAAAAAAAAAAAAAAGGAAGAGAATGGACTTGCGGTACTCACCCAAAAACATGGAGACCACCACCGATCCACAGGTTATTACAGCCGGCAACTGAACTCTTGGCATGGAGATAACTCCCTCGCCTTAGAGCCACTATGACCACTGCCCTTTTGGTTAAGGCCATGGAGAAAATCATTGTGGGATTGCCTTTAACCATTTTTGTACCTCATGCAGTAGAAGCTCTCTGGAATTCTCATCACACTCAACATTTCTCAGCCATCCACCTCACCTCCTATGGAATCCTTTTGTTAAGTGCTCCTCACATAATTCTTTTGCACTGTAATAACCTTAACCCAGCTACTCGTCTTCCCTCCAACCGATGAAAGTCCTTCATGACTGCTTAACGCTGATGCACCACCCCCTGACTCCTCTCAATGATCTATAGGAAATTCCATTGGGTAATATTGATTTCTCATGGTTCACTGATGGTTCTTACTTAAAAGGTGACAATGGTAAGTATTGTGCTAAGTATGCTATTACAACTTCTTCTGGTGTTGTTGAGGCAGTATCATTACCTATGGCTACTTCAGCCCAGAAGGCTGGATTAGTCACTCTTACAGGGGCTTGTACTTTAGCCAAGGACAAAACTGCCAATATTTATAATGACAGCAGATATACTATTGGAGTAGCTCATGATTTTGGAATGTTGTGGAAGCAATATGGCTTCCTTACTTCCAGTGAAAATAAAATTTAAAATGGTCCCTATGTTCAGGAATTATTAAATGCAATACTTTTACCTGCAACTCTAGCTATTATTAAGATTGGTGCATTCTAAACTTGACTCTTTGGAAACTAAGGGAAATCACCTTGCTGATACTTCTGCAAGGAATGCTATTCTTAAAGGGATGAAAAACAGTCAAACCTATCTCATGGTTTAAAGGGATATTTCCCCAAATTATAATTGAGGAAAACTGGATAAAGAGGATCCACAACTGGCCTCAGAAAAAGAAAAACAGGATTAGAAATTCAATAATTGTTGGTTTGATAAAAAGAGAAAGCTCTGGTTTGGACCAAATCAAGCCAGTTTTACCAAAGACTCTAAAATTCCCACTCTTCACCACTGAACATGCATTAAACCACTGGTCTACTCAACAAAATGAGAGCCTTCATGAATCAGTATTGGTGGGAAAACATTAATAAGGCTGCAAAAAGCACCTATCTCACTTGTCCCACTTGTCCAAGGTACAAACCAGGGAAGCCTGTTTGTACTGCTCTTGGACATTTTAAACTGCTTAATGGACCATTCAAGGTCTGGCAGATGAATTTCATACAGCTTCTTCCATGTAATTGATGTAAATATGTTTTAGTCATGGTCTGTTTTCACACTGGACTGAAGCCTTCCCTTACAGATAGGCTACTGCCTCTTCTACGGCTAAAGTCTTTTGGAAAAGAGTATCCCTACCTGGGGAACTCCTCTCAAACTTCATAGTGATCAAAGAATCCATTTTACTAGCCATGTGGTTTGACAAGTTTGTGGTGCTTGGCCAGTTTCACTGTGCCTACCACACTCAATCCTCTGGTTTAGTCAAACACACTAATGTGTTATTAAGACTGAATTGGCAAAATTTGTAGAGGCCCTCCAAATACCTTGGCCAAAAGTATTGTCGCTGGTCCTTCTAAATCTCAGATCCACCCTTTTGGAACTAATAAACTCTCACCCCTGAAGATAGTCACCGGATGCCCCAATGCACTTGGCTCTTGTTTCTTTTGACCCACTACTAATAAAAGGGAAAATACTTCAATGTTGCAAAGGCCTAATTGCTTCTATTAAAAATAACCATGTTTTGGTAGAGGAATCTTTTCACAGTATGCCCTCAAGAGACGAAGACCTTAAGCATCACACCCTGCAATCTGGAGATGCTGACAACCAGAAAAGATACCTCTGGAAGGACTCTGTTCAATCTCACTGGGAAGCCCCCTATCAAGTACTGCTAACCAACCCTGTGTAGCCAAATTCCAAGGAACAGACTCTTGGATTCACATAACACACCTAAATAAAGTACCAAACCCTGACTGGACCGGCACATCATCTGGTGACCTGAAAGCAAAGATCTCCCAGAATTAAAGCAAACAACCTCCTACGATAGATGATATGCTTTCCCAAGATATCCAAACTAGGCCTGTTAAAAAGTTTGTTGCCAAACTTTTGATAATGACATAACACTTCAGATTACCTCCAATGTTTATGATCTTGATAACATATGGACTTCAGATAAAAAGTGCCTGAGAGTTCTCCCTCCTACCCCTCTTTGTTACTCAAATGTGACCTTAATAGGTTTCCAGGGCTTCCCTGGTGGCGCAGTGGTTGAGAGTCCGCCTGCCGATGCAGGGGACACGGGTTCGTGCCCCGGTCTGGGAAGATCCCACATGCCGCGGAGCGGCTGGGCCCGTGAGCCATGGCCGCTGAGCCTGCGCGTCCGGAGCCTGTGCTCCGCAATGGGAGAGGCCACAACAGTGAGAGGCCCACATACCGCAAAAAAAAAAAAAAAAAAAAAAAAATAGGTTTCCAGTCTATGCACTTTCCCTCCAATGTGAGGCAATCCATCCAGGAAAGGCTTTTCCTGACATTGAAGGAAAAAAGCTGCTGAATTAGAAAACCTGACTCTTGATCAGCAATGCTTTCAGAGAAAGATCGTGATCAAAAGGGAAAAATGTAAAGAATTAATATAGAGAAACCTCAATTAAATAGAGTTGGGAGAGCAGAAAGGGGCAGTTTTCAAGGCCTGGAACAAGTAGCATAGCCCAAGAGGAAGAAGAAAGATGCCTCTTTCTTGGCAAGGACTCAGCTAATGAAAAGCCATGGACTCTTTGTTTACTGTAGCCCTCCCAACTTCCCTTTCCTCTCCATAAAAGCATTCCCCTTCCCTTGCCCCATAGGGACTTGCACAGTTGGCTTGCCACAGTTGCAGACCCCAAACTGCAATCCTCTGCTGATCCCAAATAAACCCATCTTTGCTGGAAAAAAATATCTGGCAATATATTCATTTCAGGTCAATACTAGTTAACTATGTGAGAGTTCAATATAGGCCTTAGCAACATCCATTCCTTCCAATTGGGTTTACAAGGTCTAGAAATAGCTGAGAGACATTTCCCCAGCTAGACAATAAGCTCTTAAAAAGTAAAAAGTAGTTCCTGTTTTTTGTATTTGCAGCACCTAAGCAGTGTCTAGCCCAGAGGAGATAACAAAAAGCTTTTTAAAAATAGCAAGTAAACCAAATGTCTAGGGCATATGGCATATGCAGGAGAATAATAAAAGTACTAAAAATATATGTGGGGGAATATTGATCTACATGTTAAGAATTCTGGATTTGTTTTGCACATAATAGAGAGCTTTGAGGGGTTTTGTACAGAACACAATATAAATGATTTAATACATATGAAAGCACTTAGAACTCTATCTGCCATATAGTAAGCCCTCTATAACTGTTTATCATCACCATGTTTATCAGAGCCATGCTCACTGTTCTTTTTTTAAGAATTTCTACTTCCATGTTATACTGATTTATTTATTTTCATATTCACATGTCCAAAATACTGAGTTTGCTTTTAGTATTTTCAAGGCATTTTCTTTGCAAGAACAGACTGCAAGAAAGTTGCTCCCACTTTTAGTCTCCTACTCTAAAATAAGTCTAGTTCCAAAGTCAACTGTCTGCTTTAATCTCCAGAACTCACTGCAAGTTAAAAATAGCTCAACTCTAGTCTATCACCAAACATGAAAAGTTTCAGCTTGAAAGGCACTTCAACATCTGCCTCTGCACCACAGACCACAAAGCCTGAGTGAGCCGTGTGGCTACATGCTTGAATGAAAGGGGTGAGTCTGAGCATGTCTGCTGTGTAATCTTTTGCAAAAAAGAAGAGACTATCACAGAGGAGACCCAGCTCAGGGAACTGAATAAATGAGCAGGCAGCTCTATGCAGACCACAAAAAATGAGGCTCCCTAAGGCCTGCCAAATATCTCCTTTGAATTAGCATATATTTGCATGTATTGACATACAGAGAAATGCACTACCAGACTACCAAAGGGTGTACTTCCACACTCTCAGGTATGTCATTTTCCTCTGTGGCTGCCTAGGCAACCAAGGTATGCATGATGCATGAACAGCGACCTAAGAGACCAGAATTCTCCTTTTTCTATGACTGAGTACCTATGGTGCTCTAGGCAAGTCATTTCTTCTTTGCAGGCCTTAAAATGAATGAAGGAATGACAGAAAACCTCTAAAATTTCTTATGCTTCTAAAATTCCAATTTCTTTTTCTTTTTTTTAATTGAAGTATAGTTGATTTACACTGTTGTGTTAGTTTCGGGTATACAGCAAAGTGATTCAGATATACATACATATATATCTTTTCTTCAGATTCTTTTCCCTTACAGGTTATTACAAAATATTGAGTTTCCTGTGCCATACAGTAGGTCTTTGTTGGTTACCTATTTTATATATAGTAGTGTGTATATATTAATCCCAAATCCTAATTTATCCTTTCCCCCCTTTCCCCTTGGTAAACCTAAATTTGTTTTCTATGTCTGTGGATCTATTTCTTATATTCATTTGTATCTTTTTTTTTTAGATTCTTAACCATATCTTTTCAGTAGGTAGCATGCTGTTCTGTGTTAAGGACTGACAAATTATAGTTCAGAGGCAAAATGCTTCCACCACCTGTTTCTGTAAATAAAGTTTTATTGAAACATAGCTACAACCATTCCTATATATTTTGTCTATGGCTGCCATCCCCCAATGGCATAGTCCAGTGGTTGTGACAAAGGCCAACCTTGGGAAAGTTGAAAGTATTTACTAACTGGTCCTTTACAAGAAAAGGTTTGCTATTCCCTGATCTAAATGAAAGTAAACAGAAATTTTTATTTTCTCCTCTATTTCTTATGCTAATAGTGTCTCCAAATATGAGTAAATTAAGTTATGACTCAATTTAATAAGTTATGGCTGAGGCAGTGTTCACAATTATTTGTTCTACACTTAAACAATAAGTAACAGAGCTGTTGGGGTCCAGGGCTGGCTGCCTCAAAATATGCCTCAATGGCATATTTATTATTTTGAGTTAAAGCTACTTAAGAAATGGTCAAAGCAAGAGGAACACTTTGACCCTCCTCTCTGTCCCCCTGAGAGGAGGAAACAAATCTCCCATGTGAAGAGTGCATTGCCTGCATCCGAAGGTAGAAGGACACCCTTATCACCAGAGACAGGGAATTCAGGACTGAGAAGCCTATATAAACAAACCTTGTTACTTTGCTACTAATTTACTACCCAAGCCCAAATTCTGGTTAAATTCCTTACTAATTAAGCACCCAAACCTAAATTTCTTTGCCTTGTCAATTCCTCTTGAATTTGTTTCTTTGTCTATAAAAGTATAAAACCTGCCTGCTCTGGCCACTTCTTAAGTCCTATTTCTATGAGACATCTGTGCACAGGAATTAATTTTTTTTCCTCCAGTTAATTTGTATTGTGTCAATTTTCTTATGAGTCCCTCACAAGAACTCAAGAGGACTAGAGGGAGAAATTTCCTCCTCCCCAAAAGAGCAAACAAATGACAAGTTTGTGGCAAATCATTCTGATATTCAAACCAACAGAAAGTACCATGTGAAATGCTATTGTCACACCCAAACCAGTTCTCAGGACTTGTGTGGGCATAGTTTGAATTGAAATACCAAACTGTCATTGTATTCAAATAATTTTATTGCACAACTCACT
This sequence comes from Physeter macrocephalus, assembly GCF_002837175.3. NCBI lineage: Eukaryota > Metazoa > Chordata > Mammalia > Artiodactyla > Physeteridae > Physeter > Physeter macrocephalus. The sequence goes on from NC_041217.1 coordinate 94,058,232, forward strand.
TGAAATAGGTCACTATTTGCTTTATGGGTCATTCTGATAGGCTTTACAAAATGAGAAATGATTCAGCATCAAAATCTCCCCATTCTCACTTGAATGACTTCTTAATAGCTGAAGGTGGTAATTGTATGAGCTCCGTAGTGAATCCTTATTTAATTATATGAAAAGGGGCAAGGCTAAGTCATGCCTCTGAGTAGGAAATGACTTAAAGAATGTTAGCTAGGCAATAGGTATAAAACAATTAGAGGCTGATTCATATCTGACTTGACAATTGACTTTAAGTGAATCTCTTCTTAGAACATTAAGTAAAAAATAAAAGTAGCTATTCAAATTATTTGCAATTTTAAAATGGTGCATAGCTGAAATGCACAATGTACATCTTTGGTTCTTTACAGAATAATCCTCAATCTGAGACTGAAAGCATCTCAAGTGGTAAAAGCTTCCTGCTTCATGCTACTCTTGTGGAAGTTGTTCTTTGTTGTCTTCACTTTGATCTCCATCCCTTTTGTATTGGGTGGGCCAAAAGGTTTGTTCGGTTTTTTCCATAAGATGGCTCTGGTAGCCGTCTTACAGAAACTTTCCACAATTTTGTCAGATTGAAAGTGACAGCTGTCATATCAGTGTGCATTTTTTTTTTTTTTTTTTTTTTGTGGTATGCGGGCCTCTCACTCTTGTGGCCTCTCCCGTTGCGGAGCACAGGCTCCGGACGCGCAGGCTCCGGACGCGCAGGCTCAGCGGCCATGGCTCACGGGCCCAGCCGCTCCACGGCATGTGGGATCCTTTCAGACCGGGGCGCGAACCCGGTTCCCCTGCATCGGCAGGCGGACGCGCAACCACTGCGCCACCAGGGAAGCCCTGGAATCTAATTTTTTAAAATGATACAAATGAACTTATTTACAAAACAGAAACAGGTTCACAGATTTCGAAAACAAACTTATGGGCATGTGGGATCCTCCCAGACCGGGGCGCGAACCCGGTTCCCCTGCATCGGCAGGCGGACGCGCAACCACTGCGCCACCAGGGAAGCCCCTCAGCGTGCATTTTAAAAAGACTTATCAAAATTGGTGAATTTTTGTGTAGCCGTTTTAACATTGAAGATGGAAACAAAAAGCAATATTTTCAGCATGTTCTGCTTTATTATTTCAAGAAAGGCAAAAACGCAACTGAAATGCACAAAAAGACTTGTGCAATGTATGGGGAAGGTGCTACGACTGATACAACATGTCAAAAGTGGCCTGCGAAGTTTCATGCTGGAGATTTCTCGCTGGACAATGCTCCATGGTCCAGTAGACCAGTTGAAGTTGATAGCGATCAAATCGAAACAATAATTGAGAACAATCAATGTTATACCACGCGGGAGATAGGTGACATACCAAAACATCCAAATCAAGCGCTGAAAATCATTTGCACCAGCTTGGTTATGCGAATCGCTTTGATATTTGGGTTCCACATAAGTTAAGCAAAAAAAACCCTTCTTGACCATATTTCCTCATGCGATTCTCTACTGAAATGTAATGAAAACATTCCATTTCTAAAGCAAACTGTGACAGGAGATGAAAAGTGGATACTGTACAATAATGTGGAACGGAAGAGATGGTGGGGCAAAGTGAAATGAACCACCACCAACCACACCAAAGGCCGGTCTTCATCCAAAGAAGGTGATGTTGTGTATATGGTGGGATTGGAAGGGAGTCCTCTAGTATGAGCTCCTTCTAGAAAACCAAACAATTAATTTTAACAAGTACTGCTCCCAATTAGACCAACTGAAAGCGGCACTCAACGAAAATCGTCCAGAATTAGTCAACAGAAAATTCATAATCTTCCATCAGGATAATGCAAGACTGCATGTTTCTTTGATGACCAGGCAAAAACTGTTACAGCTGAGCTGGGAAGTTCTGATTCATCCACTGTATTCACCAGACACTGTGCCTTCAGATTTCATTTCTGTCTTTACAAAATTCTTTTAATGGAAAAAATTTCAATTCCCTGGAAGACTGTAAAAGGCACATGGAACAAACAGTTTCTTCCTCAAGAAGATAAAAAGTTTTGGGAAGATGGTATTATGAAGTTGCCTGAAAAATGGCAGAAAGTAGTGGAACAAAAGGGTGAATACATTGTTCAATAAAGTTCTTGCTGAAATTGAAAAATGTGTCTTTTATTTTACTTAAAAAACCGAAGGCATTTTTTGGCCCACCCAATACATTAAGTGGCAATCCCTATTCTTTTTCACTCATTAAAATGTATTGCCTTGTCTTCCAAACAGTCTTGAGCTGAGCATCAATTTGGAGCTTCTCAGACCTGTATTTGATTTCCAGCACTGTAACTTTGGGGAAGTTATTTAACTTCACCAAGCAAGCCAAGGATTCTACAATTCAAATCTGAAAAATAACAGTTGCTATTTCATAGGTTGCTGGGAGAATTCTATTTGGCAAATGTATATCCCTGGTATATAGCACATCCTTACAAACGTCATTAGTCAACTCATTTTCCGCAGAGAAGTAAAGAGACGCTCTTTCTCCTCTCCTGCACCCATTGGTTTTCCACAACTGTAGCATCCTACCAATCATTCACTTCTTAGAGTTCAGTCACTTGTATTTCATCTCCCAAGTACTTAGCTGGTACCTGCCAATCAAATCCTATTTTGTTGAACTTTGCTCCTCTTGGGTAAAATTTATAAGACATCATGCGTCCCTTTCAGAAAGTAGAAATAAGACTCATTCTCAAAGATGCTGTACTGGAGGTACTGCTGAAGAGATCCCAAATAGTTAAAACGCTGTGAGACCAGCAGTCCATGAAAGGCTTGTGGATCTCTGTTATTTCATCATTCTTGACAGTAAACTAAGGAGTGGTTAATTCTTTTCTACTTTCCTGAATACATCAAGCATAAATCCACAGAATATATTAACCAAAGTCAATAAGCAGAGATGAATAAAACACTTAAAAGCCTTAACATCTAGACAGGAAGGCCACTCTGATGATATGCACTTAATCATGTGTATTGTTTTAAAGGTCAGCATTACAGTTCAATTAGTAATTTTATTTATTAGATGCATTTTCCCTGGGAGAATTATTCATCACAGCTTTTAAAACATGTTCAAATCCCAATTAAATATATCTCTTGGAAGGAACTCCCACCAGATCTCTCGGTCTGACTTCAGACTTCTCACTGAAATTGACACTTAATACCATTAAATCCTCTTTTCTCTCAATCCTCTCTAACTCTCTGCATAGACATATTGGACAGATAGATTCTTTGCATAAACAGATAGGTAAGACCAAAGGGACTGTATTTAAATAATACAAGGTAAGTAATCCATGCCCTTTGGTTTGTTCTGCTCCAAATAAATAACCTCTGACTCTCCAGAAGTTAGTTCCAGATGAGTTTAAGGTAGTACTGAAGAACTTACTTTAAAATGTCTCTTTCTAGAGAAAATAATTTTAACACTATATAGGCATATGAGATTTAGTGTACTACTATTATTATAATATCTTGTAATTTCAATAGAAGAACATGTAATAAATGAGAGTTACGGAAGAAGCATCTTAAGAAATAGTAGTGGAACGTTAAGATTTAAGGAATTAAGTAAACCAAATAAAGCGGAAAAGAGATGACAGAGGATAGGTGATAGAATTTGTCATCATTTTCTCCTTACATATATAAACAAATGAACAAAAGAAACAGAGGGCGTTAAGTAGGAAAGTGTGTTTCTCTCAAATTCCACGTACAAGTTCCATGTACAAAGGAATCAAGATCTAAAATTCTATTTTGTATTTATAAAATATCCAGTAAAGTGAAAAACTAATGCTAAATAAATTCTTTTCACTATTCAATAGTCTCCTGCCATACGTAAATGCTGCAGCAATACAAGGTATTTCTTTTCATAGCAAGAGAAAGTGGTTGTCTAACATAGTTTAAGAACTGTACTTCAGTCACGTGCATGATTAACTGTTGGTCTTAGAGAGGTTAGAACTATGAAATAAGTAAGAGCTCTTCCATGAGCCATTGTCCTTAGAAGGTTCTACAACATGATTGCAACCTGACACATGAAAGGCCATGCCCATATTTTTTATCTGGAGTTAAATTTAATCTGGAGTTAAATTTAGAAACCTATAAAGATTTCTATTGATTCAAAATTGGTATGTTCTCCCGTGAAGAACAACTGGGAAACTGGGAATTGCACCACAGGCAATTGATAAGAAGCTCTTGCTTCTATTTTTTTTAAGGAAATAAAACTTTGTTTCAATTTTAAATATTATGTCAATAAAAGAAAACTAACATGTTTGAAACTTGGTTTGCCTAGACTAATATTCCCTTGATGATGCAGACAACATTATAAAATGAAAGTGTATTATGAGCATGTGAAATAGATGTGTGTGGAGAGGTAACACAGTCTATGGTACAGAATACCTTCTTAATCAGAGAGATGAAAGTGTTCAAAGAGTAAGATAGCTTATCAACATCTGAAAATATTTTATTTTGTGAATTTTCAAAGACAAACCAACCCAACATTCAGACCTATTTTTTTTCTTTTTTGAAATAAACAAAAATTTTAATATGTGCCCAGATTTTGTGGGTCAGCAATTCAAACAGTACACAGAGGAGATGGCTTGTCTCTACTCCATGACGGATGTCTGAAACCTCAGCTCATGAGGATTCAAATGGCTGGCGCTGAAATCATCTATTTATGTTTTTAACATCTTTACTGGAGTATAACTGTTTTACAATGGTGTGTTAGTTTCTGCTTTACAACAAAGTGAATCAGGTATACATATACATATGTTCCCATATCTCTTCCCTCTTGCATCTCCCTCCCTCCCACCCTCCCTATCCCACCCCTCTAGGTGGTCACAAAGCACAGAGGAGATCTCCCTGTGCTATGCGGCAGCTTCCCACTAGCTATCTAATTTACATTTGGTAGTGTATATATGTCCCTGCCACTCTCTCACTTCGTCACAGCTTACCCTTCCCCCTCCCCATATCCTCAAGTCCATGCTCTAGTAGCAGACCTATTTTTAAAACTATGTCCATGTCCATGCATTCCCCTTAGAATTGTTATTCCTTCCTAATGTCTTTTTTTCTCTTTTTTGAACAAACTATCGTGATTTGAGTAACAACTTTTGAGTAACCATTTTCATCAGTCCAGTTACCTGATTGGTTGGCAGTGATTTTCCTTGGCTAATTGGAAAGATTAGCAGTGCCATACTGAAAGAATTGGTGATAATGAAACCAAACTACCAGCCTAATGACACAATTTAGATCTCATTAGCAGACTGTAGAGCTCAATGTATAAGAGCTGTTACAGGGAGATGAAGGGCTAGAATCTCATTTGAGACCTCTTCTTTCAAGCTTAAGCTTGCTATATTCCAAACAGAGATGTTAGAAGTGCTCTGACCTTACTGAGTTGTAAGACAGGAAATAAATTAAACAGGATACTAGCTAATTAATCATCAGCTAATATTATTAGAAACATGACAGGCACTTCCTCCTTGCAGCATTTAAACCTTGTATTCACATTCTACCATAGGCACCACTTTTTAAATCGTATTCTCATTTAACAATACCTACCTCTCCTGGCCACCAACAGGCAATGAGTTCCTTGAGAGTAGTAACTTTATTTCACTAGTCTTTGCAACTACTCCAAAAGTGTAGGCATTCATTAAAAGTTAATTGAAGGAATGACTGAATGAATAATTGAAACATGCTAACACAAAAAAAGTACAATGGAGAAAAAAATAAGAACTAGGATAGATGACCAAGGTTAAATACAAATTAAAGAGACATTTCCAAATTCTGTCTGTGGACGAGAGGTCCTTGGAAGAGATGGACGGTCTTTGAGCCAAGCAGCCTTGAGATTCGTTGCCACCTGGTGGCCTTAGGGAGTAACTCAAGCTTCTAAGTCCACCTTCGTTATCCAGTAAACTGTTGAAAATTACTAGATCCAGATGCAGACATAGAGAATGGACTTGAGGACACGGGGAAGGGTAAGGGTAAGCTGGGACAAAGTGAGAGAGTGGCATGGACATATATACACTACCAAATGTAAAACAGATAGCTAGTGGGAATCAGCCACGTAGCACAGGGAGATCAGCTCAGTGCTTTGTGACCACCTAGGGGGTGGGATAGGGAGGGTGGGAGGGAGATGCAAGAGGGAGGAGATATGGGGATATATATATATGTACAGCTGATTCACTTTGTTATAAAGCAGAAACTAACACACCATCGTAAAGCAATTATACTCCAATAAAGATGTTAAAAAAAATTACTGGATCCAGAATTGCAATAGCTCAGACATATTGGAAATTTGTTTCCTGCTTACATGAACATTCCTATCAGGCATGCAACTTGTGGTTCCCCTATCCCCTTGAAAATTGCTATCAGGGTGGTGGAGGCTGCCTTACCATATCCAGGGTCAATTAGAGGAAGAGAAAAAAGCATGTGCAGGAGGCACACCCATTCTCTGAAAAGCTCCAGGTCACAGTGGTACACACTGCCTCTCTTACAAGACACTAAGGAGAATTATCTACACAGCCACCCCTCAATGCAAGAGTCAAAGAAATGTTGTCTAGCCATGTGCCAGCTAGAATCTTATTTTTACGTAAGGAGAGAAAGGATATTGAGGGTGGCTAGAAGTCTCTGCCATACTTACCTTCTTCATTTGTAAAAATAAGAATAATTACAGAATTATTAATAATTATTAATATTAATAATTAATATTAATAATTACAGGATTAATAATTCTCTAGAATTAAATGATAAAAATAAACAAATATATTAGTTATCAAGGATAACAGAAAATTTAAAATATAAAAATTTAGCTAGCATATCTAGGAGAACCCTTGATCCTAGAATATATTTATAAGAGTTTCCATTCATCTAAGTAGGGTGGTCTGTATTGTATTTTATTCTATCTTCTGGAGTAGAATTCTAGAGTTCTAGATGATTCATAGAGAAACTTTACATACTCAATTACTAAATCTCATTGTGCACCCACTCTGTGCCAGGCACTGTGCTATAGTTACACAACATAGCAATGAACAAAATAGAAATCCTGCCTCCAAACAGATATTAAACAGGTTGATGGAGGAAATTTTAGAGCATAGTTATTTATGATCTTTTGCCATTTCATCTTTTGAAGGGAATCAATTATTTTTTTTACACTCCTCAGCTATGAGGATAGGATATAAGCAAAACAAAATGTCTGTATTTTATCTGAGTTAGACAGATAATTTCTCCAATAACTGAAAATGATTGTGATACAGGCTATTAAAAAAGAAAAACACAGTATGCTGTGAGAGCAGTTAACAGTGGGATCTGACCTAATGCAGGGGTAATCAAGGAATGCCCCTTTTACAAAGTGACATGTAAAGTGCAGCCTGAAGAACAAGCAGGTGTTATCCAAATGACAGGGTGGGAGTGACAGAGCATTCCAACCAGAAGACTTTTCATGCACAGGTTCCCAACACTGGAAGAAGCATGGGCACTGGCTAAACTGAAATAAGGCTAGTATGACTAGAAGGCATAAAATAAGAGGAGAACAGTATGATATGAGATAAGGTAAACCAGATAACAGAGAGATTCAAAGTGTATGTCAAGCCTTTTTAACTTTATTTGAAGAACAGTTGGAATCCACAAACTATTTTAAGCAAAGATGTAGCTAGCATGATCTAATTTCCAGCATAAAAGATTAATCTGTTAGAGAATTAATTAAAAGGAATAAAACATAGATTCAATGGGACCAGTTCAGAGATGTTTGCTGTATTATAGGCAAAAGACCATTCCGGTTTGGCCTACTGGGGTGGAAAGGAGATGGAGAGACGAAAACTGAATCAAGAAATAGGTACAAGGTAGAAGAGATAGGATATGATAATTGATTGCACGCAACAATGACAGGAAATAGGGATGAGGGAGAGAAAGATTATAGAATAATCCCAATGGTTCTAGTTTGAGTAACAGGGTAGGTAACTGACAGTACATCCTGATTTAGGAAACGTATATAGAAAGAAAAGCCTCGGGGGAAGATGAGTGCTTAGAGGAAAAGTATAACATCTCTTACAGATTCCTTCTAAAAGTTTTTTTTTTCTCTCCTAGTATAATGCTATGTGCTATTCTTAAGTAATTTGAATACTTTTTTAAAATCAGATAACATGTAAACACGTTCAGAGTAATCTTACGTACTATTCAGCTTAGAATAATACTTGGAAAAGTATGGGAAAAGTAAATAACTCACTGACTAGCAGGAACATACTCCTGCATTTTGGAGCTCTTTTCTCCTTTATAATGACTACTTTAAAAATCATAGTAAAATTAGTTTGGATGCTACAATTTGACAATAGTATAGAATAACTTTATCACTTAGTATCTGTAATCTTCAGCTTCCTTATCCGTAAGAGGATGGTTATAATCATTTCTACTATATGGATCTGTGATTAGAATTAAATGAGGTAATCCACATGAGTCCCAGCACACTGTAAATATTCAATAAATCAATTAATATTATTGTAATAATAATATTGATAAGTATTGATAGGTATTGATAAAACTTTTTATCAAATAAATTAGAAATGTTATCTTTTACAGTAAGATATTTAATTTCATCCCTTCTGATCTTCATAATGAAACTAATACATTTTGCCTAATCATAATACTTCACACTTTCACAGCAACTTATATATTTCAAAATACTTTCATGTACCTTGGTTCATTTGAGCCTCACCATATCTATGTGAGATAATCATGGCAGGTATTATCATCCATATTTGTGAATAAGAAAACCAACCCTCAGAAGCAAATTTCATACATTATATAGCTAGCAAATAGAGAAGCCAGAACTACAAACCAGGCCTTCTGATGTTTTGAACAGCAAAATAGAACCCTACATAGGGTCTGCTGAGGGAAGAAAGATGCTTTGTGTGGGGAGGAAATTACTCTCTCAGACAAAAATTCCTTTCAAGGACTCATCTTTCTCTTAGTTTAATAGTATGCTTTTGCATTTCAAAAGCACAGTCTGTGGTGGAATTTGTGAAATATATTATGCTAAGTTTGGAAAGCACATGATATTCTGTTTCAGAATTTATGATCTCATATAAATCTAAATCTTGTCAGTGAGCGGTTGACTACAGCTTATCTGAGAAGGAAAGAAACATTAACAATACTTGTATAAGTAATATTTTTGTATTTGTAGGTCATGAGAACTATATTCATTCAGTAAACACTTCCTGAGTATCTATACAGCAATAAAGGTACAATGATATTTATTATTAGGCTAAACGCTAAAGATACAAATATTAATTAGACACAGTCCATGACCTCAGAAAGTTCACAATTCAAAGGGTAAAGAGACATATAAACAGATTACTGTAGCAGAATTTCTACCACCTTTCTCTATATTAAAATATTCTTTTATCTACCTGTCTCTCCTCCTGGACTGAGAGTTTCTTAAGTTATTATCATTTTCTAAGAGAGTAAGGGATCCAAAATGATGAGTAGGAGACATAAAGGAGCCCAGAAGGAGACTTGTATTTCAGGCAAAAGGAGTAGAGTGGTGAGGCATGAAGCTGTATGTCCTGTAGAAGGCACTGCAAGTAAGTCAGCATGGAGAGAAGGTAAGATCTTTGTTGGAGGTAGAAAGCAGAGAGGACTAGTAAGTAAGGGTAGGAGGAGTGTATCCAGTTTTAAAATATTCATTCAGGATGAAAAGAGCAGAGTTTGGGGGAAAATAAGGAGTTCAAATTTAGACCCATCATCTGTGGACCTTTCAAATGAAGGTCAACTACAGGACTGTAGTTTCAAAATTAAAGATTTTAAAACCATTCGTGAATCAATGGTAATGTGATTTCTCAAGAAGAAAATGGTTGCTACTAGCAATATACTTCTTGTAGGAAACAAAAATCTCTTTAAACACCACCAATAGTGTTACTAGTCCTTGAAAAACTAAAATGTTGTACCAGGAAATAGAAATTTTGAAGTACTGAACTGAAAACTTAGATTCTCTCCATGTACTGGAATTAGAGGAAAAGTAGCAGGCTTCATCTGTGCTGTGATGGTTAAAGGAGAGCCTGCAGTTTAAAAGAGTCAGGCTTCATCTGAGAATGCCCATCTCAAACACAATAAGTGAAAATGAGACTCCTTATGTATTTTCCATTCAAAATTTTTAAGGAGGAAGAAAAAGGAGAAAGAAGTTGAATGCGTGCTCTTCTAGATCTTTAGGGTTTCTAGAATTCTCATGTCTTTTTTTCTTCCTTTATAATAATTCTCATCAGAAATGTATCTTACCACAAATTAACATCATTCTTGAAGCTTCACTTAGAGGCATTTAGCTTGAATAGCTTTTTTCATAATTGTTCATGGAGACAATTTCACTGATTATTTTATGAGGGTTTGAAAACTATGCCAGAAGCATAGAAATAAACAGAACCCATGCCAGAAGCATAGAAATAAAACAGAACCCATACTCCTTATTCTCATATTTTCAAGCAAAGCAGTGAAATGCCATTATAAGGGTAATACAACAAGAAGCAAAAATGTTAGATTTTATAACTGGCCTAAACTTACCATGCTTAAAACTACACTTATTTTACTGGGTCAGTCTGGGAAGTCAATAAAACATGCTACATCTATAAGAGCATCAAACTTAAAAGCGTTTGCACAGCAAAGGAAACTATCAACAAAAAAGAAAAAGCCCCCTCTGAATGGGAGAAGATATTTGCAAATGATATATTCAATAAGGGGTGAATAGTCAAAATATACATACAACTCAATATTAAAAAAAACCAACCTGATTTAAAAATGAGCAGAGGACCTGAATAGACATTTTTCAAAAGAAGACACACAGATGGACAACAGACACATGAAAAGATGCTCAGTATCACAATGGGACGTCCCTGGAGGTCCAGTGGTTAACACTTTGCCTTCCAATGGAGGGGGGAGAGTAAGGGTTCGATCCCTGGTCAGGGAGCTGGGACCCTACATTCCTCGTGGTCAAAGGGCCAAAACATAAAACAGAAGCAAGATTATAACAAATTCAATAAAGACTTTAAAAAACAGTCCACATGAAAAAATTTTTTCTAAAAATCACTAATCATCAGGGAAATGAAAATCAAAGCCATGAGATATCAGCTCACACCTGTCAGAATGGTTATTCTCAAAAAAATAACATAATAAGTACTGGTGAAGATGTGTAGAAAAGGGGCTATCGTGCACTATCAGTGGGAATGTAAATTGGTGCCAGCCACTATGGAAAACACCATGGAGATTCCTCAAAAACTTAAAAACAGAACTACCATATGATCCAGCAATTCCACTTCTGGTTATTTAGCCAAATGAAATGAAAACACTAATTTGAAAAGATATATGCACCCCTATGTACATTGCAGTATTATTTACAATAGTCAGGATATGGAAGCAACCTCAGTGCCCAGTAACAGATGAATGGATAAAAAAGATACGTGTGTGTGTGTGTGTGTGTGTGTGTGTGTGTGTGTATACATACATACCTCGAGGGTATTATACTAAGTGAAATAAGTCAGACAGAGAAAAAAAAAATACTGTTTGATTTCACTTATATGTGGAATCTAAAAAATAAAACAAATGAACAAACATAACTAAACAGAAACAGAGTCATAGATACAGAGAAGAAACAGGTGGCTGCCAGCGCAGAGGGGGCAGACAGTGGAGAAATATAGGTGAAGGAGATTAAGAGCTACAAACTTTCAGTTACAAAATAAATGTGTCACAGGTGTGAAATGTACAGTGTGTTGTCAATAATTATGTAATATCTTTGTATGGTGACAGTTGGTAACTAGATTTATCATGGTGAGCATTTCGAAATGTATGGAAATATCAAATCACTATGTTGTGCACCAAGAACTGACACAGTGTTGTATCAATCATACTTCAAAAACAAGCAAACAAACAAATTGATAGAAAAAGAGATCAGATTTGTGGTTACCAGAGGCAGGGGACGGGGGTGGGGGGGTGGAGGAATTGGATGAAGACAGTCAAAAGGTGCAAACTTTCATTTATAAGATAAATACGAGGGATGTAATGCACAACAGGGTTAATATATTACCACAGCTGTACGTTATACGAAAGATATTAAGAGAGTAAATCCTAAGAGGTCTCATCACAAGGAAAAAATTTTTCCATTTCTTTAATTTTGTATCTATATGAGATGATGGATGGCAAACTTATTGTGGTAATCATTTCACGATGTAAAGTCAAATCATTATGCTGTATACCTTAAACTTATACAGTGCTGTATGTCAATTATATCTCAATAAAACTCAATGATTTCTCAAGAAAGAAAAAAGAATTTATCAGAAAAAAAATATTCTATTATATTTACCCCCTCAAAAAAAAATGAAGGTGAAACAAAGATATTTTCAAGAATAATAAAATAATCAAGAAAAACTGAGAGAATATCACCAGTAGACCTGCACAGAAAAGATTATTAAAGGGGAATTTACCAGAAAAGTATTGAAATAATCCAAGATGTAAACCTGGAGACATGAGAAGGAATAAAGAGTAACAGAATGGGTGAGAATAAATATAAATTAATATTGACAATAAAAATCAGTAATTTAAGACAGACATGCAATTCACATGATTGAAGCCCAAGATGTCTAAATAGTTGTTGATGGCTCTCATTACAGAGATAATGGACAATTATCTACCATATCCTAACCACCTACAAAAGTACATGCCAAAGCAGTATGTAAACAGAAGTTTGCCAAATGAGTGTCATCTTTGCTTAGAATCTCTTGCTGCCATACCCTACCCTTCAACTAGATAAATCCCTTAAATTGTCCCTCATGGCTTGAATCAAGCCCAAGTTCACTATAAAAGGACTTTAGATTTTGCCATTAATCTTTTGTATTAAGATCTGTTATATATCCTTCAGATAAAACCCCATTTTACTGGCATCAACAAAACACAAATATCCCATCATGCCTCATAAATAATGCCATTCAAATGTGACACCTGAGCTTAGTTCTGGGAGAATGAGCCTATCAAAGCTCAGTTCTTTTACTAATTTCATTTTTAGATGTAAACAAAATCTAGATTTCAGAGAAGGTATTCAGGCCAAATTTTTTTTTTTTTTTTTTTTTTTTGTGGTATGCGGGCCTCCCTC
>NC_041217.1:94071422-94083245 GCF_002837175.3 Physeter macrocephalus
CGCGAACCCGGTCCCCCTGCATAGGCAGGCGGACGCGCAACCACTGCGCCACCAGGGAAGCCCACAGGCCAAAATTTAAATAATTCTAGAACATGAAAGATTTTCTTTTTATTCTCCTTTACTTTAAAGATGGTTTGTAAATACAGAAAAGTGAAAGCTTAACTAAAAGGAACTCACTCTTAGGTACACAGTTATATTTTTCTGTAAGAATTTAATGTTATATTACCAGATTCTTCTAAAAAATGATTATCACAACAGTCTGAAAAATTAATAGATTTTTATACCAACGGATTAATATAAAACATATCCCAAATTAAAATGCTCTGCCTGAGAACATATCTAATTAATTTAGAATATTTAGGAATACATCATCTATTGTATATCTTGCTATATATGCTTTGAAGTAAATATATACACTATAAACATGTTTTTTATATATATATGAGAAAACAAATACATTCACACCACATATAAGAGGTAACTGGAGTAAAATATTTCATAGCAAAACAGATGTCTTATAAAATTATTAATCCAGATTCACTTAACAGATGAGAAATAAGCAATGCCAATTTTAAAAACAATGAAATATATACTTACAAGACCAATATAATTAGTGACAATTACTCCTTAAATTTCCTTCCCTCTTACATTCGAAACTATGGAGACACTAACCTATTTGCCCTCAGGCAGCATTGACCACTGTGTGAATTAAGAGAGAAGTAAGAGTATCCCTCTACTGTCTAGAGAGGGAGGGAACTGTCTAATAGAATTCATCGAAATATTTAGGACTCACTGTCCTTTGTAGAAGGTTACCAGGCCTTTGGCATCTCATTTAATGTTTGCCTATTACAGTCCTTTCTCTTTCCATAGGAACACCAACATGACCTTGCCCTCTTGCCTTGTTGATGCATGCTGCCAGTTTTCAATTCCTGTTGCACCAGCTAGAGAATGGCTATTCATAATGTTGGTAATACTTGTTAATTTTTTTACAAATTAGCCCAATTCTAACTCATATACTTTCAAATATCCCTTCTTTGTGCTTATTATGGTTACAGAATATCTTATTCATTTAAATTCACATATTGCCAAAAAGTGATTATGATCAATGAATATGGGAAAGTAGAGTCATAAGTAATATAGTCATGTGAAAAATGGTGGTTTGTGAAAAAGATTTTGAGGAAACACATAGCATTTAGAGATGAATTATTTTACAATGAGGAGAAAGTTCAAGAAGCACCTGGAATTAAGAAATGTGATGGATAAGGACTTTGAGATTCTCTTTCAAATTTTTTTTTGAAACTATCTGAATTTTATGTATTTATAATTATATATATTATATATATACACACATAAATATATATATATATATACACACATATATGTATATAAAAATCTTCATTGCTTACCAAAATACTTTAACCTCTTTGAGTATGTCAGTAACATATTAGGTGGAGGATAATATCTTTGGGATGCACTATTCCACTTAAGAGAATAAGGTGAGGGAATGTATCTTTGATTTCAGAAACCAGGGAAGACTCCACACTCAGAGATTATTACCCAAACAGAGATTATTCAAGAAGATTTTACTCATTCTCTCCTTCTTCTATTAACCAATTTATTCATCCACACATTCATCCAATTAACAAACTTTCATTAAGTAGGTATTATGGTCCATGAACTCTGGTAAATTAGTACAATTTATAAAAAAAGGCTAAAATATAATTCCAATTTTTTAGGAAGTCACAAAGAGAAACTCTCCTTATAAACAAGTGACTATGGTACAAATTAAGTGAAATTATAAATGTAAATGCAAAGTACTATAAATTAAGATGAAAATACTTCTACAAAAGTCAGGAGATAATAGAATGTTATTCTATCATAGACATTATTATTACTATTATCACTACAACTTAACATCATCATCATCGTTCTATGCGAATGTAAGCTTCAAGAGGAATTTTGTCTTTCTCCAGCATCTATAACAGTGCCTGGCACTTAGTAGCACTCACTAATTGTTTGTTTAAATGATGAACAAATGAAATTCTAGTGCGAATTCCTTGCTTTACACATGATGAAACATAAAAATCCTAACTGTGTGTACAGCGGAACTAAAACCTATGTCTCTCTGTTCACAGATTGTTCTTATTTGGAAAGTAACTTCAGTGTAAATTTACACACTGTTATTACTGCTGCTGACTATTTGGGAGTATGAAAAATTTGCTAGGACAATAAATTTTAACAGACAACGGTGCAGAAATACTTGGAGTTAACTTTTAAAGAACTGATTGGCTCAACACAAATGCAGTAAATAAAGAACCTGTGTTTTGAAAAAAAGCTCTATATACCTCTAACTTAAAGAAAAATAGAAAAGCAGTCTTTGTGCAATAAATAATTTAACATTTTAATATCTTTCCTCCATTCTTCTTATTTCCCACATGGTTTTATACAGAATTCTATTTAGTTCACAATAGAAAAATATATTCAACTTAAGTGTAGTATTTTATGTAATCTAAGAAAAGATGCTACTATTCAAATTGCTTTCTGCAATAGTTGGAAAGGACCATAGATCATTTGTCCCTTTTGTCACAAAGTTTTGTGATATGAATGAGTAATTATTTTTAATTTAATATCTCGAGAATACATATAAGAGAAACCTGTTTATGATACACCAGTAGCTCTGATTTTTAATCCTATGAACATATTTAAAATATAATTTTACAGGTCTCAAGGGTATAAAAATAATTTATTGATTCTCTGCAGTTATATCACACTATAAGAATGTAAAACAGTATTTTCCTCCGGCCATGCTGCATTAAAAAGTACTGAATACTAAATACGCAATGCCAAATATGCCAAAATTCTCACAAGTGAAAACTGAGTAGCAATGGATTATTGTAAAAGAGGGCATGAAAGAAAAGCACTAAGTAAGATTAAATGAAATAATATATGTACAATGCTTAAAAGAGTACTGAGCACATGGTACTATACTAACATTAAACACTTTTATTTTTATACTGATATGAATCTCACAGGGATTTTGAGGATGAATTCAGATAATGCCTTTACATCATTTAGTCAGGTGTCTGGCACATATAATAAATTCTTCATAAAGGTTAGCTTTGCTACTGCCATTATTATTATTTCCAATTTAAAGACGACACAGAGGCAGAGTCTTGCTTAAAGTAGCACAAGTATTAAACTGAAGATTCAGTGCCCAAACTTGTATCACTTAACATCTAGCCCAGTCATTACTTTCCTTTTAACACTTTCTTCCCACACTTTCATTCTTTCATGTGCTACGGACATAAAGGGAGACTTGGAGGTGTCACTTACTATTCTAGAAACTGAAGAGTAGAATCTGAAAGGTGCTCATTTAATGCACTGTCACTCATTCAAAAAATAGTTTTTGCTATCTACTTCGTGCTAGACCCTGTGCTAGGTGCAGAAGTTGTTCAGTGAATGAACAAACAAGGTTCCTGTTCTTCTGGGCCTTACAAACTAGCAGAGAGAAACTGTTACTCAAGGACACAAACTGCATAAGTGTTGGTGATGATGGTTTGCAACAGCCATCAGTGCTACAACAAAGATGTACATGGTACTGTAAGAATTTTTAATAGGAACAATTGACCTGGCCAAGGAGGTCAGAGACTATTTCTCTAAGGAAAAACTGAAGAAAGGAAGTTAGCTAGGCTAAGGCAGAGTAGAGCAAGGGAAGTATGCTGGAAGGAACAACCTATGGAAAATTTTGCACTTAAAAAAATTTAAGGGCTTCCCTGGTGGCGCAGTGGTTGCGCGTCCGCCTGCCGATGCAGGGGAACCGGGTTCGCGCCCTGGTCTGGGAGGATCCCACATGCCGCGGAGCGGCTGGGCCCGTGAGCCATGGCCGCTGAGCCTGCGCGTCCGGAGCCTGTGCTCCGCAACGGGAGAGGCCGCAGCAGAGGGAGGCCCGCATACCACAAAAAAAAAAAAAAAAAAAAATTTAAAAGATTTTTAAATGCCAGTGTAGCTGTTCCAATTAGAATGGGAGGGCGTGGTACAGAATGGTCTGGAGAAGTTACTTACATGATATACCATGCAAGGCTGTGTTAAAAATGTTAGTTCTTTTGTTCTTCATTCTCACGTCTATGGAAAGCTAATAAAGTGATTTAATGGGACAGGAGTGAAAAGAAATCAGATGTGCATTCCACAAACATTCCTCTGGCTTCCATGTTTTGAATAGGAAAAAGGGCAAGAATAAGCATAGAGAGACCAATCTAAGAATAAGCATAGAGAGACCTACTACATGAGCCATGTAAGAGTTCATGGTAACTTGGTGGGGCTGCAATTGAAAAGAAGTGGACAAATTCATTGGTGAAGATAGGAACATGTCATATCAGCTGAGGAATAAGAGATTCATATTTCTGCCTACCTATAATAACTAAAGTCATATATATGAATGAGACTGCCCAGGGCAAGATTTAGTGTGAAAAGAAGAGAAACCTAGGATGTAATCTAGAAGAACTGTAATATTTCACAGTAGGCTAGAGGAGGATGAGCTTGCAAAGAAGACAGAAAATATCCAGAGAAGTAAAAAAACTCTAGACCCAGAAATAGTGTTAAATTGGAGAAGACATTTAACAATGCCAAATGTCCATTAGACTTAATGGTAAAGAATTCACAGGAAGAGCTCATTCAGTGATATGATGTGGAAAGAATATGATGAGAGGTGGTGAAGATGTAGATACAAAGAGGACAGCACAGTTGATCATCATGGGAAGAAAACTTTCTTGAAAAACGTGCATAATTCAAGACAGCTGTAACTCAAGATAAATTCTGACAAAGTAGGGTGGATAGGTGTATATACAGCGAAAGTGGTACTAAGATGAAACTATAGCATAGGAAGAGGGTTTTTCCCCAGTTTTATTGAGATATAATTGACATAAAACATATTAGTTTAAGGTATACAATATAATGATTAATCCATATATTGCAAAATGACTTGCACAGTAAGTCTAGTTAACATCCATAACTCAGTTACATTTTTTCCTGTGATGAGAACTTTTAAGATTTACCCTCATAGCAACAGAAGAGTTTACAACTTGCTCTGCCCACCAAATTTGGATTAAAGCAATTCTTGATCAATATTTCATTTATAGTGATTTGTATTACTTCAAATTCTATGCACATAGGTATATTCGTCGTGAGTCATACCATACCATTTAACATTTTCATGTTTTGAATTTACATAGAATCCAACACAACTGCAGAGGCAACACTTTTGGAAAGTTGGATACGAAGGGGATGAAGAAGAAGGCATGTTTGTAAAAAGTGAATGTGTATCAACATCCTATGTATGTTATAGGCTCTACATCACTAATTAAACTAGACATTGGAGTTCATCTGCCTTCCTAATTCTCCCTTAGTTCAATGTTTATCAGCATGTAAAGTTGTCTATCTGATAAGAAGTCAGTAGTAACTTTTTATGTATGATTAACTCTGGGGACACTGTAAATGATAATTAAATGCTTAGTAACTAAGAGACTGCTGGGAAGGGGACTGTATCTTTCTCCCTCCCCCCCCTTTTTGTAATACAGCACAATTGAGAGAATTTAAGATTGCTTTCTAACAGCTTTAAAAAAATAAAACAATTTGTGGTTTGGCTTACTCAAGGGTACCACATAAACCAACCAGAGACACTTCCTCAAAAATTATAACTAAAAAGAGAAAGAAAAAGAGGACTAAAGCAGGGTTAATTAGGCAAATGATTCTTGATTGAGATCATGTGGCCCACACCTTTAAATGTCATCCTTGTGGATTTGTTTTCTACAGTTATTAAATAAGCTGATTTCAGTGTACATATAAGTTTTTACTGTTTTAATTTTTAATCCTATTTTAATACTGGTAACTACCATTTTTTGTTTTACCTACAGTATGCCAGACACAATAGGTACACACACACATAATTTAAATTCTCATACAACACTGAAATACAGAAATTATTTCTATTACAAATAAGAAAACCTGAGGTCAACAAAACAGAAAAACTCTCAAAGCCATGTAGTTTGTAAATGGCAAAGCTAGCAGAGCTATACCTTGACCCAAACTCTGTCTCATCTTAAAGCCTCTTCCTACAGTGCGAGTCTAGTGCTCTGGGTTGTGGTACAGAACTAGATGAAGTAGGATGGAGGTAAGAGGTAAAGGAGGAACAGCAAAACAAAAAAGCCATAAAATATGAGTAGAATCGACATTCTTTATGTGATACCCCACTCCCACTTCATGATGCCTGCATTCATTTCCAGCAGAATTTTCACAAACACAGCTCCAGGAAGTCACTGTATATGTGTGAAAACAAGCTCATGTTTAAAATGATCTTTTCATTGAGTTTCCCAGGGGGCAAAGAATGAACCACCACACTCAAATCTATAAATCAAAACCAGGTATATCTTTCCAATATTAACATACATAAAGACTTCCAACGCAGAAGAAATTGTTGAGTACCAATAATGAGAAATGCAATGGAAAGTTATTCAAGAAACTTCAACTGATGTGTATAAAATGGATGACTAATAAGAAAATAAATAAACATTTTAAAAAAAAAACTTCAAAGTGGCTTTATCTCAAGAGAACAAGTTATTGAAATCTTCTACTTCCTGATCTAAGGTCCCAATATACAGAACAAGCATAAGAATTTTACGAGGATTAGAGATTAGGAAAATTACAATTGCTAGAACAGCCTAATAATATGGAAATGCAGAACCACAGGGAGAACTTCCTATTTTGGAAAGTGAATCATCCAAAATAAACTGATCAGATATGAACTGAAGATAAGTATTAAAGAAAAAGAGAAATTATCTATGTTCCCATGTGACTATTAACTCTGAAGCATACATCATCTGAATTTGTGAAGTTAAAAAAAAAATTTCTATTTTGACAAATTAGGTTGATTCAACCCTGCAATAAGACAGGTAAAGTGCGAATTAAAATAAGGTGCCTCAAATTCTTTATCTAAACATTTAAAATTGTGTATTTACATTTGAGATAATTTTTAATCATCTTAATTTAACATAAGCAAAATAGAGTCAATAAATTTGGAGAACTATCACCCCAAAACTCCCACATATACTTTTATAACAAATTAGACAAATTTACTGTTTGTTATGTGTCTCTTATGAGCCAGGCACTGCTTTAAGCTAGATCTAGGCTACTGAAAACATATGAATAAACAAAACAGTCAAATATCCCAATGCTCATGGAGCTTATATTTCTAACTGGGAGACAGACAATAAAAATCATTAAAGAAAGAAATCACATAGTATATTAGAGGTGATAAGTACTATGGACAAAAGAAAATGTAGAACAGAGTAGGAGAACGTCCAGCTCATCTTCCCAACTCCAGGCTCTAATCATATCCTTGCCTATGGACCCCAGAGGAAGTAGCCACATAGAGGCCAACACTTTCCATAGACCTTTTGATGAACAACCCCTCAGATTCCCTCCAGTGGCTGGGTGTGCTTAGCTTCTCAGATTTAAGCTCCCTTTCCAGATTTTTCTGTCCCTGGTCGTCCCATATTTGTGTAAGGCTCATTTCCTATAGTAAATCTCTAACCCCATAAAATTATCATAGCTCTGCTTCCTCAACTGAACTATGACCAATATACAAACCATTTCTCACAGTGCAATCGAAATGTATTTTCCAAGGACAAGGTTTGATCATATTCTTTTTCTGTTTAAAGCTGTCAATGAGGTCCCCATTTCCTTCAGAATAAAGTCCTAATTTTCAAAAATGGACTTTACCAGGCCTTCATGATCTGACCTCAACCTGTTTAAATAGCTTATCTCTCCCAGAACCAAAGGTAGAGAATTTCTACCCTTTCCTCAAACTCTCTCTCATCTCTGGGTCATCAAACATGTCTTCTTCCCTGGAGCATTCCCCTCATCTTTCATGTGATAAATTTCTAATTCTTCAGACCTATTCTTAGGTAAACTCTCTTAATGCCAATAATACCAGTCAGGTTTTTCTGCCACACAGAGGTATATTAGTTATCTATTTGTTTTAAAATTTACCACAAACTAAGAGGATTAAAATGACACACATGACACATTTTTATCTCATAGCTTCTGTTGGTCAAGAAGGCATGGCTTCACTAGATCTACTTCTTCAGGATCTCCCTCTCTCACATACCTACAATCAAAGTGGCAGCCAGGGCTGCCATCTCATCTAAAAGCTTGACTGGGAAGTATCTGCTTCTACAATCACATGGTTGTTGGCAAGATTCCATTCCTTACAGGTTGTTGGACTGACAGCCTCAGTTCTTTGCTGACTGGAAGCTCTCCATATAGCTTGCTTCATCAAAGCCTATAAAGGAGACAGTCTGCTACCAAGACAAAAGTGGCAATCTTTTGAAATCTAGTGACAGAAGTGGCATCCCCTCACCACTGAGGTATAGTGTTGGTTAGAAGCAAATTACTGAAGGGAAGGAAATTACAGAAGGCCATGAATACCAGGAGGTGGGGATTATTGGAGATTAACGTAGAGTCTGCCTACCATAACAAGAGTTGTGCTGGAACATCTATGATGAGTTTCTACTGGTCATCAAGTACACGTTTGTGGGTGGCTCAGGTTATCCTAAAAGCTCAGTGACAAACTGGCTGGAAGACATACTTTATGAATTAAGGTTGCCTCACAGAGGTCTTAAGTTCATCTTGTCTAAATATATTGAAAATACCTGAGGGGTAGTAAGTAGTGGTAGAGAGATTTTAGTGAATCCTAGTAATATCATGAAAAAACAGAGCAAAAAGTAAAACTTAAGGCGTGAATCAAACGGTTTACAATAACAAGTGTTTAGTAAGCATTCATAATACATGTAGGTTGCAAGTCAGCTATGGCTCTAATTCAGGCTCTAGCTCTGCTCCACGCGCTTTCGTGACAGTACCCAGACAAGCAACTGCACTGATTTGGAACACTCCAACCTTGAGACAGTGGAATGGACCAAAAGCACTGCTGGAAGCTTAGGATGCCTGTTAAACCATCTGTCAAGTAATTAAGAGAGTGTAGTATGGGCATTCCAGGAAGGAAGGAAGGATAGCGCATGCAAAAGCACAGGCAGTGACAAGCATGAGAACAGCTAAGAGTTTAAGAGTGCCTGGAACACAGGGCAATGGAGTCAGTGGAGTATATGAGGGGTCCCCACCGACGGCTCCTCATATTGCATAGATTTATGCAAAGTTTTTCCTATCTCTGGCCTTTGAAGAATAGTAAGATTTCTGTTGACATTTGTGTGTGTGTGTGTGTGTGTGTGTGTGTGTGTGTGTGTGTGTGTATAACTCTTACAAACAATATGTATATAACCATTTTCAAACCTTTTGGTCATTTGTATAGTCTCTTCTATTTTTGTAACACTTCCAAAACAATTTTTTCTTTAAATATATTCAATATGGTTTACATTATTTATCTGATAATTTCAATATCTGTAATGTATGGGCACGAACC
Organism: Physeter macrocephalus; assembly: GCF_002837175.3. NCBI lineage: Eukaryota > Metazoa > Chordata > Mammalia > Artiodactyla > Physeteridae > Physeter > Physeter macrocephalus. Next base: position 94,080,892 of record NC_041217.1, read on the forward strand.
TGTGTTCCCTGCATCGGCAGGTGGATTCTCAACCACTGTGCCACCAGGGAAGCCCTGTTGACATTTTTTAAGTAAATATATGAGTAGAACAAAAAAGAAAAAAAAAAGAGAGAGAGAAGTTTAAAAAATGACAAACTCCATTTTAGTGATATAAATTCAAACTCTGTTTTCTCTTCTTAGCTTAAGATTTCAATTATGTGCAAAAGTTGCCTCAAAGTCCATGATCAATAAAAGTATGGGGGGAAAATCCACAAATCTCAGAGATACAAATATGTGACCAAATACCAAAGAGTCACAGAGATGTGTTTCTGTTTTCCATACCAGAAAGGTGCTATATTTTCAGATTTAGTGAGTCTAGTCCATTCCTGGAAATAAGAGGAGGATGGAAATGAGATAAAATGGTGTGGCTTGGCTGAAATGTGCCATATCTAATCCAGAGCTGCTCTATATACTTCATAGGGATTCGACCTAGAGTTACCAGATTTACCACTTTGATGAAAATTTCAAGTTAAATCAGGAAAGCAGTAGGTCAGTTTAAGCAATAGTGGACTTATCCTACTGAGCTAACCAAACCAAAGTTAGCTGATGCTGTGTATACAACTTCACTGGAGATAAAAAATGTTCACCTAATAAACATCTCAAAGGCCACTGCTAGTGTATATTCAAGGACTGCAAAATAAGCCCTAAATACAAGACTCCATTTCTTGTTCCAAATTTTAAGGGTTAGGAGAAGTCAGCATTACAGTGGAAATTTGGACTTATATGTTTTTTGTAAAAATGTAGTGCCTTACAGCTTCAAGGTTCAAAACACCTGTGAAAATGAAAAGATGCTGACATTTATTTAGTACTCTCTGTTTCAAGCTTTTTCTAAGTGTCAGCTCCTTTAATCCTGTGAAATAAACTTTATCATTCTCATTTTACAAATGTAAAAACTGAGGATCAGAAATGTTTTCTACATTGGCTAGTCATAAACATGGTAATTGATGACCTTTTGATTTTAGAAGCCATGCTCTCTCCATTCCACTGAGCTACAATAGCTACCATTGCTACCAAGCTGGAAGGAAAGGGGGGTTGGGCCCAAACAAAATTTAGCTGCTTACTAACTAGAGTAGCCAACCATCCCAGCTTGCCTAGACTGTTCTGGTTTAGCACCCAAGTTTCCTGCATCCCAGGAAATTCCTCAGTACTGGACAAACTGAGACAGTGGGTCACCTTAGCAAGCTAGTCTCTGAAATTCATGCTGATTTATGTAGAGAGAAGAGGCACAGAGAGGTCCAGAGCCCCTATAAGTACAAGCGGTATAAATGGGTGCCAAAGATATGAGGGGGAGATTTATTGGGAACTATAGTTGCTTTTTCTCCTGAGTCTTTTTCTGACATAAAGATATCTTTGCAGGGAGTAGGAGGCTGCAGAGTTTGCATCTCCTCACAACTAGGGCACCTACCAGGCACTGGGCAGGGGGTGGGAGGGACCACGGACCACCTAAGGGGATGGAAGGAACCCCAAGCAACCGGGTAGGATGTTGGGGGGGAAGGGGAGAGGAGGAGTGGAGGCGGGATGGGACTGGTGCCCCTGAGGGGTGGCTTGGGGAGGGAAGGGGCTCCCACTCCTGGAGGGGCCCACCCATGGTGAAGGGAGCAACGGGGGATGGGGAGAGACCCTCGGGAGATTGGAGGATCATGGCCAGCATTTCCCCTGCTCACTTGGGCCCCAGGGAGCCTTCTGAGGTCCCGGGCCTGATCCTCTGCCCTCTGAGGCCTCCTCCAGCTACACAGGTCCTGAGGGCATGGAGGCAGGGGAGGAAAAGTAGAGGCCAGATGGGATCAGTGCCCCTGAGGGAGGCTGGGGGAGGGGAGAGGTTCCCATGCTTGGGAGGGGCCCACCACAGTAAGGGGATCAGCAAGGACAGGGAGAGACCCTCAGGGGATAAGAGGATGGGAAGGGAACTCGGCCAACATTTCCCCTGCCCACTCAGGCCTCCAGAAGCCTGCTGAGGTGCCAGGCCTAATCCTGTCCCCTCTGAGACCCCCCTCTGGCCGAGCTGGGCCTAAACCCTGCCCCTGCACCCCCACCCAGGGCCTTACTTCTGCACTCTGTACTCTGAGGCCCCCTCCAGCCCTGCTGCCTTTTCCAGTCAGGCAGATCCTGAGTGTAGGCCCCACCCCCTGACTAAGCTCCGCCCCCACAGCCAAGGCCTTTTCTGGCCCTTTTTTCTATTTTTTTTTTTTTTTGAGGTTGTGCTTCTGTTTTTTTTTTTTTTTTTTTGTGGTCTGTGGGCCTCCCTTTGTTGTGGCCTCTCCCGTTGCGGAGCACAGGCTCCGGACGCGCAGGCCCAGCAGCCACGGCTCACGGGC
>NC_041217.1:94083430-94087542 GCF_002837175.3 Physeter macrocephalus
TTTTCCCTGCGGTACGTGGGCCTCTCACTGTTGTGGCCTCTCCCGCGGCGGAGCACAGGCTCCGGACGCGCAGGCTCAGCGGCCATGGCTCATGGGCCCAGCCGCTCCGCGGCATGTGGGATCCTCCCGGACCGGGGCACAAACCCGTGTCACCTGCATCAGCAGGCGGACTCTCAACCACTGCGCCATCAGGGAAGCCCTATATTTTTATTTCTTCTAATAAATTTTGTATTTTTCTAATTTTCTTTTATTTTTTATTCTTTGTTATTGTTCTGCTCCTTTTGGTTTGTTCCCCCCCTTTTATTTACTTATTTATTTTTTGCTGTAATGGTTCTGTTTTACCTTGTTGTTGTTGTTTCACTTATATTTTGATTTTTCCTAATATATTTTTTATTTTTCTATTTTATTTTATTTTTTATTCGTTGTTATTGTACTACTCCTCTTTTTTTTCTTTTCTTTTGCTGCACCGCATGGCTTCTGGGATCTTGGTTGCCAGGCTGGGAGCTGGGCCTGAGCTCCTGTGGTGAGAGCGCCAAATCCAAACTGCTGGACTAACAGAAAACCTCAGACCCCAGGGAATATTAACTGGAGTGAGGTCTCATGGAGGTCCCCATCTCGGCACCAAGACCCAGCTCTACCCAACTGCCTGCAAACTCCAGTGCTGGAAGCCTCAGGCCAAACAACCAGTAAGACAGGAACACAGCCCAAAACATCAAAAAAAATGAGACGACAAAAAAATATGTTACAGATGAAGAAGCGAGGTAAAAACCTACAAGACCAAATAAATGAAGAGCTAATAGGCAACCTACCTGAAAAAGAATTCAGAGTAATGATAGTAAAGATGATCCAAAATCTCAGAAACAGAATGGAGGCATGGATCGAGAAAATACAAGAAATGTTTAACATGGAACTAGAAGAACTAAAGAACAAACAAACAGTGATGAACAACATAATAAATGAAATTAAAAATACAGTGGAAGGAATCAAGAGCAGAATAACTAAGGCAGAAGAACGGAGGAGTGAACTGGAAGACAGAATGGTGGAAATAACTGCCATGAAACAGAATGAAGAAAAAAGAATGAAAAGAATTGAGGACAGTCTCAGAGACCTCTGGGACAACATTAAACGCACCAACATTCGAATTATAGGGATCCCAGTAGAAGAAGAGAAAGAGAAAGAGTCTGAGAAAATATGTGAAGAGATTATAGTTGAAAACTTCCCTAACGTGGGAAAGGAAATAGCCACCCAAGTCCAGGAAGCACAGAGAGTCCCATACAGGATAAACCCTAGGAGAAAAACACCAAGACACATATTAATCAAGCTAAAAAAAATTAAATTCAAAGAAAAACATATTAAAAGCAGCAAGGGAAAAGCAACAAATAACATACAAGGGACTCCCCATAAGGTTATCAGCTGATTTTTCAGCAGAAACTCTGCAGGCCAGAAGGGAGTAGAAGGATATATTTAAAGTGATGAAAGGGAAAAACCTACAACCAAGATTATTCTACCCAGCAAGGATCTCATTCAGATTTGACAGAATAATCAAAAGCTTTACAGACAAGCGAAAGCTAAGAGAATTCAGCACCACCAAACCAGCTTTACAACAAATGCTAAAGAAACTTCTCTAGGCAGGAAACACAAGAGAAGAAAAAGACCCACAAAAACAATTAAGAAAATGGTAATAGGAACACACATATCGATAATTACCTTGAATGTGAATGTGTTAAATGCTCCAACCAAAAGACACAGACTGGCTGAATGGATACAAAAACAAGACCTGCATATATGCTGTCTACAAGAGACCCACTTCAGACCTAGGGCCACATACAGACTGAAACTGAGGGGATGGAAAAAGATATTCCATGCAAATGGAAATCACAAGAAAGCTGGAGTAGCAATACTCATATAAGATAAAATAGACCTTAAAATAAAGACTGTTACAAGAGATAAGGAAGGATAGTACATAATGATCAAGGGATCAATCCAAGAACAAAATATAACAATTATAAATAATTATGTACCCAACACAGGAGCACCTCAATACATAAGGCAAATGCTAACAGCCATAAAAGGGGAACTTGACAGTAACACAGTAATAGTGGGGGACTTAAACACCCCACTTACACTAATGGACAGATCATCCAGACAGAAAATAAATAAGGAAACACAAGCTTTAAATGACACAATAGAACAGATAGATTTAATTGATATTTATAGGACATTCTACCTGAAAACAGTAGAATACACTTGCTTCTCAAGGGCACACAGAACGTTCTCCAGGATAGATCACATCTCGGGTCACAATCAAACCTCGGAAAACTTAAGAGAACTGAAATTATACCAAGCATCTTTTCCGACCACAATGCTATGAGATTAGAAATAAATTACAGGGAAAAAACTGTAAAAAACACAAACACATGGAGGCTAAACTGTGCTGCTAAATAACCAAGAGATCACTGAAGAAATCAAAGAGGAAATAAAAATCACCTGGAAACAAATGACAATGAAAACACGAAGACCAAAACCCATGGGAAGCAGAAAAAGTAGTTCTAAGAGGGAATTTTATAGCAATTCAATCCCACCTCAACAAACAAGAAAAATCTGAAATAAACAATCTAAACAGTACACCTAAAGGAACTAGAGAAAGAAGAACAAAGAAAACCCAAAGTTAGTAGAAGGAAAGAAATCATAAAGATCAGAGCAGAAATAAATGAAATAGAAACAAAGAAAACAATAGCAAGGATCAATAAAACTAAAAGTTGCTTCGTTGAGAAGATAAAATTGATAAACCTTTAGCCAGACCCATCAAGAAAAAAAGGGAGAGGACTTAACTCAATAAAATGAGAAATGAAAAAGGAGAAATTACAACTGACACTACAGAAATAAAAACGATCATAAGAGACTACTACAAGCAACTATATGCCAATAAAATGGACAACCTGGAAGAAATGGACAAATTCTTGGAAAGGTACAACTTTCCAAGACTGAACCAGGAAGAATTAGAAAATATAAACAGACCAATCACAAGTAAATAAATTGAAACTGTAATTAAAAATCTTCCAACAAACAAAAGTCCAGGACCAGATGGCTTCACAGGTGAATTCTATCAAACATTTAGAGAAAAGCTAACACCTATCCTTCTCAAACTCTTCCAAAAAAACTGCAGAGGGAGGAACACTCCCAAACTCGTTCTATGAGGCCACCATCACCCTGATACCAAAACCAGACAAATTATCCCAGGGATGCAAGGATTCTCCAATATATGCAAATCAATCAATGTGATACACCATATTAACAAATTGAAGAATAAAAACCATATGATCATCTCAATAGATGCACAAAAAGCTTCTGACAAAATTCAACACCAACTTATGATAAAAACTCTCCAGAAAGTGGGCAAAGAGGGAACCTACCTAAATATAATAAAGGTCAATATAACATAATAAAGGAAACCATAAACAAGACAAAAAGACAACCCTCAGAATGGGAGAAAATATTTGCAAACAAAGCAATGGACAAAGGATTAATCTCCAAAATATAAAAACAGCTCATGCAGCTCAGTATCAAAAAAAAGAAACCTAATAAAAATATTGGTGGAAGACCTAATTAGACATTTCTTCAAAGAAGACATACAGATGGCCAAGAGGCACATGAAAAGATGCTCAACATCACTAATTATTAGAGAAATGCAAACAAAACTTCAACGAGGTATCACCTCACACTGGTTAGAATGGGCATCATCAGAAAATCTACAAACAACAAATGCTGAAGAGGATGTGGAGGAAGGGAACCCTCCTGCACTGTTGGTGGGAAAGTAAACTGATACAGCCACTATGGAGAACAGTATGGAGGTTCCTTAAAAAACTAAAAATAGAACTACCATACGCCCCAGCAATCCCACTACTGGGCATATACCCTGAGAAAACCATAATTCAAAAAGTCACGAGGGCTTCCCTGGTGGCGCAGTGGTTGAAAGTTCGCCTGCTAATGCAGGGTACATGGGTTCATGCCCCGGTCCGGGAGGATCCCACATGCTGCGGAGCGGCTGGGCCCATGAGCCATGGCCGCTGAGCCTGCACGTCCGGAGCCTGTGCTCTGCAATGGGAGAGGCC
>NC_041217.1:94088053-94090340 GCF_002837175.3 Physeter macrocephalus
AAAAAAAAAAAAAAAAAAAAAAAAAAAAAAAAAAAATTAAAAATAAAAAAGTCACATGAACCCCAATGTTCACTGCAGCACTATTTACAATAGCCAGGACAAGGAAACAACCTAAATGTCCATTGACAGGAGAATGGATAAAGAGATGTGCTACATATATATATGGGGATATTACTCAGCCATAAAAAGGAACATAACTGGGTCATTTATAGAGATGTGGATGGACCTAGAGTCTGTCATACAGAGTGAAGTCAGAAAGAGAAAAACAAATATCAAATATTAATGCATATATGTGGAATCTAGAAAAATGGTACAGATGAACCTATTTGCAGGGCAGGAATAGAGACGCAGATATAGAGAACAGACGTGTAGACATGTGGGGAGAAGGGGAGGGTGGGATGAATTAGGAGATTAGGTTTGACATAAATACACTACCATGTGTAAAATAGATAGATGGCTAGTGGGAATGTGCTGTACAGCACAGGGAGCTCAGCTCGGTGCTCTGTGATGACCTCGATGGGTGGGATGGCAGGGGGAGGGAGGTCCAAGAGGGAGGGGATATATGTATACATAAAGCTGATACACTTCATTGTACAGCAGAAACTAGCACAACATTGTAAAGCAATTATACTCCAATTAAAAAAAAATATCTTTGTATTCCTTGGTTCTCCTTACCTCCTTTTACCATTCACATTCACCTGGCAGAACTGCTTATTTGACTAACAGAATGCATTTGGAAGACCTTAAATGTTTCATTTGTGCTTTAATATACTAAAGTGAACTAGCTATCATTAGGACAATAATTATCTGAATGTGAAGGCTGCTGCTAAAATGATGCTTATAGACAGTGCTCTGACCATCCATTTAAAGTGAGCTAGACAGCCCCTTGTTCAGGCCCACCTCCAGATAGCCTGAGGAGATGTTGGCTTATGCAATGTGATATTTGGAATACTGGTCAGGCCTTCAGCTCCCAAGTATCTCCATCCCTGCCTTATAATGTGCCTGAAATACTACCATTAGTAGGGGTTTTAACAGGATGATCCTAGGACAAGGTGCAGGGACTCTGGGAGGCGGGAAGGAAGCAGCTGCCCTTGCAGTAGGCAGAGAGCCAGCTCCACCCGTGTTGCAGATACAACAAATGAGCTTTTTCAGCAGTTTCTGCAAAGGTGAACTACAAGCCAGTGAGTCAAAAGTATTACAAATTCATTTGTTTCGTGAGGTTTTTGGTCTAAGCTCATTTAAAATTTTAAGGCAGTATTTGGTAGGAAAGGTTATTCCAACCAGAAAAATATGTTTTTATTTTAAAACAACTTTACTCAGTGGGGCAATTCTCTAGAGAAATTATAGTTATTTTCATTGTTTAAGTCAAAGGTCTCTGTTCCTATAGGAGCTATTGAATATTTATAAACTTCACATGATCTCTGTTGGGCTAACAAAATACTACAGCTATCTTGATCCTTGGCAATGTTTACCGTCTCTTTGTATAACTGAAAGGAACAGTTATATCCTAGCATAATGAGGACATTTTCCAAAGCTCAAGTTGAATATTTGGCCTTAAGAAATGAATGAAGCCACCTGTAAGAGGGAATTACAAAGACAGCTTTGTACCAATATTTTGTACCACACAATTCATTACAAGCACATTCTTCAATATGGAAAATCTATTGCTAACATTGTAGTTTATAGTGCTTAACCACAGTTGCACAAACTTTGCTTTTGTCAGTATGTGGGACCATGAATTCTTAATTTTCAATGCCTTGGAAATCCGTAATTGAGAAAATGTGCTATGTATACAGCCACCCTCTCGCCGACATCAAAAAGTAGAAAAGAATATATATAGATGAACTTCCTAAGTAAATGAATGATCTTAATTTAAAAATAAATAAAATTGAAAATAGAAGGCTATAGTCAAATAAGGCTTGGAAAATCACAATGCATATAAGCATAATAAAGCTCTGAGATTCCTGATGAAATATTCAAATATCCAACAACAACAAAATTATTTGACTTCAGAATCCTATTTAACATTACTTGGGAACACATGTGGAAAATATAAGAATCAAATATTTGCAAGCATGCTTGTCTTGTAAAATCACAAACGTAGAGTCACTATGTTTATTAATATTAGGTTTATGTCCACTCTACGAGTGTGTTGTGTCCTTGGAAAGCTGTAAAATTAATCAAGACTTTACTTTTGCACAGCAAAGGAAACCATAAACAAGACGAAAAGACAACCCTCAGAATGGGAGAAAATATTTGCAAACGAAGCAACTGACAAAGGATTAAT
>NC_041217.1:94091190-94153322 GCF_002837175.3 Physeter macrocephalus
AACCTAAATGTCCATCGACAGATGAATGGATAAAGAAGATGTGGCACATATATACAATGGAATATTACTCAGCCATAAAAAGAAATGAAATTGATTTATTTGTAGTGAGGTGGATGGACCTAGAGACTGTCATACAGAGTAAAGTAAGTCAGAAAGAGAAAAACAAATACTGTAGGCTAACACATATATATGGAAACAAACAAAAAAGGTTCTGATGAACCTAGGGGTAGGACAGGAATAAAGATGCAGACGTAGAGAACGGACTTGAGGACATGGGGAGGGGGAAGGGTAAGCTGGGACGAAGTGAGAGAGTCGCATGGACATATATACACTACCAAACGTAAAATAGATAGCTAGTGGGAAGTAGCCATATAGCACAGGGAGATCAGCTTGATGCTTTGTGACCACTTAGATGGGTGGGATAGGGAGGGTGGGAGGGAGACACAAGAGGGAGGGGATATGGGGATATATGTATATGAATAGCTGATTAACTTTGTTATACAGCAGAACCTAACACAACACTGTAAACCAATTATACTCCAATAAAGATGTTAAAAAAAAAAGTGATTCAGCTTCCTTCAAAATATACTTTCTGTGAACACTGGCACAGTCTTGAAAGAGACCACTGTGATAACTCCGATGTGATTCAATCAAACAGCTATAACACTGCACTATCAGTAAGATCCACTTGATGACATATATTCTAATTACAGTTCTAGGGTTGCTGATAAATAACTGTTTTAAAATAAATATTTCAGTGCATTAGGGAAAAATGTGCCAAATAATTATTTGTTTAAACAAATCCACTGCCAATAATTTCCTAATGGATAATTTTTTAAGGTAAACCATCCAAGCAGTTTTTATTCATTACTATTCATAAATACACACGGCAGCTTCATCAGAGATTTCAATTTTCCTCTTCAGTTTGAAGGTGGAGTATTAGCAGAGCCTTTTGCATGGGGTAATTTTTTTAATTTGCAAATAATGTTCAAAAAATTTTACTGTGGTGCTAATTTTAAATTTAATGTACGACTATATGTTTAAAGTCAGAAAGCTTTCAAATTTTTCCAGTTCAGTACAAATTATTGAGAACTTACTACATTGTTAGAACCATACTAGATAAGGCTTACTACAAGAATTAAAAAACAAGAGCCCTTAGGGGAGTATTTTCTAGTAACACAGCATACTATTTTAAATACAGTAAAATACCTTTAATGCATGAGGCATCTTTACAAATATTTGGTTTATAAAGAGAAAATGGGCATAATAATGAGAAATATACTTACCTAACTCTACTAGCTTTTAACTGATACATTTTTCTATACTGCATAATATAGAACATACAAACATCACAAAACTAGTGTTGTGTTTTGAAATACACAAAAGACAATATTTTAGACTCATTTTGGATTTAATGTCAATTTTATGATTCTTTCTACGAGCTTTGCTTTCTGACTTTGAAAAAAGCCACTTTATATTTCAATTCATTCAAACAACACAAAATATAAAATGGACTGTCAGTAGTTTTTAAAGGCAATAACCTTCTCTTTCTTTGAGTTTTTTCACGCATACAGCCCAATCATATTTCAGCTTCCTTTTTTCTTTTTTAATTAATAAATTTATTTTTGGCTGCGTTGGGTCTTCGTTGCTGCACATGGGCTTTCTCTAGTTGCGACGAGCGGGGCTACCCTTCGTTGCGGTGTGTGAGCTTCTCATTGTGGTGGCTCCTCTTTGTTGCACAGCACAGGTTCTAAGCCCACGAGCTTCAGCAGTTGTGGTAGGTGGGCTCAGTAGTTGTGGCTCTCAGGCTCTAGAGTGCAGGCTTAGTAGTTGTGGTGTACAGGCTTAGTTGCTCTGTGGCATGTGGGATCTTCCCGGACCAGGGCTTGAACCCATGTCCCCTGCACTGGCAGGAGGATTCTTAACCACTGTGCTACCAGGGAAGTCCCCATTTCAGCTTTCTTGAGCAGCCAAAAAAGCAAAATGCTGGTGAGAACACTGCTGGGAACAGTAATTGAATGAATCAAGTCTGAATCATTACCCAGTTCAGGTCCAGCAAATAGATGACATTTAAGAATAATTGTTTCTCCTTTGTAGCTATACTAGTTGCAGTACTTTCCTTCAGCAATGTATAAAACTATTCTGAAGACAGTCTCCTGAATTTTCAAGCAACATCTGGCTGAGAAACAGTTACTAAGGATGTATGTTTTGTTTTTAGGTGTTTCTTTGCTCTTTTATAATTACAAATCCTACTTTTTTATATAGGAATTTGACCACTTCAATCAAGCCTATCTAAAGTATGGCAAGTAAATAAAACTTCAAATACGTGTTTATGTTGCTGTTCTTGTTAAAAATAACAATGGAATTGATTCTAGTTTAGAAAATTCATAACTAACTTAAACTCACAAACTACAACCAAACTTATTTCCACAGATCTTTCAGTTTAAAAACCCAGCCTATTGGGTTGGCCAAAAGGTTCATTCATTTCTTCCTGTAAGATGACTCTAGTAGCACTTAGCTGTCTTTAACTTCATTCAAAACAATTTTGTTAGATTGTACGTGACAGCTGTCACATCACAGTGTATTTAAAAAAACACTTATCAAAATTGGTGAATTTCTAGGTAGCCATTTTAATATTGAAGATGGAAGAAAAAAGCAACATTTTTAGCATATTATGCTTTAATATTTTAAGAAAGGTAAAAACGCAACCAAAATGCAAAAAAAAAATATTTATGCAGTGTATAGAGAAGGTGCTGTGACTGATCGAAGGTGTCCAAAGAGGTTTGCGAAGTTTCGTGCTGGAGATTTCTCGCTGGATGACGCTCCATGGTCATGTAAGCCAGTTGAAGTTGATAGTGATCAAATTGAGACATGAACCTAGACCAATCAACATTATACCACGTGGGAGATACCGACATACTCAAAAATATCCAAATCAAGTGTTAAAAATCATTTGCACCAGCTTGGTTATGTTAATCACTTTGGTGTTTGGGTTCCACATAAGTGAAAAAAACCTTCTTGACGGTATTTCCACATGTGATTCTCTACGTAAACGTAATGAAAATATTCCATTTTTAAAACAAATTGTGACTGGCAATGAAAAGTGGATACTGCACAACAATGTGGAATGGAAGAGATCGTGGGGCAAGCAAAATGAACCACACCAAAGGCCGGTCTTCATCCAAAGAAGGTGACATTGTGTATATGGTGGGATTGGAAGGGAGTCCTCTATTATGAGCTCCTTCCAGAAAACCAAACGATTAATTCCAACAAGTACTGCTCCCAGTTAGACCAACTGAAAGCAACGCTCAATGAAATGTGTCCGGAATTAGTCAACAGAAAATGCATAATCTTCCATCAGGATAATGCAAGACCGCATGTTTCTTTGATGACCAGGCAAAAACTGTTACAGGTGGGCTGGGAAGTTCTGATTCATCTGCCATATTCACTAGACATTGCACCTTCAGATTTCCATCTATTTCCATCTTTACAAAATTCTCTTAATGGAAAAAATTTCAATTCCCTGGAAGACTGTAAAAAGCACCTGGAACAGTTCTTTGCTCAAAAAGGTAAAAAGTTTTAGGAAGATGTAATTATGAAAAATGGCAGAAGGTAATGGAATAAAAGGGTGAATACGTTGTTCAATAAAGTTCTTGGTGAAAATGAAAAATGTGTCTTTTATTTTTACTTAAAAACCGAAGGCACTTTTTGGCCAACCCAATATATTCTCTAATACAATAGTCCCCAACCTTTTTGGCACCAGGGACCCGTTTCATGGAAGACAATTTTTCCACAGACGGGGTGGGGGTGGGGGATGGTTCAGGTGGTAATGCGAGCGATTGGGAGCGGCAGATGAAGCTTCACTTGCTCGCCCGCCACTCACCTCCTGCTGTGTGGCCCGGTTCCTAACAGGCCTCGGACTGGTATCAGTCCGTGGCCCGGGGGTTGGGGACCCCTGCTCTAACAGGATCTGGGGACTCAACCCCTATTGGGAACAAGAAGATATTGAAAATTTATATAACATGTACAATAGGAAATGATGTTTCATTTCCTTTTATATACCATTCTAATTCATCTCCTTTATTAAAGTGCATCTAATATCTTACAAAAGGAAACCAAAGTAAATAAGCAGATATAAAGTTCTGACAAATTATACTTGCCATGAAAATCCAGTACATTTTTCTATGCAGAACAAATTAATCTCAGTATTTTAGAGAACCAGGAAGAAGGAGGGAGCTGCACATTTCTTCTGAACCATGGTGTAAGGTTTAAGCAGAGAGTGCACACCTCACTCCCTTCTCGGTTACATATATGAATGAGTGAGCTTGTCTAAGCATCAGATGAGGTAGAATAAAAATAGCTCTGCAAAAACACCTCTGCAAAAGAAAGTTTAAACTTTTATTTTGGAAATTTCCACAGTCAGTTGATATCAGTTCATAAGATGTACTGAATCTGTAAAGGACATTACCCTCCTGGTTTTTTTAATCCATTTTTTTAATTGAAGTATAGTTAATTTACAATGTTGTGTTAGCTTCAGGTGTACAGTTAAGTGATTCACATATATATATGTATATATACATATTTTCAGATTCTTTTCCATTATAGGTTATTATAAGGCATTGAATATAGTTCCCTGTGCTATACAGTAGGTCCTTGTTGATCTGTTTTATACATAGTAGTGTATATATGTTAATCCCAAACTCCTAATTTATCTCCCCCCACCCACTGCTATCCCCTCTATCAACCATACGTTTGTTTTCTCCCTCCTGTTTCAATATAGACATATTTGCTAAAAAAATAAAAACTCTGGTCCTATGAGAACATTACTGTTCTTGTGTAAGAAGTCTTTCTAGGTTAGAGATGTAGTTAACAGTTCCTCTAATTAATGTGTACTTACATTCTTTATCACCTGATATATATTTCTTAGTTCATATACTCCATAGTTGATATTATTAAAATGCATAGTCACCCTGCACATCATCCTACACATACCACTTAGCTTAGATAAGTAGTCTTAGATAAATAGTCTCCCATTATTTCTTTGCTGCTTTCTGTTATGGGTTTGGGGACTCATTATAAAAGTTATGATCTTAAACAGCTGACGTAGTGTAGGTGCTGGCAGTTAAGAGAGAGAAAATTCAGGCCAAGCAGAGAAGACTTCTTCAGAGTCTGAGTCTTCAGAAGGACAAAACCCCTTCCTGCCTTGTACATGGGTACTTTAACAACACTATATATTCCAAAAAGTTTAGATCTTTATCTGCTACTTGGATGTGGCTTTATGTTTTTTGCTGAAAAAGATTTTATTGAAAAACACGTAGTTGAGCGAAGACTGCCACTATGTCCTACCCACTGTGTGCCACACACGCGGTGGGGTGTTGCTCCAGGATCCTGCTTTAGACTTGTAAGCTCCCCCATCCATTAAACCATTGATGCCTCTGTTGCTGACACTGGGCTCTTTCTTCGGTCTTGAAGTTGGGCAAGCACAGGCCTTCTAGGCTTGGGGGGTGCAGCCCAACAAATGGCGGTGCAGCCAGGAGACCGAGGAAACTCCTGTAAGCATGATGTCGGGAAATACAGGACGGGGAATGGAAAGTTGCCGGGGGCAACCACTAACGTGTGAGGCCTGAAAGTCACAGGTGTAATCCCAGGGTGACCATCCACTAACACATGGGGCCCGAAAGTTTCAGGGGTGATCCCAAAAGTTGCGGGTGGGAAATCTCAGGTTGGCTATCTACTAGTATATGGGGCTTTGGGGTGGCTGTTCTTGGTTAATGGGGGCTGCCAAGAGATCTGAAGAACAATGGAGTCTAATGGTTCTGTAATTGCATCAAAATGAGCCTTTTGTAATTGGTTAAGCTAGCTTTCTAGAAGGAATTGGTATTTCTCTTGTGCCTTTGCGATGTAAATGATCTACCTGGCCTCTCTCTAACTTTAATCTTATGTAATTTCTAAGAGTAAAGGAGAAGAAAGTTCAGGTAAAATAATTATGTTTGGGGATGTCAATCTAAAATAGTGTCTCCAGATTTTGGTAAATTGAAACTAAAGTTGAAAGAAGAGAATTCATGGGTTTGGAACATTAATTGCTGAGGGCGTCTTAGTTTATCTACCCTTGCCTGCTTACCAGAGAAAGACTAAAGCATTGGGTTTTCCAATCAAGAAACACAGTTACTTGCTTCTTGGTTTTGCCAGAGATTAAGGATTTTAAGGGTTAAGATTATAATCAGTCATAATTCTAGTTACTGTAACCAAGTTTATTGACTACATTGTGATCAGGTGCTTAATCATGTCTTTTTAAGTCTTTTGTTTTTTATACAGAGTCACTGTTTTACTCTGACTTCTGAAAAAGTGCTTCACCTTCAAGAAATTCACAGGAAGGACCTTTTGACAATAACAGGTCTCTGATAAATTTCAGATTATACTGCTGAAATGGGTAAGAACTTAAAGAATCCTAATGGAAGACCTGATGGCTTCATAAAAAGTTAACAAAACTGAGTGAACTGGTGAATATGGTTATAATTTTTATGGGTTTTGTCTGATCTATGTTTTCTAGATATAGGGAAGCCCTTCCCCTCAAGTTGGTTATGATTTATAGCAATTTGGTAAACTACATCTGTGGGTAGAATTGAAGCATTTTCATTTTTCTCTTTGCCTGGTCCCCCCAGAAATCAGAGACTCTTGGGTTCCAAGAAGCCTTACCAGGGGAATGGAAAAGGACTGTCTCCTGGCATGTGCAAGAATCGCAATATTCTGGGGACTTCTAGAAGAGAAAAATCCACCAAGACAGAGCCTGATAGCAGGGATTTGGCATGGCTTTCCTGGTCTTGAGAGGCCTTTTGGGAATTCAGTCTGAGACTCCTGAGGAGTTCCCCTTCAGCCAGTTTGGAGGAGCCTATTTGATCAATTGACCAGACTTGTTTTGCAAACAAATGAGTCTTGATTTGGCTGTATTTTGTGGAGATGAGGGTAACTTTAGAGAGAACAATATTATGTTTCAGTGGATGCTAAATTCTAGTTCTGTTAATTGAGGTTTATATTTATGAAAGTTACTGTGTTAGTTATACTTTTGCCCTGATGCTCTGGATGGAAAGAGAATTATCTAGTGAAACTGTCACAGAGTATAACTACTCATGAAGTGTGACACTGCTTGTTTCAGGTCTGCTACTAAAAGCACATGTACAATGCTTGTGTGACAACTGGGTATAAGTGATAAAAGGTATGGCCAATCAAGTGTTTCCCCATTAACATACCTCTGAGCCTGTTCATGAGATCTGACTAGTTTTCCCCCAATGTGAATGATCAGGACTGAGGGACATGATCTGAACCTGGGGTAGGAGACAGCAACCCAACATCAAGGGATGGATATTTTGATCATCAATGCTTTCTATGGAAAGATTTGCAATCAAAAGGGCAAATGATGGAAAAATCTGCACAATATTGAGGTATGGGAAGTCAGAAGGCTTATACATGGTTGAATTTAAATTTTACTGACGAGAGCAGCCTGTTTTGTGGCCTTTCTGACACACACTGTACATCTGCTTTGGCCACTGAGGAAGGAGATGCATTTGAAAGTCAAAATGGTATAGCTGTGGTTCAGATATCCAAGGTAAAATTAGGTGGTCATTATATACATGAGTTTAGACACGTGCTTACATTACTGAAAACTTGAGTTTTCTGAACTGTATTGCAGACCAGGACCTAAACCACAGTGGGTGTGGTATTATCTCAGAATGCGGGTACTGCTTGTATTTGCTTAATGGTCACAACACCGCCCCCCCTCCCTCCCCGTGTTGTGCCTGTTAGATGTCTTACATTTCATCCCTAGTCTGAGGAAGGAAATGTATTTGACTACTGAGCAGCAACACTGGCTTCACTGTGAAATGAGTCTAACTGCTGGGTCTACAGTGAGATGCCGTTGTCGTCCTCCTGGGACTTCCATGAAAAATCAACCTTGCTACTGTGACTATGTGGGGAGAAAAGACTCACCATCTTCTGGTCCCATATGCCAGTACATCAGAAGGACCCCCATCAGTAAACATTACTGTACAACTGATTGCTCATGAGCCCCTCTGGGCTATGCTGTGTAGAGTGGAATAGGCTGGCTTCCGGACACACAAGTCTAACTAGTGGGATTAAATGTTTTTTGTTTGCAAAGACCTAATGGGTCCACCCCTAATGGCACTCAACATAACATAGGGTGGCAGACCTGTACTGTGACTGCTGACTCCTGACTAGGCCAACAGAATGTTTCTTTTAGAGCCAGGGTCCACCTCTCCCCACGGGGGTGGCTCTGGGTTTATGAAAAACAGGTGTGGCCTGTCTGTACTGTATCTGTGGTGTCTGGTTGCAACGCCTGCTATATACCTGATCCCAGGGATATCGAGGAAGAGGGGTGGACCAAGATGGTAAGGGTCATGCAGGGTGTGTAGGGCGGAGTGTGTGGTCAGGCTGCTCCAGATGGCTGTTCCCTTGCTCTCTGCACATCCCCTGCCTGACCAGGGCCTGTTTCACCTACACCCTACGCACATGACTGACCTTCCTACATACTTGCCCCAGGCCCCAGCTAATGGTAGCTTATCAAAGGGGTGGTAAGCGGGGTGTCCATCTGCTGGTTTCCCTGGACACTAATAAGCCCACCTGACATCAATTCCCCTGTAACTGGTAATCCCCACGGGAGCGAAGAGTGCCGCCATGTCCTGCCATGCCATAGGCCACACATGGCGAGATGCTGCTCCAAGACCTTGCTTCAGGTGTATAAGCTCCCCCATCCATTAAAGCACTGATGTCTCTCATTGCTGACTCTGGGCTCTTTTTTTGGTCTTGAAGCTGGGCAAGCACAGGGCTTGTAGGCCTGTGGGGTGTAGCCCAACAACACTACTATATATAAAATAGATAACTAATAAGGACCTACTGTACAGCGCAGGGAACTCTACTCAATACTCTGTAGTGACCTATATGGGAAAAGAATCTAAAAAAGAGTGGATATATATGTATATGATTCACTTTGCTGTACACCTGAAACTAACACAACATTGTAAATCAACTATACTCCAATAAAAATTTTTTTTTAAAATGTGGTTAAGCTTCTTTCTCCTCTCTTTTTTTTTTTTGTCTTCCGGGTTTTGTATCTAGCTGAGAAAGTCTTTACTAAAATAGTAAATAGTCCTAAAATGTGTCCATCTTCATTGCCTCCATCTTCTTCACTAGTGGTCTAGGTGAGCACCCCACCCCTCGAAGAATGCAGCCAGGACTTGCCCTTTATATTCCAGCAACACTGAAAGGCTAAGCGTTTCCTGCCTTTACCAGGGGCCCTCACCTGCATGACTCTACACTTGCTGCCTCCCCTTAAGAAGAACATCATTCCCTCCTCTCCCTCACTCCACTGGTTAACCCCACCTATCCATAAAGATCCACTAAAGTGTCACTTCCTCCAGGAAGACTTTCTCACCCCCCAACATCTTCAGGTCTTACACTGTATTCCATATACTATATGCTCAGTAATCCATTTCATACCTGTCTCTCGCATATGACTGTGAATTGTTTATCATAGAGAACCGTCCCTTGGTCAACCCTGTTTCTGAGCCCTTCACACAGTAACTGGAGCATAAAAGGAGATCAAGAGATATTTAACAACTAAATGAATAAATGAACAAAATGAAGAGTTTATAGAATTATCGTAATAACAGCTTGAATAGAGGTTAGAATTTCACTGAAACCCATAATAGGCAAATAAGAAGGTTACCAGTTCCAACCCTGTATGATTTTGAAAGCAAATCCCAGTTTCATATATCTATAGTGCTCATGTTTTCCCTTTATTGTAATTTCCTTCTGAAATAATGTGCAAGAATCAGAGCTTGAATCCATCAGGACTTCAGTGGATCTCTTATCATATTACTCCGAAAAAGATTGCTTTGTGCTTTACACTTACATATGAAAACTGCTTTTTTTCCTCCTCCTGACTAAAGTCCCAAAAGTATTTCTAGAAAAACCTAGATAAACTTAATTTATCAAAGACACCAAAGGGGGTTTAAACATATTTTAAAAAGCACAATGAAAATTTCTTAAGTATATGCTTTGAAGGAATTATTATTGTATTAGAAATATAAGACATTTTAGAAAATAAAGCTCTCTTCTAGAAATTCAGACTTTTATATATTCAAAATAATTTTTAAAACCCAAAAGAATATAGTATCTTTGAGTTCAGTGACACTAATTATGACCTACATTATAGTGTTCAACCTTTTTTCCTGGCCTCAGTGTTCTATATCTCTAGGTCTCTAAAAATAATTTCACTTTAAATGCACATGGCATATCAATAATAATATTATTATTAGCAGACAGTTACCTAGGGCTTGATACATAGAAAAACTGTTTTTGAATGATGTATATATACATATATTCACACATATACATATGATACACACATACATATTCATTTAAATTTCAAAAACCAACTTTATGGGGTAGGTGCCATTGTTTCTCCTTTTTTTAATCAAAGAGAAAATGAGGTACAGAATGTTTAAGGATCTTGTTTCAGGACACACAACTGAAAACGAGCAGAGGTGTGATATGAATCAAGGCCCCCTGGTTCCAGGGTGTGTCCACTGACACCCCCTTCCTCAGTCTCTCATTACTGGAAGTGTGTGAATTATAGACACTGATATCTGGGGTCAAATTTGAGCCCCACTACCTTAATCATTAATTTTTTTATTCACAATAAGAATTTGGAAATTTAATTCATGAAGCTGGACTACAGGCAGGTTAATTTTCTGTAAAATGAAATTACTAAATTTCATGATGCTATTGGGAGGATAAAATTAAACAATATGTAAAGCTTCCAGCACAGTGCCCAGTGCACAGTAAGTAGTTAATAAATGTTAATTCCCTTCCCTCTGGTTGTCCCTCAGAAACCTCAAATTTAAAATGTCACAAGGCAAATCCCAAAATACTTGCTGCTCTTTCCACATTCCTTAATACAGTGAGAAATTAACATGTAGCCAATAACCTCAGCATAATCTTCTGTTCTTTCTCTTTCTCTGTACCTTACCATAGCAAAGCCATCATCTGATCTATCACCTAGTATTTCTCAAATCTCTCACCTTCCCTGTCCTCCAACCTCCATGACAAGACTGTCTTAATGTGGGCTCTTAGAAACTCTCACCTAAGGTATCAAAATGTTCCCAAGCTGATATCTATTCTGGGGTCCCTCTACTTCCCAGCTCATCTGTGGCTGCCTCAGTTACTGAATCCCTAAAACACAAATCTGAACCAAGTCATTCTGGTGCTTAATGACTCCCACTGTTTCTACACTGACAATAGGTGAAGTTCAAACACTAGCTTAGCAAGTCTAGTTTCATCCTGCCTTAGCAAACTTAGCTCCCAACACTGTCCACACTTAAAGTATTGATAACATCAAACACCTAATCATTTTCCTAAGGTAATGTGATGGTTGGTTTCCCTGTCCTTTGCACACATTCTCCTCCTCAACTTAAAGGTCATTTAAACTTCTGATATTAGATGACAGATTGTTGGACAGATGATAGATAAATGGAACAATAGTTTTCTTAACTACATACATCCAACCGTTCTCCAAACATTCTCTCACACTTTGTGTCTAATACCCTTTAAGAAGGAAGTGATCTAAATATACTTATATAGAATCTAACTGGTAATAGAAATGAGATGCCAGGTGTCCCAGTTTCACAGGGTACCTATCAGGTTAGAAATAAGGCATTGCACTCACAGTCCACAAAGGTACATGAAAAGATACAAGTTTGTAATGGCATCATAAATCAATGCTTTAGAAATGCCACATGTTGCTCAAACCACATTTTTACTAATGGTAACATTCAGTGGACACTGGTTAGGAACCAAAGGCCGTGAACATATTCCACAAACCCCACTGGCATACAGAAGGCCTGAAAACTATTAGAGAAAATATTTTGACTGACTCCAGCTACATACCACTAGTTCTGGGATGCAGGGTCTTCACTTACATAAAAAAGAGACCTGGCTCAACTGCGTTAGAATTATGTGCCACTCAACCCAGAACCCTGTCCTCCTCTCAGCGATAACCCCATCAGATCCTTTGTTTTCAAAGCCACACAAAACAGAGCTCTCAATATACACTGTGATAGTAAGGAGAGCTGTAGAGTTGTGTGTACTGCATAAGAAACAATGTAAACAAAAGTATCAGAAGCAGAGGGAGAAGCAATGGTAACTTACCTTTTTTTAAGGAGAACGCGGCAAGCCACGGCCTAGTCTGCTGGGCTGAGTTCAGGGTTTCCCAGGAAGATAATAGCGCACAGTTGGAGCCCAAAGGGTGCGCTCTGTGCCTTCGGGTACATGGCGGGAAGTGCAGGTTCAGATGGAGGGGCGGGGTGAGGATGAGCCGGGACACAACGGAGCCTGGGGCAGCGAACAGACTAATGGAGCCAGGCCGGAGGCTTTGCTGGCCGCGACCCTTCTTCCCGGAAGAAGCTCAATCTCGCGGGATCTCCGGACTTCCACGGGAGCTCGCGGGGGAGTTCTGGGATGAGAAACACCTGGATGCTCCAGGTGTCTGAATCCGAAAGGAGTCTGGCTCCCACCACCAGTCCTCCACAATTCCTCCCCAAAGCCCTAGTCAGAGTCACAGTACTGTGGCACTTTGCCCCAGGGACCTGCCTCTTGTCCACAGCCTGTGCAGGGGCCCCATCCCCACCCTCGTGAACTGTGCGTGCGCGGACCACGCGAGTCTTATTGCCTTCCAGGAGGGAGGCAGTAGGCCCCGGGGCAGTGACGCGGATTTCTTATGCAGGCTCCTAGGGCCCCAATCTGACCTCTTCCACGGTCCAAGCCAAAATATACTGTGTCCTTATCCTCAGGACCAAGTTGTTCCTTCTGGCAGTAATGGTGCCTAGAATTCACCTTCGGAGTAACTCATTGCCGTTTTCCTGGAAACTTTTCCCTGAAGAACAGCCTCAGGGAGTTGCTCTCCTTTTTCTGACCCGGCCCAACTGCCAGCACCTGCGATAAGGGAGCTGGCCTCTTCTCCAAGTCCCTCCATCAGGAAATGTTCTCCTCTTTTTTTTTTTTTTTTTTTTTTTGCGGTTCGCGGGCCTCTCACTGCCGTGGCCTCTCCCGCCACGGAGCACAGGCTCCGGACGCGCAGGCGCAGCGGCCATGGCTCACGGGCCCGGCCGCTCCGCGGCATGTGGGAATCTTCCCAGACCGGGGCACGAACCCGCGTCCCCTGCATCGGCAGGCGGACTCCCAACCACTGCGTCACCAGGGAAGCCCTGTTCTCCTCTTTTGAACACCATGGGGGATGCCTGTGAGGCCGTAGTCGTGGCCTAGTCCAGGTGGATAGAATGCAGAGTTTCCCAGGAAGGCAAACAGGCCACAGCTGGAGCAGGTGGCTTCGGGTGTGTTGTGGGGAATAAGTGCACGTCCAGATAGAGGGACAAGGAGAGGATGGGCTGGGATGCACTGAGCTTGAGGGGCGAGTGTCACATCCCTCACAATGAAGGACTGCCCGTGGAATACGACCCACTTACCAAGACAAAGATATCAACCACTGAAGCGAAAATTAGCTCTCCAGTACAGACTCAGTGGATGAGTATCCATGGTGCTCAACAAACAGAGTCTAAGGGTTGAGAACACAAAAGTGCCATTCAGGGCTAGACGGCCGCATGTAAGTGACACTGAAAGAGGTTAGGGCACCTCATCCTTCACCTGTCCACCTGCTGAAAAACGAAAGATTTCTATTCAAGGATGAGAAAATGGAGTGGACAAAGGTCATGAGATTTCTGAAAACATATATACAATCAAGGAAAAGGAGCCATTGCTTTGAAGGCTTAGAAGAAAAACATATTGCTGAAAATAGTTTTCTTCAAAAGAGAAGATGATTTTGGAAGATGCTCAAGAGTGCACAGTCTGTATATAACAAAAGGGAATGACTTGCTATGATAGCAGAGATACAAAAGGATCTGGCTGCATTAGAAAAATGCCTCAAAAAAATCTCAACCACAGTATATAATTAAAGTTCACTGAGATGGCTAAGAAAGCAGAAAAGTCATCACAGATTGTCAAGTGAGTCCTGTGGAGGAAAATTTTGGGAAACCCTCTCAGAAAGTAAAGGCAGGGACTTCCCTGGTGGCACAGTGGTTAAGACTCTGCGCTCCCAATACATGGGGCTGAGGTTCGATCCCTGGTCAGGGAACTAGATCCCACATGCATGCTGCAACTAAGAGTTCGAATACCGCAACTAAGGAGCTGGTGAGCTGTAACTAAGACCCGGTGCAACCAAATAAATAAATGAATAAATATTTTTAAATAAATAAAAACTAGTATCGAAAATACTTCCAAGTTAATAATAAAAAATAAGTCCTTATTTGGTAGTGTATATATGTCCATGAAAAAAAAAATAAATAAGTCCTTGAATTTGAAAAAAAAAGAAAGTAAAGGCAAAGGACAAAGATATTAAAATGATAAGAATAGGAACTAATAAAGAGAGCTTGTCTAACAAATATAGAGGTTCTCAAGGAAAAAGTAAGACAAATAGAAATAGAATGAAGAATCAAAGATATAATAAAATAACTTTTCTGGGCTTAAAAATTCCTACGACTACATTTCAAAAGATCTCACCAAATCAAAGGCAAAAATAATGGAGAACACATACACACTTACACTCCTTTGCAATTAAACACACCAATTTAAAGGCAAAAGTCTAAACCTGTATTTTAAACAAAATAAAGCTATATGTTTTATGAGAAAATTATTAAAGCAAACTGACAGTAAATTGGGAAATTTAAAGGAACAATACACTTCAGGCAAAAGAATAACACAAAGAAAACTGGAATGATCATATTAAAGTAAGGATGATAATATTTTACAAAATGTTATCTTTTCCTTTGTAAATCATGTCCTCTAGCACCTCTAGCATATCAAACCTATTTCCTCATGCAAATAGAGGAAAGTTAAAAATAGGTCAGAGAAGTCACTGGTCAGATTTGAAACCACATGACAAAACTGGTCTGAGAGGAGAGATGCTACTACCTACCATTAACCTACCATCACCCACACAGGCAGAAAAGGAAGTCCCACACAGAGTTTCTTTCTTTGTAGACATACTTCTGAAACAAAATCTCACATGGGGAAAATTCCCATTTACAATCTGATGCCACCTAGAGGAGGAGTTGGGCCAGGGAAAAAAATCTAAAACACTAGCTTTTAAGCAAGCCAAAAGACATTGAGATCTTAAAGACACTAATGAAAATATAAGAGTGATTTTACTAGATTAGACTAAGTTTAGTTATTCATCTGTATTCAGCGTGTGTGGGGGGAGGCTGAGGGGGGGAGAGAGAGAGAGAGACAGAGACAGGGAGAAGATTTCTTCAGTGTGTAAATTCTATCAAAGCAATCTACCTTCTTTTAGAACACTGCAAATTGGAGTAGAGTCCAAGTGACTAGGGCATGTCAACCTGACATAACCTTTAAGAACACAGTTTCTGGAGCCAGACGGCCTGGTTTGGAATAAAGCTTAACTTCTCTGTGTTACAGAACCCTCATATATTAAATGAGGATAATAATAATACCTATTATGTAGGTTTGTGGAAATGATTAAAAGTCTATATACATTTGTGTAAAGTGCTTAATGTGTGGTTCTATTGGTCAATAATCATTTAAGATTTCTCTGCCAATGCTGAGGTACACTTTAAGAGCTGTTGTGAACAATTGTCCTCTTTTTGCTTATTCCTTTTGTCTATCACCTTTCTTACCATTAACACAATATATCTCCAAATGTAACTGGGCTTCAGTTATTTTAGGATCTATAAAAATGTCATTAACAAGTAAGAAACCAACTCATAGCACAGCGAAAGAGATGACTTAGGAACTAAATAATCCAGTCTACTATGTCTCTGCAAAGCTTCCTAAAATATCCCTTGAGATCTTCCCAAGAAGCCTGCTATGAGAATATTAAGAAAAATTTCATCAAATACTTTTTTATGCATTGTGTAAAACCAACAACAAATACACACAGTGCACTGACTAGGCAGACCAAATAATTCAATTCTGATCATCTTAACCTCTTTCTCTGACAGGTTGCCTTGCAATAGGCTGACTTTTTCTTTCAAATCTTTAAGATCTTTTTTGTAGTTATCAATTTCCTCTTGCTTCTCTTGTTCATCTCTGTCCCTCTGCTCCCTTAAGTGTTCAATTGTCTGCTCCTGATAAGAGAGAACATCAATACATTAGAAAATTCCTTTCATACTTACATCATATGACTGTAATTCAGCTCGTAGCTGATAAAATCTCACACTTCCATCCATCATTCAAAAGATAGTGATAAGTTGTATAATTTACTTTTTAGAGAATTCATCCTCCCTACCTTATTATAACAAAGGTCTGGCTTTGTTCTTTTGATTCCCCTAGGTTTCTTTTCCAATAATTTCAACTAGTGTTAGATGTCCCTAAAGTAGTCTTTTGGAATTATCCCATTTTTTTCAATTCCCAAGTAACCAAAACTTATATATATATATACCCTAAGGACAATAAGTAACAAATATTTCATCTTTATACAGGCAAACCATGGAGATATTGCAGGTTAGGTTCCAGACCACCACAATAAAATGAATATTACAATAAAGCAGGCAACTTAAAAACAAAAACAAAATGTGTGGCTCTTTTACATTAATATCCAGGAAATAAATGTATTCCTCAAGACTCTTTGGTTTGACTCTTTGAAAAAAAACTCTCAATTGGAGTAGCACAGGCAAAAGGAGAATTTGTTTCACCTAACACAGGCCCAAGAAGAAGAATGTGAGTCACAGAAGCACAGAGAATGCAACAAATCTAAAGAACAGTTGGAATCAGGATTTTGAGCACCACGGAATGCTTCCTCTTCACCTCTTCTCGTCAGTTTATCCTTCAATGTCAGCAATCACTTGAGCATGCCCACTTAGCACAAGTGCCCATGCCCAGACCAATTACTATAATCCGTATAAAGATAGTAGCTCCCATTTGAAATCACATGGATAGAAGGGATAAAAACAATTAACATTTATCCAGTGTTTATTTTCTGCCAGGCAGTCTTCTAAGTATTTTACATGTGTTAATTCACTTATAGCTCCCAATAATTCAATTGGGATATTATTATTTCCATTGTACAAGAAAGAAACAGAGACCAGAATAATTTAGAAACTCACCCAAGGCCACACATCAAGTTATTGGTAAAGCTAAGATTTAAAACAGTCAATCCACATGTCAACCTACCCTCAGAATCTGACCTCTGGCTTAACCCAGATGCCTTGAAATATATGGTATAGGAATATAAGAGAGCAGTAAAGTTTATTTTCAATAAATATCCAGCCTTCAATTCAAGATTGCAGACAAAGGAAACGTATTAACTTTGTTAAAACACAGAATTACAAAAAAAGAAAAAAGACTCAACCTATTATAGTGAAGAAAAGAAAAAGGAGAGAAATCAAGAGATAGAAATATATTGACATCTGAAACAGGTTGGAGAAATTGTAATTCAGAATGTGGAATGAAGCAACTGCAAATGGAAGAGGGAGCCATTCTACCCATCAGAGCCCAAAAAAAATCTCTGAGCTCAGAGTCTGTAGGAACAATGAAGGAACAGGTGAAAACAAGGGGAATTCCTCCAAAGTCTGCGCACAGAATAATTGTACTTGTCAACCCACTACCCACTTCCCCAGTCATGGAGCATAGAAAACAGCTCAGCATTTACCCCAAAGAGAAAAATAATTTTATTTTATTTTATTATTATTAGACTCCACTCCAAAAATTAAAAAAGTGATCTTTCCTGGAGCTAAGAATTCTAATATAGATAGTGTTCAAATGTTGGTGCCTGGTCCCATCTTATCTTATCTTTCCTAAATAGAACAAACATGCTATCCTCGGAGCAACTTCAAGAAAAGAAATGGATGCAGTCCTAAATTGATCCAAGAAGAAACAGAAAATCTGATTAGTCTTATAAACACTAAATGACTTGACTAAATAGCTGAAGTTATTTCTACAATTAGAAAAAAAATAGAATGAGGAGAATACAAAGAAAAAACTTTCATCAGTACAAATGAAGACACAAAATGAAATTTAAAATATATAGAGGAAAAATATAAGTAAAAATAAAGTGGGGAAAACAAAGTACAAAATAAGAGGGTAGAAATGAATCCAAATATTTAGCAATTACAATATAGGGAATAAAATTTCCAATTAAAGGACTGAGACTTTTTTTCCAGATTGTTATTTTAGAAAATTCAACCAAAAGCTATTTATAGAAGACAAATTTAAAACACAAGGACATAGAAAAGGTGAATATAAAAAAGATTGGCCTACATCAATTAAAGACAGCTGATATAGCATCATTAATATCAAATATAACAAACCCTAATGCAAATAAACTTTAAGAAATAGTCACCCCTTATAGTCACCCCTTATTTATAAAAAGTTAAATTCACTAGAAAGATATAACAATTCTAAACCCATATGAACATAACAATAGTTTCAAAGTCAATCCTCATCATTCATGGAGTCTATATTTGAGAAATTGACAACTGGCTAAATCCTATTTGTAATTCCAAAGCAACACTCACAGTGCTTTTGTGGTCATCCACAGACACACACAAAGAAGAAAAATTTGAGTAGCCCAAAGTGCACTTTCCCAGCAGAAATTGAACAAGGTGATGCTCTGCCTTTTTGTTTCAGTTTTCATACAGTAAAAATGTATCTTTTTCCACTCCTATTTAGTGCCATGTTTTTCTCATTTTTGTGCTTTTTGTTGGTGATTTCACTGTCTTAAGATGGCCCCTAAGTGTAGTGTGATAGTTCTGTAAAGTTTTCATAAGCATTAGAATGCTGTGATTTGCCTTGCAGAGAAAACACGTGTTAGATGAGTTTCACTGAGGATTGAGTTATAGTACTATTGGCCATGAATTCAATCTAAATGAATCAACATGTATAAAATAAGGTGTCTTTAAACAGAAACACACATAAAACAATGAAGGCAGGGATCAGACTTGCCCTGATATTGGGAAATAATCAGAAAGTATGATGTATAAGAATAGTCCAATAAGTTAAATAAAATTTAGCACATAGTTCAAGACATAGCTCAGGCTCAACATGGTGTGTGACGTTGTTCCTCAGAATCATCCTCCCCCATAACATGGTCTCTTATCACCATATTCACAATCCCAAAGACACAGACTCAGAATATTTGCTACATTATATGGAAAACATCAGCATGTATATCTATCTCCTCAACTAGACCATAGATTCTCTCAGGCCAAGACTTATTTCTTGTTTATCTCTGTTTCCCAACATCTTACACAAAGGGGTACAGAATAAGTTCTAAATAAACTTCTGATGGCTGAATGAATGAGTGAATGGATTTTAATGTATTAAAAACCAAAATGCATTGGTTATGGAAGAGCTGTTTTCTTTTTCTGACAGGATTCTTCATCTCTTTCCCTCACTGTAAAACATATCACAAACTAGTTGAAATCCAAGAAGCCATGTTTTTGGAAAAGATGAGAGGTCCTTTAGCAAGGAAGACTTCCTTAGTGGATTAATATTGAGCTCACAGTTGAATGTGTAATATAATTGCCCTTGATGTATATCCACAAATTGTTTACCACATTTGATATCTTGAATGTGACATAAGCAGTCATAATCCTTCCAGCTGAAATAAAACTTAGATCTAAACAGCTAAAAATTCAGAACTGAAATAAAGAAGTAAATATGGACAGAGTCCAAGATCTTACAGCTCAGTTTATTCCCTCTGGAAAGAACATTATCATTTTTTATTCTAGCATTGTGTTCAAGATGTTTTCATCTGCAGAAGCCCTGAAATCTTTCCTATAGACCAAATATTCTGATTTGCTTCTCTTTACTTCTTTACACTGATTTTAGGGTTGTTTTTTTTTTTTTTTTTTTTTTTTGCGGTACGCAGGCCTCTCATTGTTGTGCCCTCTCCCGTTGCGGAGCACAGGCTCCGGACGCGCAGGCTCAGCGGCCATGGCTCACGGGCCCAGCCGCTCCGCGGCACGCTTTACACTGATTTTAAAGACCAGTTGACATTATGAAGTACCCTGATTTTGAAGACAAGTTCCCGGAATGACCAGAATACAGAATATTTTGCCAATCCAAATTTAAGGATCACAATAGAGTCGCAGTGATGTAAGAACTGGAAGCATAAAGAAGTGCTTAATCTATATTTGTTTTATTTTCTATCATTTAGTTTCTAATATGGAAGCCATTTCTTGCTGGGGAAACAAAAAGCTATCTAAGATGCTTCCATCCTCTTATGGAGAATCATGCAGTCTTACAGTTGAATATGATTTTTGAGCAATCTTCTTTCAATTCACAGCACCATGGTGCATACTGTTCAGGTTAGAGGAAGGTGGAGCTAGTGTTTCCCCACCAACAAGGATATGGTGAACTGAGTTCCAGCAAGTTGCCTCCAGCCATAAACCATCTAATCAGTTCATCACACTGTGTGACACTAATACCATTGTCTTGATGTAGCAAAGGTGCCATGATGTAGTAAAGGTTAGGAACCACTACCTCGGAGATCACCTAGTCTAACTTACTCAAAAAGTAATGCTCACTACAACCATGCTGGCCCAGGATTATTTGAGCTCTACTTGTGAGTTTTCTATGACTGATTTCTCAATATTTTTAAAACAACTCTTTCTGAAATATCCTCCAGAGACAGCGGTTCAAAAAAATCTTCTAACTTCCGTGAATTGAAGCAAATCCTGACATTTGAAGCTACAGTGAATAAAGCTTCGCATGAGAGTTTATATCTTAGAATCCAGATATTATCTTTTTTCAGTTATCAGTCTCCAAGACATACATTTTCTACATTTTCAATTCCCTCAAATGTTTCTAAAATGACAAGGCTCAAGAACCTCCCACAATTTGGCAACAAACAATCAACAATCTCATTTACAAAAAAAAAAAAGTTTCTTTTAAAAATACACAGTCTAGTACTTAATACTAAATGTAATTGAATCAAAGCTTATTAAAATGTGTCTATTATTTCCTCAATTTTTATTTAATCAAAAATAGAATGGGATGTTTCTATTTTCCCCCTTAGTAACTTCACCATATTTTTTTTTACATTGAATTTGTGATCAATGGAAAACCTCAGGATATTTTATATGAACCGCTATCAAATCAAAACATATCTTCTTCTGTACTTTTTCATTTTTTAATTAATAAACTTGATTTTTATAGAAATTTTAGGTTCACAGTAAAATTGAGCAGAAAGTACAGAGAGTTCCCACATACCCTCTCTCTCAACATACACACAACCTCCCCCATTATTGACTTCCCCCACCAGAGTGGCGCATTTGTTGCAATGATGACACATCATTATCACCCTGAGTCCATAGTTTACATTAGGGTTCATTCTTGATGTTGTACATTTTATGAGTTTTGACAGATGTATAATAACATGTATCCACTATTGTATTATTGTACAGAATTGTTTCAATGACCTAAAAATCTTCTGTGTGATACCTATCCATCCTACCCAATCCCCTAACCTCTGGCAACCACTAATATATTTACTGTCTTCATAGTTTTCCCTTTTCCAGAATGTCCTAAAGTTGGAATTATACAGTATGTAGCTTTTCAGATTGACTTCTTTCACATAGTAATATGCATTTAAGTTTCCTACACATCTTTTTTATTCCATGACCAAGTAGGTTTATTCCCATGGATGCAAGACTGACTCAATATTTGGAAATCAATGTAATTCTCTATATTAACAGGCTAAAAAAGAAAATTCACACGATTATGCCATTCAATACCTAAAAAGAATTTGAAGAAATTTAATATTCATGATAAAAACCCTTGGAAAAAATAGAATAGAGGAGATCTTCCTCAACGTGATAAAGAGCACCTACCAAAAAACCTTAAGCTAACATTATACTTAAAAGACTGAACTCTTTACCCTAAGGCTGGTAGAAGACAAGGATATCCACTTTTGCTACTTCCATTCAACACTGTACTGGAACTGCTAGCCATGGAAATTACCCGCCTGAATTTTTCCCCAGCTTTATTGAGGTACACTGACAAATAAAATTGTATATATTTAAGGTGTACAATGTGATGATTTGACATATGAATACATTGTGAAATGATTACCATAATCAAGTTAATTAACACATTCATTACCTCTTATAATTATTTTTTTTTGTTTGGTAAGAATGCTTAAGTTCTAGACTTGTAGCAAATTTTAAAAATACAATACAGTACTACTAACTATAGTCAGTATGCTGTACATTAGATCCTCAGAACTGATTCATGAAAATTTATACCCTTTGACCAACGTCTCCCCATTTCCCCATCCTCCAGTCCTTGGCAACCACCATTCTACTCTCTGTTTCTGTGAGTTTGACTTTTTTTAAAACTCATTTTGTTAAATATAAAGACAGAAATTTCCATTCTTTCCTATGTTAAACTTAATTAAACTTACTTCTCACCTGAAAATAAAATTTTTGTTCCTGCCTGTAATCAATTAGTTTTAATTGTTGATACTTCTTTTGCACATGACCTTTTCATAGGTCTTCAGTCAAGTAATTAAATTGCAAAGTAATTGCAAAGCTGTAATGCAAGCCAGACACAAAAGGATTCCATGTCACACCACTAGAAACTTCCCTCCACCTTGACATCTAACCACCTAAATATCACCAAAGTATTTCTTATCTGCTATATTTTTCCTTGTATCTCTCTTTATTGTTCTTTAATCTAAAACAAAGTCATACACATTTCTCAAAGAAAACATACAGAAGGGCAATAGGCACATGAAAAGATGCTCAACATCACTAATTATTAAAGAAATGCAAATCAAAATTACAATGAGGTACCACCCCACCTCAAACCAGTCAGAATGGCCATCACTAAAAAGTCTACAAATAACAAATACTGGAGAGGGTGTGGAGAAAAATGAACCCTCCTACACTGTTGGTGGAATGTAAATTGGTGCAGCCACTATGGAGAACAGTATGGAGGTTCTTCGAAAAACTAAAAATAGAGTAGCCATTTGATCCTGCAGTCCCACTCCTGGGCATATATCCAGACAAAACTATAATTCAAAAAGATATTAATACATGCACCCTTATGTTCATAGCAGCAGTATAGTATATACAATAGCCAAGACATGGAAACAACCTAAATGTCCATCAATACACACACACACACACACACACACACACTCACTCACACACACACACACACTCACACACATACAATGGAATATTACTCAGCCATAAAAAAGAATGAAGGGGGGCTTCCCTGGTGGCGCAGTGGTTGACAGTCTGCCTGCCGATGCAGGGGATGCAGGTTTGTGCCCCAGTCTGGGAGGATCCAACATGCTGCGGAGCAGCTGGGCCCGTGAGCCGTGGCCACTGGGCCTGCACGTCTGGAGCCTGTGCTCTGCGGGGGGAGAGGCCACAACAGTGAGAGGCCTGCATACCACAAAAAAAGAAAAAAAAAAAAAGAATGAAGGGAAGAGAAAGAAAGGAACAAAAAAGAACTACAAAAACAACCCCAAAACAATTAACAAAATGACAATAAGTACACACCTATCAATAATTACTTCAAACATAAATGGATTAGAGGCTCCAATCAAAAGACAGAGTGGCTGAATGGATACATAAACAAGACCTTTATGTATGTTTACTAGAAGGAGACTCATTTCAGATCTAAAGACACACTCAGACTGAAAGTGAGGGGATGCAAAAAGGTATTGCATCCAACTGGAAATTGAAAGAAAGCCAGCGTAGCAATGTCTTATATCAGACAAAATGACTTAAAACAAAGATTTCTACAACAGACAAAGAAAGACACTACATAATGATCAAGGGATCAATCCAACAAGAAGATGTAACAATTATAAATATTGATATATATGCAGCAAATATGGGGCACCTATATACGTAAAGCAAATATTGACAGATGTAAAGGGAGAAATTGACACTAATACAATAATAGGGAACTTTAACACCCCACTTTCACCAATAGACAGATCATCCAGACAGAAAATCAAAAGGGAAATACTGGGCTTAAATGACACATTAGACCAGATGGACTTTATATATGTAAAGAATGTGTATTCTGCTGCTTTTGAATGGTATTTTATATATATATAAATATATAAAATGTGAAATATATAATATGTTATATAATGTATTATAATATATAATATATTAATGTTTGAATAATGTTATTAATATTATTAATTAATAATGTTATTATTAATATTGATTATGATATTATTATAATTATATAATACATATATGAAGGTATAATATATCCACATATAAATTATATATTTATTATATATTACTATATAGTTAATATTAATATATCCATTATATTAATATATAATATATTGTTGAATGTTAATATATATTAATATTTGATTATTAATATTAACATTAAATAATATTAAATGATAATAAATTATTTAATATTAATATATATTTATATATTATATTATATGTTATATTTTATATATGTATCAGGTGCCATTCAAAGGCAGCAGAGTACACATTCTTTACAAGTGCAGATGGAACATTCTCCAGGATAGATCACATGATAGACCATAAAAAAAAGCCTTGATAAATTTAAGAAAACTGAAATCATACCAAACATCTTTCCAACCACAATGCTAGAAGACTAGAAATCAACTACAGGAAAAAACCTGCAAAAAAACACAGACACATGGAGGCTAAACAATATGCTACTAAACAATCAATGGATTATTGAAATCAAGAAATCCAAAAATAATTGGAGAAAAATTAAAACAAAAACACAGTGATGCAAAAATCTATGTAACTCAGAAAAAGCAGTTCTAAAAGGGAATTATGTAGTGATAAAAGCCTACCTCAGGAAACAAAACAAAACAAAAAACCCTCAAACAACCTAACCTTATACCTAAAGGAACTGCAATAAAAGAACAAACAAAACTGAAAGTTAGTAGAGGGAAATAAATCAAAGGTCAGGGCATAAATAAATAAAATAGAGGCCAAAAAAAAGAAAAGATGAACTAAGAGCTTGTTCTCTGAAAAAATAAAATTGCTTAACCTCAGCCAGACTCAACAAGAGAAGAGAGAACCCAAATAAACAAAATTAGAAATGAAAAAGAAGTTACAACTGACAAGACAGAAATAGAAAGGCTCATAAGAGACTACTATAAGCAACTATATGTCAATAATAAAATGGACAACCTAGAAGAAAAGGACAAACTCTTAGAAATGTACACTCTCCCAAGACTGAACCAGGGAGAAATAAAAAATATGAACAGACCAATTACCAGTAATGAAATTGAATCAGTAATTAGAAAAAAAAAAAAACCCTAACAAATAAAAGTTCTGGACCAGATGACTTCACTCATGAATTCTACCAAACATTTAGAGAAGAGTTAACACCTATCCTTCTCAAACAATTTCAGAGGAATTCATTCTATGAGGCCACCATCATCCTTATACTAAAACCAGACAAATGTAGCACAGATAAAGAAAATTACAGGCCAATATCATTGATGAACATAGATGCAAAAATCCTCAACATAATACTAGCAAACTGAATCCATCAATACATTAATAGGATCATATACCATGATCAAGTGGGATTTATCCTGCGGATACAAGCATGCTTCAATATCTGCAAATCAATCAATGTGATACACCACATTAACAAACAGAAGTATAAAAGCCATATGATCATCTCAATAGATACAGAAAAAGATTTTGACAAAATCTAACAACGATTTTTGATCAAAACTCTTCAGAAAATGGATATAGAGGGAATATTCAGCATAATAAAGGTCATATATGATAAGCCCACAGTTAACATCATAATTAAAGGACAGAAGCTGAAAGCATTTTCTCTAAGAGCAGGAAGAAGATAGGGATGCCACCCTTGCCACCTTTCAACAGTATTAGAGGACCTAGCCATAGCAATCAGACAAAAAAAATAAATCTACATTGGAAAGGAAGAAGTAAAGCTATCACTGTTTGCAGATGACATAATAATAAGAAAATCCTAAAGATGTCACCAGGATACTGCTAGAGCTCATCAATGAATTTGGTAAAGTTGCAGGATACAAAAAAAAAAAAAAAAAAGAAAGAAAGAAATGATGCTATTTGCAGCTTTGTGGATGGACCTAGTGATTATCATACTAAGCAAAGTAAGTCAGAAAGAGAAAGACAAATACAATATGATATCACTTATATGTGGAATCTAAAATATGACACAAATGAATTTATCTATGAAACAGGGCCAGACTCACCAACATAGAGAGCAGACTTGTGGTTGTCAAGGGGGGAGAGGGTGCGGGGGAGGATTGGATTGGGAGTTTGGGACTAACAGATGAAAACTATTATATATAGAATGGGTAAACAACAAGGTCCTATTGTATAGCACAGGGAACTATATTCAATATCCAGTAATAAAACATAATGGAAAAGAATATAAAAAAGAATATATGTGTGTGTGTGTGTGTGTGTGTGTGTGTGTGTATAACTGAATCACTTTGCTGTACACCAGAAACTAACACAACATTGTAAATCTACTGTACTTCAATAAAAAATAAGAATACACAATGTGCATATGCCACATCAAAAGAGGTATTGTAATTTAAGGACTGTAGAGTAAAAGTAAAACCCAAATCTGCCACAGCTGCATAGAAAAAAACATTTTTTTAATAAAACAAAGTCATACTAAAGCATACCCAGTATCTTAGGTGAGTAATGTTACCTTACTATAACTAAGCTAAAAAGTTGAGCTAAAAACAGCTCAAATACATTAAATTTTATTTCTTTCTCCTGTAAAGATGAAAAAGGTATTCCTGATTGACCAGAAACTCTCCTTTAAGCAGTAATTCAGGGACACAGATTCTTTCCATCTTATGGCCCTGCCATCTTCCATATGTGGCTTCAAAGGTTGTCACGTTCCCCTGTATCAAGTTGGTGGAAGATGAAAAAGCAAGTGAAGAAAGCACACTGGATTTTTTTAAAATCCTGACTTAAAAGTGCATTTTAAAAATTGGTGGAAGTACTTCCTAGCTGGGAAACCACATTCCAGCAATAACCCCACACTGTGGAAAGAGGGACACAATTTTGGAGGGAGGCTACTACCTTTCTTTAAAATAGTCCCCCCTCTGGCCATCTTTTTCTTCAAGTCAAGCTTTCCCCATGGGAGACCATCCAGGTCAAAGTTCCAAACATCCTGGCGAAATGCAACATTCTTCACCAATTCTAAAACGTGGTTCCTTGTGGTCCTCCTATAAATTAATATAATAGCTTCTATTCATCACACATACATATTCTCCCCACCCCTCTCTCTCTCTCCTTCCTTCTCCTTCTTTTTCTTCTTCTTTTTCTTCTCTTATGCCCTTCCACCTTTCTCAATAGAGGAGCAGGCACAGAAAAACTATAATAAAAACCCCCAGTAGGAAGAAAGAACGGAAAGCAATGTAGTCACAACAATAATTAACTCCCAATGGGTAGGCATTATTAACACCTTTTCCTGGTAGCGGAGGATGCCCTTAGATTAGACTAAATCTCTGGTAGGAACTTTCTTGCCCATTGTTGTCTCTCATCCACTCGTTCTTGCCCTATCCTTCAAAATCTCAGTAGATTCTGATTTTTCTATTTCCAGACAGTTCCATGTGATAGTAACCATGACCAAATTTTTTTCTTGGGTATAATTTTGAAACCTGATTTCTTTACTTCCTTACTCCCATGCCATTCTCTCACAACTCAGTAGTATCTGCCTTGAAGCCATCTGATATATTATGCTTGATTGAGAAGGAAATTACCATAGTCTGATCTTTGTCCCAGGGTTGTTTACATGAAAAATCTTAATAAATCTTTGTTGCTCTGCTCTAAGCTTTTTTTTAGTTTCATTTCTTGCTGTTTGGGGGTATGGGAGTAGCTGGTTTTTCCAACTCTGCGAGACTCAAAATTTCTGGAATCTTTCTAACCCCTTTTACTTCTGCTTTCAAACTGCCAGTTCTTCCTTTTTTACTTTGTTTTGTAATACCCTGCCAAATGCAGTAAGATGCAACTCATGCACAATTAGATGTCTATACCTCTAGAGCTTCAGATTTTATAAGTAGTTGATTGGCTTCCAAGCGATTACAACTTTACCAAATGTTTTGTCACTACATAATATAGATCTCCATTTTTCCAGCCTCCAACATGCATTTTCTTGCAAGCTCATGACTATTAAGCCAATGACACATATTTTAATTATTGTTGTAGAAGCAATTTTCAAATGTTCCAATCTTCATATTAACTAAAGACAAGCTAGCTGATGTAACAAAGAACTCACAAATTTTAAATGGTCTAAACACATTAGAAGTTTATTACTCACTTCTATAAGGTCCAAAATGAATCTGCGGAGGGCTCTCTTTCTCCAGAGAACTAGGCTACTCCCACCTATGGCACCACCATCTTCTGATGTCATCATGTTAATCTTTGATATTAGTGGAAGGGGAAGACCCAGTGGAGAAACCACATCTTAAAAACTCATATCCTTTCTACTCACATTTCAAAGGGAGCATAGAAATGGTGACATCTTCTTGCATAAAGGGTTTGATTAGCTTTTTGTGCCTCACTCATCATTAGGACGTGTTAGAGGCAAATAAATGACAATTCCTGAATTAACCTGGGAAAATACATGGAGAACATTCATTTAAAATTCGCATATACTTCACAAACCCAAAACTTGACTATGAAATTTTTAGCAAATCAATATCACAAAATAAAGCAGGACAAATTGTTGCACAGTAATTCATTGATATCTAAATTGATATCTAAATTATTATAAAAACACAATTAAGGAACAATAACAATAACCCGTGATACTTGGTTACAGAAATTAGGCTAAAAAAGGTAGAAATGTGAAAACAGGAAAGCAAACACTCACACTGTTAGAATCATGAGGTATCATTTATAAATACTAAACCACAATGAATTAAGAAAGGACGTGAGTGAAAGAATGGTGGCTGAGTTAGCAGTGAGATTCTACCACAGACTCACCAGAATGGCTGAAATTTTATTAATCAATCAGTCAATCTGACAATACCAGCTGTTAGGATGTAGAACGACTTAAACTCTCATACTCTGCTAATTGAAGTGAAAATTGGTAAAACCACTTTAAAAAACTGGCAGAATCTACCAAGTCTGACCACGTGACTTCCGATTGCCTAACAAGTCCACTCCTAATTTTATATTCAATCAAAATGTATATAGATATGCAACAACAGACATATATGAGAATGCTCCTAGTAACATTGCCAGGAATAGTCCAAACTTGGAAATAGTTCAAATAACCATCAACAAGAAAACAAATTTTTAAAGTGTATTTTTAAATAATGGAGTACTATAAAATAATGATTAAGGACATACTACTACTATATGCCATCAAGTGGATGAATGCTACAAGCATAAAATGGAGTGTAAAAAGCCGGACGCAAAAATACATACTGTATTGTTTGCTTTAATAAAACACACAAAGGAAAATCTAATCTGTGTTATTAAAATTAGAATAAGTGTTACCTTTTGTCTGGGGTGGGGGTGGAGTCAGCAGGTAAGTAGTAGGTGGGTGCATAAGGGAGGTTTCTGAGATGGTGGCAATGTTAAATGTCTTCATTTGGGTACTTACACTTGGGTGTATTCACTTGGTCAAAATGAATTTGTCATGCCCTTAAGATTTATATACTTTCAAGAAAAGTTATTAATATTTTCATCACTAAATTTCCCTTTTATTATTTCTTTTTACTATGGACACCATAATCTGAAAGTATTACTCTACCAACAAAACTACACTTACTGACATTTAGCACTGTTTTTCTTACACTCTTTCAAATTTTAGCCAGTGGTCTATATTTCTGAGTCATAATATTATTTACAATACTACATGTCATACTAATAATAACAAAATTAAGTCCACAGACACTTAGCATTTTTCAGTGCTATTAGTTACTCATTTTGACCATCACTCATCATTTGTATCCAAGGTTGATGATCCAAAGGACATGTTCATTTCATTATAGTGACCATCTGACTGGTAGGTCTAGTCACAGTGTTTGAGCGCCACTAACTTGTTCCAATAATTTCCATGATGTCACCGGTAGCCAAACATTACTTCTTAACTTCAGAACGTGCTTCCCTATTTTTGGCCCAGAAAAACAAAAAAGAAATTGTTAGCCAGGCAGTTTAATTCAGGGAATTCAAAAATTTCAAAAAGTTACTGAAATATTGAAAACACCCTATATTCCCATACCCATAGCATACCCATAGTCATGGACCTTTAGAGAGCTGAGAAAAAATAGCACATTATTTCTATTATAGGCTTAGATTAAGAAGGGAAGAGCCTTTCCTTACTTGCCCTCAATAAATGGTTTTCTGTTGAACAACTTGAAAGGGCTACCTAAGAGGTCTGCAACAGCAACATTTAAAATGTTTTATATTTGAATTGCAAATATGATATTCTGCCTGTTTATTGACTTTTTTTTCTCACATCTTCTCCTTGGAGCTAGCCTCTGCTATCTATAAACCTTTACTAGTTTTTCAGGTGATTGAGATATCTTTCTGGGTTTAGATATCTTTCATGTCAATGCATTAGTTTTAACACAAGGTTAATGTTTTTCTTTTGGGGGGCAAATGGAGTTCATTTTACCCTGTCAGGCACTTTGCTAAGTGCTGGGTATATAGCAAAGACTTCAAAAAACTCAGTGTATGGGGAAAAATTTTTAAAGTAAATACAATAAACTCTGAGATAGTCATCAAGTGAAATGAATACACTGAGGAAATAATGAATTCAACTTTGTAAATCAAGAAACCTTTAGAAAATAGATATCATCAGGGCCTTGAAGGATCTGTAAAAATAACTTACACCTGTGAGGCACTTATTTGCAAGCATATTTCATTTTTCCTTAAGAAAAAAATCTCTCTGAGTTTTATATTGTCATAACTTAAGTGATTTGCCAAGGCCATTCAGAACGTGAAATATTAGGATTAAAGTTCAGATCCCTGAAGGGGCAGCAAGGTTTAGAAGAAGAGGACTCTGTAATTGGAGTAAGCTGTCTTTGAAACACTGCTTTGCCACTGCTGTGTGAGAAAATTATTTAACCTTTCTGAGCCTTGGTTTCTTGATCTATAACATAATACTATCTTCACATCAGGATTACTGTGCACTTTATATGATATAACAAATATGTGTGAAGTGTCTAGCACTGTGTTTAGGAGAATGGGAACTCAACTAAGCAGTATTTTGTGTTCTTGATCAGATGCTGGGAGATAGGATGATGACATGATAAATTAATGTTCTAGAAAGACAACTAGGGTGGCAATGTGGAGGATGGATTGATATATCAAGAAGCACAAGAAATGTATGATAGTTAAGAGTGTTTTGCAATGGTCTAGCCAAAAGACAATGAATGTTAGAACTAAGGAAATAACCATTGGGATAGAAAAGAAGGAAGAATTAAGAGAAACACTCAGAAGTAGAATTGCCTTGTTGCTTGGCTGACTGTCAGGAGTAGAGAGGAGGGACAAGATAACCTGACAATTAATAATTGGGGAATCTTGTATATCATACTACCAGGGCCCAAGATAGGGAATATAGATGGAAAAATGGTCTGAAGGTAGATATTCTACTATTTTAGGTATATTGATTCAGGAAATGCTTGTTGAGAAGAGATGTCTAAGTAAGCAGATGGAGACATAGGTCTATATGTCGGGATTGTTAATTTAGATTTTAGAGTCAAGGCATACTTTTGAGTTGAAGGCATGCAAAAAATGAGATCAACCAGGCAGAACCTATTACACCAGTACAGAAAAATACAAAGACTAAAAATCAGAGATATCATAATATTTAAGGGTCAGGCTATAAGGTGGGGTGGAAGTAACCCAGGAAAAGCCCCAAAATGACTAGTCTAGATAAACTAGACATAAACTAGATATTGGGAAGAAAAATAAAGAAAGTGACATGACATATAAAACCAAGAGAAGAGAGACTTTAGAGGGAAGGTCAACAAATTATCACAGAAAAGATTAAAAGCATGAGGACTAGCAGGAGTTCACTAGTAATGCTTTGAAAGCTTCAGTAGATTATATAAAAAGGAATTCACTGGGCAAAAAAGAGGTAAGGGATCTACAGAAGATAATAAGCATAAGCAAAGACACAGAAACAGGAAATAGTAAAGTGTGCCTGGTTTATCTCATTTTTGTGCAGATTAGAAAAAAGCACCCATGTGGGCAGACATAACTCCAAAAGTGCTCAGGTAGGCAAGAGTGCAGGCTTATCCCTGTGCTTTTGTGCAGTACATAGACTGTGCAACCATTTGCAACAGCTACAGGTGAACAGTCCCATTTAGTTGAAATGCAGGGTACAGAAAAGATAGTACTAGAACATAAATATGGAAAGACGACTTATAGATCACATTTGGAGAATCCTGAAAGACAGTTGAGACTATTGTGCTCAATTCAGGGGTCAATGGGGAGCGATCCATGTCTGTGACATTCACTTAAAGAAGATGATTCTAGCAACAAAATGTGGTATGAGTGAGAGGAGGAAAATGCAGGCAGTAAGGAAACCACGTGGAAAGCTATTGCAATTGTATAGCGTAATGCATAGGTTCATTTTTCCCTTTGATCTGATTTAATAAAATTTTAATGAAGTCTAGGAGAAAGGCAGTGCAGAAAAAGCACAGTGTTTATCTATGGAACTTTGGTTTCCAAATGTAAAAAGAATTAGCTCCTCCAGGAGCAAATTAGGCAGATACAGAGAAAGGCAGTCTCTGCTCAAATTGGCAATATGATTTAGTGTCCTGCTTTTCCAGTCCCCTAAGGACCTAAAATGCTTTGAACTACTATATGTGGCCTTTCCCTTGGGTCATCCTCATGTTTTTCTGCTACTAGGAGAAAAGTTGAGTCCTAGAAGTCCAGAACTTTAAAAACTAAAATGTTTAATCAAACCAACTATTTGGCCTCACATGGATTGTCTTTCCTGCTCATCCCATAAAATATTCATAAAATGACTACTATCTGATTTACAATTACTTACTTGATTTTTAAAACAAATCAGTTAAACTGGCTTAATGAATCTAAAAAGGCAAGTTAAAGAAGGAAAAAGGGGAGAGGAATGAGAACATAATAGGAAAATGAAGAGAAAGACAAGTTAGAATAAGTTAAGAATTATTAAGTGCATATTTGTGCACCTTGCTCCATGTGAAAAACAATGAGACACATTATACAATCCTCATAACAATCCAGCTATTGTTATCAACATTTTACAGATAAGAAATACTAACTACTTAGAGATTTGACTTGCCCAATTATACCCATAGCAACTGATTCTAAGTGATGCCAAGTCATTAATAAGGAAATAAATATTGACATTATCATGATATTCCTACTGAACAACAGTTAAAATGAATATACTAATTCTACATGAATCAGCAGGGGTAAAACTTGATCCATACTGTTGGGTAGAAAAAGCAAGTTTCAAAAGAATGTATATAGAAGGAAAACATATATGTAACATTTTTAATTAAAAAACAAAAATAACATCTAGTTCATTCACATCCAGCCAAGATGGAATAACAGTGATCAGATTTATCCTTTATCCTCCCTACTGAAACAATTAGAAAAAATATGAAGAAAAGAAACAAATGAGGTGAGCCACAGATTACTGCCTTGAAAGAAATTTCAGTCTGTGACAGAGAAGGAATTAAGAAGACTGCATGAGTGTTGAAGAGACATAGCTGAGATCCCTGTAGATTAGGCAACCAGATTTCATAGGAAAAAGTACCAAAGAGGACAGAGCTGCACAGGGAAAAGACCCTGGAGATCTGCAGAGGACCACATTCCACCACCCCACTCCACCCCCATGAGCATTCAGCAGAGCACTGATCAGTGCAAGTGTGTGAGAAAATTATCCAAGGCAAGGAAAAACTATTTGAAATGATTAGAGAGAATATACCCAGCACTCACATAGGGTAAGATCAGTGTCTTTTCCAACCAGCAAGACTGTAAAAGCTCTTAATTCACAGGGCAGTGGAAAGAGTACCCACAAAGGTATTATTTCATTAGTGGAGAATAATTAATTCTAGAATGAGCAGTGAGCCAAATTTACTAGACAAATCATTTTTATAATTTCCCAGATCCAAAAGAAAACAAAGTAACTAAAAACAAAGCTGAAAAGATTTATAGGAATACAAAATTATCCAGCACCAAAAAAGATAAAATTCAAAATGTCTGGAAGGTAATCAAAGAATATCATGCATGTCAAGAGACAGGAAAACACAATTTATAATGAGGGGAATAACAAATCAATTGAAATTGATCCAGAATTGACATAGAAGCTAGAATTAGCAGACAAGGACATTGAAACATTTATTATAACTATCTTCTATGTGTTTGAAAAGTTAGAGACATAGAAGACATTTTTTAAAAGACCGAGATACAACTTCTAGAGATGAAAATCACCATATCTGAAGTGAAAAACACACTAGCCAGGATTAAGGGCAGATTAGACATTGCAGAAGAAAAGATGACTCAGCTTAAAGGTAAAACAATAGAGAATATCCAAAATGAAATGCACAGAGGAAAGGGGAATTTTTTTTAATGAAAAGAGCATCAGAGAGCTGTATGACAACATCACTTGGAGTACTCAAAGGACAGAAGAGAGGGGGGGAGAACCAAAATAATATTTGAATAAATAATGGCCAAGATTTTTCCAAACATTATGAACAATATTCACCCACATATCTAAGAAGCTCAATGAACCCCAAGCATAAGAAACGGGAAGAAAATTGCACCAAGGCATATCATAATCAAATTGCTGAAAAGCAGTGATAAAGAGAAATTCTTAAAAGAAGGCAGAGAAAAAAGGTATGTGACATAGAGAGGAACAAACCTAAGAATTACATCAGAGTTCTCATCAGAAAGAATGCAAGCAAGAAGAGAGTGAAGCAACATCTTTAAAGTACTGGTGGGGAAAAACAACTGGCAACTTGGAATTCTATACCCAGTAAAGTCTATACTTTATTTTTCTTATAAGTAAGTTGTAGACAATGATAGTATCTACCTCAAAATGTTGCTGTGAAGATTAAATTGTGTGATTTGTATGTGCATGTGTGCTGGGTGTGTCTGTGTGCCAGCCAGAATAATGACTGGCATAATAAAAGCACTATAATTGTTTGCTATTACTTATGGTTTTACATATATACATATATATATACATATATACAGTAAAAGTAGAAAAACATGGATGAGAAGGACATACATAAAACAACCCTACCACCAAATGAAACTTAAAAGATTTTGCACAGCAAAGGAAACCATAAACAAGATGAAAAGACAACCTCAGAATGGGAGAAAATATTTGCAAATGAAGCAACTGACAAAGGATTAATCTCCAAAATTTACAAGCAGCTCATGCAGCTCAATATCAAAAAAACAAACAACCCAATCCAAAAACGGGCAGAAGACCTAAATAGGCATTTCTCCAAAGAAGATATACAAGTTGCCAATAAGCACATGAAAGAATGATCAACATCATTAATCATTAGAGAAATGCAAATCAAAACTACAATGAGATATCACCTCACACCAGTCAGAATGGCCATCATCAAAAAATCTACAAACAATAAATGCTGAAGAGGGTGTGGAGAAAAGGGAACCCTCTTGTACTGTTGGTGGGAATGTAAATTGATACAGCCACTATGGAGAACAGTAAGGATGTTCTTTCAAAAACTAAAAATAGAACTATCATATCACCCAGCAATCCCACTACTGGGCATATACCCTGAGAAAACCATAATTCAAAAAGAGTCATGTACCGCAATGTTCATTGCAGCTCTATTTACAATAGCCAGGACATGGCAGCAACCTAAGTGTCCATCGACAGATGAATGGATAAAGAAGATGTGGCACATATATACAATGGAATATTACTTATCCATAAAAAGAAACGAAATTGAGTTATTTGTAGTGAGGTGGATGGACCTAGAGTCTGTCATACAGAGTGAAGTAAGTCAGAAAGAGAAACACAAATACCATATGCTAACACATATATATAGAATCTAAAAAAAAAAAGAAAAAGAAAGTGGCCATGAAGAACCTAGGGGCAGGACGGAAATAAAGAAGCAGACCT
The DNA here is from genome assembly GCF_002837175.3 of Physeter macrocephalus. Taxonomy (NCBI): domain Eukaryota; kingdom Metazoa; phylum Chordata; class Mammalia; order Artiodactyla; family Physeteridae; genus Physeter; species Physeter macrocephalus. Next base: position 94,127,374 of record NC_041217.1, read on the forward strand.
GCTAGAGAATGGACTTGAGGACATGGGGAGCCGGGAAAGGGTAAGGTGGGACAAAGTGAGAGAGTGGCATGTACCTATATACAGTACCAAATGTAAAACCTATAGCTGGTGGGAAGCAGCCGCATAGCACAGGGAGATCAGCTTGGTGCTTTGTGACCACCTAGAGGTGTGGGATGGGGGAGTGGGAGGGAGGGAGATGCAAGAGGGAGGAGATATGGGGATATATGTATATGTATAGCTAATTCACTTTGTTATGGAGTGGAAGCTAACACACCATTGTAAAGTAATTATACTCCAATAATAATGTTTAAAAAAAAATTCTAAAAAAAATATAAGAACCCTACCAATAAAAAGTCAGAGGAAAAGAGCAAAAGACAGCTGGGAATTGTATGTCCAATGACAAATACATGATAAGTAAGGTAATAGAACAATCCTTATCTTCCCCAGTCTCATAGGAAAAAGGGAAGAATTCTGACCACAGAAAGAGAGGAGTTGCTCTTCCTACTCCAGCTACATGTGAGAAAAAGACTACAGGAAATAATCCACTCAACTGTCCTTACCTTTCAAGCACTATGGAAATCAACCCCCAGGGACTGTGGACCATTGAGGACAAACACCTCTCCTATTTTGGGATGGCTGGCCATAAAATCAAACTGTGAGCATCACTTAGAGGCTTAGGCAAAAACTACTACCAGAAAGAAGTTCTTAATTGTCAAATCTGTGAATGAACTTCAAGGTCCCAGTATCCCTTTGAAATTGTATTTTAAGCAAAGAGAAGAACTCTGTTCTACATGAAATGGGAACAATGTTTAGTGTGGAGCTGCTGATTTGCCTTGCAAAAATGATTTGAATAACATACTAATAATGATAAATCTCCCTTAAGAAACAAAAACTTTAACCATGCTGAAATCCTTTTAATGTACTATTTATATATATGTTCTCATTAAAAGAGGATTCTTAACTTTTTCTACCCAAAATTCTTTTTTTTTTTTTTTGGGGTTACGCGGGCCTCTCACTGCTGTGGCCTCTCCCGTTGTGGGGCACAGGCTCCGGACGCGCAGGCTCAGCGGCCATGGCTCACGGGCCCAGCCGCTCCGCGGCATGTGGGATCCTCCCGGACCGGGGCACGAACCCGCGTCCCCTACATCGGCAGGCGGACCCGCAACCACTGCGCCACCAGGGAAGCCCCCCAAATTCTTTAAAAGTCTCTTTAGGGCTTCCCTGGTGGCGCAGTGGTTGAGAGTCCGCCTGCCGATGCAGGGGCCGCGGGTTCGTGCCCCGGTCCGGGAGGATCCCACATGCCGCGGAGTGGCTGGGCCCGTAGGCCATAAAAAGTCTCTTTAAATATTAAATATTTCAGGGCTTCCCTGATGGCGCAGATGGTTAAGAATCTGCCTGCCAATGCAGGGGACACGGGTTCGAGCCCGAGCCCGGGAAGATCCCACATGCCGTGGAGCAACTAAGCCAGTGCGCCACAACTACTGAAGCCCGCGCACCTAGAGCCCATGCTCCGCAACAAGAGAAGCCACAGCGATGAGAAGCCCGCGCACGGCAACAAACAGTAGCCCCCACTCGCCTCAACTAGAGAAAAGCCCGCGTGTATCAACAAAGACCCAGTGCAGGGCTTCCCTGGTGGCGCAGTGGTGGAGAGTCCGACTGCCGATGCAGGGAACACGGGTTCGTGCCCCGGTCTGGGAAGATCCCACATGCCGCGGAGCGGCTGGGCCCGTGAGCCATGGCCGCTGAGCCTGCGCGTCCGGAGCCTGTGCTCCACAATGGGAGAGGCCACAACAGTGAGAGGTCTGCGTACCGCAAAAAAACAAACAAACAAAAAAAGACCCAGTGCAGCCAAAAATAAAATAAATAAAACAAATAAATTAAAATATATATATTAAATATTTCTTACAAGCACTCATTAAGTGCAGAGTTGTGGAACCATTCTAGTTATTCCTTGCTATTTCTCTTTCCTACTGGAATGGAGAAGATCTATGAATAGGATATCTGTGCCATTTCTTAATTGTTTTGAGAAGAGCATACAAGGGTGGGAGAAAGGGAGTGAAATATTAACGGGAAAGTAACTTTGCCATTCCTCTAAGCTCTGTACTACTACAAGCATGGTTTACAAAGCCCTCATTTCAAAAGTCAGAAATGTGCCCTTATCACAACAGCATACCAGGTACTTAAAGATATAATGGCTACCAAGGTAGACATTGCCCCTGATCCCATGGAGATTGCATTCTAACCCAAAAGTAAGACTTTAAACAGCATATTCATTTTTACAACTTATTCATAACCCATTACAACTGTGATGAGACTTAACAGCACACATACTGACTACCTTGACCTAATTCTGAGAAACAAAATATTTTTTCCTAATAATGGTCTAACCTTTAGAGCCATTTACCACCAAGTTTAAATCCAAGCTCCACTACTCCTAGCTTTATAACCTTGAACAAGTCACTTAACTTTTCTCATTGCTCTGTACCTTGGTTTCTTAATTGATGAAATAGAGATAATAAATAGAACATCCTTTGCAGGCTTGTGGTGAGACTTAAATAAGTAAATAATGTAAAGTGCTTAAAATAGTGTCTGGCACATAATAAAGCTCAGAAAAATGCTAGCTGAAATTACATTTATCAAAAAGCTGTGGAGTAAGAGAGAAGAGTGGGAAAAGGAAAGAGAGGGAGAGGTAATTCCATACAGCAAAACCTGCGTGTGCAAAGGTCCTGAGAAAGGTACAATTGAGGAATGAAGGGAATTGAAAAGAAAAATATGCAAAATTGGAGATATAGGCAGGCCCTCATGAGTTTTAGATATTAATCCAATTTGGTGTTGTGAAGAGTTTTAAGCGGGAGAGTAACATGGTTAAATTTTCACTTTAAGTAAAACAATCTCCAATGAAAAGAATGTTTTATAAGAGCAAAATAGAGCAAGAAAGCTTAAGAAGCTATAGCTGCAATATCAGTGACAGATGGTAATTCCTTAAAATTGAGAGGCAGTGGTTAGAGATAAAGAGATATTTAAGATGAAGGTGCAACTAAAAATTGAACATGGGTCAATTTGCATTAATTACTATGTTTAATCAGATTTCAAATTTCTACACCTGGATGCATAATGGTGCCATCCACTGAAATAAGGAAGATAAGAAGAGTTGGTTTCGAGGAAAATAAATGAATTCAGTATTGGGGCATGTGTATTAGTTTGCTAGGGCTGTGAAATTAAATACCACAGACTGGATATCTTAAACAACAGAAGTTAGTTTTCTTACAGTTCTGGAGGCTAGAATTCCAAGATCAAAATGTCAGCAGGTTTGGATTCTTTTGAGGACTCTCTCCTTGGCTTGCAAATTGTCACCTTTTGGCTTTGTCCTCACATGGTTTTCCCTCAATCTGTGTGTCTGTGTCCACATCTCCTCTTCCTATAAGGACACCTGACGCATTGAGTTCAGGCCCACCCTAATTATCTAATTTTAACTTAATTACCTCTTTAAAGGCCCTATCTCCAAATTCAGTCACCTTCTGAAATATTGGGGGCTAGGGCTTTAACATATGAATTCGCTGGGGACACAATTAAAGCCATAATAGTTTGTTATGTTTGAGGGTACCTGTGAGAAAATGCATGAAAATAATATATGAGCAGGATATATGGATCGAAAGTTCAAAGGAAAGGTCTTGGCCAGAAGCTCAAATTATAATGTATATAATTAATGGAAATAATAACTGATAAATGAAGTCAGGAGCACAGATGACTTCACCAAAAATATAGAGATGGAGAATGGAAAGAGGGATTAGCCCACTGACTGTTCAAAGTTTAGAAGAAGAAGGAGGAGGAGGAGGGGAAATTTTACAAGGGAAAAATCTGCGCAGGAGACAAAGCAGCAGCAGCCAGAAACAAGGGAAGGAGAAAAGTACAAGGTTTATGGAAGTCAAAGGAAGAGAGTGCCTCAAAAAGAATGAGTATCCAAGTATGATAAATGCTGTGGAAATGATGAAAATAATAAATCTATTAGGAGATATGGATAGATAAAGAGATAATGATACAAGGCAATGTTCAAAGAGAAGTAGAAACAGAGTGATATAAGACCATGGAGGGCCTAAGTTTATTCATTCAATACATATTTATGGAGCAGACACTGTAATCAGTATCAGAAGCATAACAGTAAAAAGACAGAAAAAGGACCTGCCCGGCTGAACTTAACAGCCTAATCAGATTTAGAGTAAAATAACCAGGCATTTAAGTACAATGATAGATGAAGTACAATTCTGGAGAATTAGAAAGAATTTTTTACAAAAATAAGTGGACAGAGAGTAGAGGCAGAAAATAAGGCATTTCTAATAAAGGGACAACTATTTCCCAAGGCGATGAGGCATCAAAGAGCCCGGTGTTCTGGGGAACAAGAACAGAGAGATGTTCAATATTGAGAGAGCTGTGACATGAAGAGCAAAGAAATGTAAGTGTAAATATGTATGTTGAAGTCATATTATGAAAGAATTTCTAGGCCAAACTAAGAAATTTGCATTTTTTTCAATATCTATTGTGTCCAACAGAGATTTTTAAACAGGAAGGCAATTGCCAATTTTGTGTTATAGAAACATCATTGACAGTAAGCAGGAGTGTTGGTCGGATTGAATAGAAATTAGTAACCAGCACACCTATTAAGATTCTGTCGCAGTAAGCCAAGCAAGAGGTCCTGAGACCTTTACTGAATCAGTGGCAAAAGAATATGGAGGAAAGGGACAACCAGAGCAACATTTTCAGATAGAATCGTCACATTTCATTTCCAATAAGACTGGGAGGGAATAAAGGAGGAGTTAATGATAGAATAAAACAAGGCAAATGGTGCTGCTTTTATTGAAGAACACAGGAGACAAACATTTAGAAAGTTCAAGAATGTAATTGGGGTGGGATAATATTTTGAAACAATAATCATGCTTCTCTCCTGCATTCAGGCTCCAGTGAGGATAGTCTACACTACTTCACTCAGAGCTGGGTTGTTACAGAAAAAATGCAAAGGAAAAAAAATAGAGTTAGCTTTTCATTCCAAAATAGAATTTTGAAATACACAGTACATATCAAGTTGTTGATGGAAACACTTTTAAAGTGTGAGATCATTCTGAATTTTCAGGATCAAAACCCATACAAAGGGCATAAAGTTAAAGCCTTAAATAGTAAGCATAGAAAAATCTGAGCTCAGCCAGAGTCTATCCTTTCTACCTACCAGAGAGGAGGTGAAATTTTCTTGGGCTGATGAAGAAGAGTCAGAGAAGAGACTAATTTTTATATACCTGTATGGGACTCTGAGACGTAATCCCCCTGCCTCTACCCTAGATTAAAACCACTGAGGGAAGAGTGGGGAAATAAGGACAATAAATCACCCAGATTAGGGATTTAAGAGCAGTGAAAACCTGAAGACCTATGCCACTTTGGGTTAGCATTAGCAGAATACAAATGAAGGCATCAGTCTCCCACGTCTCCAGATTGGCATGAAAGAGCATCAGAAAATTTTCATGTCTACATTGGGTAAATGACAAAGGGCCAAGAGTCATGTTATAAATGACTAAAGAGTGATCTGCCAGATGAGTATTGAGACCAAATAGGAATACAGCTGTCTCAGCAGATGCCCAGGAGGTCAGACTCTGAAAACCAGAACCAACATTAGTGAGGCTGCAAAGCAGACATCAGGAAGAATAGGCATAGATCAGATAGAGCTCTACCACCTTCCTCCCACCCACCATGCTTTTTTATGGCCCTGAAACTTAAATGCAATCTCAAAGAGAAGGAAGAGAGAGGGAGACAGTGAATCAACTAAAACTAATTTCAACTCTTCTGCTACTAGATATTGTTTGGTTACAGAAAAATAAAGGTATATTTTTGATTATAGAACTTAAGTAAAGTAATAGAAATGTATGTCTACGACTAAAAAGAAAAGTCTGGGCCGGAGAGTCCAGTTTGGGAGCCACTATCAGACAGATGATAAACAGAAGCCATAAAAGTAGAAGAGAAAGAGTAAGGAGGACAGAGTCCTCGGTGCTGTAGCATCAGGGAACAAGCAGAGAAAAATAGAGGCAACTGCCTCTCTTTCTGCTTATTCACTCAGAGATGAGCAGAAATGAGTACTGGTAGCAATTAAGGCAAGAAGTCCAAGGTCACCAGAATAAAAAATCATTTGGTATGCGTGCTGGATATAAGAAGGTTATTGTTGACCTGATCAGAGAGTTTCATGGGAATGAGAGAGACAGAAGCCAGATTCAATAGGTTCAGAAGAAAATGGGGAATTTGACAAAGCGAAGACAAAATGTACAGGCTGTATTTTGGGGGAAACAGTGCAGAAAAGAACGAAGGATATAGGGAAGAAATTTGAAGGTGATCTTCAGTTAAAGGAATGGTTTTGGGTTTTCATTTGATCCTTATTTTTATTCCGAAGATATGTTTTTCTTTTGTTTTGGGGATGAGGAAAGGAAGTATTGAAGATGGAAAGGGAGAGAAAAACAGATGAAAGGGATGACAGTGATCTGTGAAAGTAGTTGTGAGAATGTCAGATAGTGCAAAGTAAAAGACTTGGCTTTGGAATGAAGCAGCATGAAGGAACAAATAAACAAAGCCGGAATGAATACTAAATAAGGAGTGAAGAAGTGAATTCCACTATCTTTTTCCCAGGAAGATGGCAATGAGTAATCGGCTGGGAGTGAAGAGGACAGGAGGAAATCAGAAGGGCCTAGGAACTTGAGAATCCTAGCATCAATAAATCCTAGCATAAGTAGGAATGAATAAAGGACTGCTGAGCTGTTCTAAAAGCCCAGCTAAAAGCGAAACCCTAAAACATTAGTGCCACCTATCAACACAGTATTTTCTACAACCAAATTGATTGATCACTGCAAATACAAAGGAAACTAAGACACATTTCCTACAGTTAGGTTGCTCAGTTGCAGGAAACTTGTAAATAAACAATTGCAGTTCAATGTTATAAGTCCTTTAGAAGAGGGGCAAAGTGCTGTGTATGTGACAACTAACTTTGGATGTTAGAAAAGGCTTCACAGAGGACATGACATTTTACTTAGGATTTGAAGGAGGAAGTTTTATAAGGGAACAAGGAAAGGAGAATTTCTAATACAAATACAGCATACATAAATCAGAATTATAAGAGGAGTTGGAAATTTCAGACTATGGTGTAAATTTGATGTGAGTCTAGAATGGGGTGAGCAGAGGGGAAGGTTGGAGAGTACTCCTTTATAAAGGTAAAACTAGAGATTGCAATAAACGATTTCTAAAGTTCCTTACAGTTTTTCTTCAGAGATTTTGTGCTTTTAGTTACTTAGGAGAGCCATAGGAAAGAAGGACTCTCTGCTATCATGAAATAGTTTATTTTTTTAGTCCAACAGTAGAACTTGTTCAAAGCTGACAGGTAGAAAAGAGACACTCTACCATCATGTTGCACATAGTTAATTAACTCTTCCGGATTGCATATCAATACCTAGATAGATACAGAGAGCGGATAGCTGATAGATAGATGAGAGATAGACAGGGAGATAGATATTTCACAGATATATTTCCTGAAACTTCTGTCATTTCTTGGTTTCCTCTTTGGAAATCATAGTTAAGACCATATTGTAGAGTCATTAGTCGAAAAGAAAAAGAAAATGTTTCCTTTGGCTACAAGTGGGAAGATATGTTTGTTGATCCAGAAGAGACTCATTTGTGAAAATTGGCACACCAGATGGCAGCAAGTGGTCTGTACAACAATTTGTTATATTTGATAATCACAATGCACTAAGTGATGCTCCTTCCATAGTGCATCACTGGAGTGATAGAATGAAATGGAACTAAGAACACCATGGCTAAAAAGAATACAGTGGACTTCAGCCCTGTAGATCTAGAGATATAAAATAATAAAGGAAAGATCACTGAACCACTTTTATTAATCCGTCAGGGTCTAATTAAGAGTCTTCACTGTCTGGAAATTGCACTGTAATCCTAATCTGACCAACCCCTTTCTGTAATATCAGATCATTTTATTCTACTCTATTCAGAAAAAGTACTTTACCATCTCTACATCTGTTTTCATTTCTTTTACTTCAGCAATGTTAACAAATTTCCTAAATCACCAGTCGGATTTACAAAAGTGAAACTAGCTAATCTCAGGTCCCCTTATGTTTTCTTAGAAATCTTAGTTTGAATTTTCACATCAAATATTTCCCTTGCTGAATGCAGAATTCATTTTAATAGTCTACCAGTTACTATTGCTGTGTAAAAAATTCCTCCAAAACTTAGCAGCTTAAAACAACAATTTTTACTTAAATCAACAAAGATTCTGTGAGTCAGAAATTTGGGAAAGATACAGTGTGGCTGCCTTTTCTCTGCTCCATGATATCAAGGGCATCAGCTGAATTACTTTGTATGACTAGAGAGTCTGGGGCAGGAGTCATTTAGTGGTATCTTCACTCAAATATCTGAGTCTTGGGGTGGGGTAATTGACAGGAGCACCTACACACAGCCTCTCCTTTTGGCATGGGCTTCCTCACAACAAGGCAATCTCAGTGTACTCAGAGCTCTTACATGCGGGCATGACCAAAGCTCCAATACCTTTTATGATCTGGCTTCCTAAATCACACAGCATCACTTCCACTGAACTCTATTAGTTGTGAATGAGTAACTAAGGCCAGTCCTACTTCTCCATGAAACGAATATCAAGGAATTTGCAGATATCTTTTAAAATCACCACAAACAACAAGTAAAGAATTAAGCCCACTTCCCCGTTTTTGTTCAATGGGAATAAAGTTTCAGTTACGCTAGATGAATAAATTCTAGAGACCTGCTGTGCAACATGGTGACTGTAGTTAACAATAAGGTATACATTTCAAAGTTTGTTAAGAGGGTAGATCTCATGTTAAGTGTTCTTGCCACAAAAACAAAACAAAACAAAAACCAAAGGATGCAAAGAAACTTTGGGAGGTATTGGTTATGTCCATTATTTTGATGGTGGTAACAGTAATACAGGTGTTTGCATATGTCCAAACGCATCAAATTGTATATATTAAACATATTCAGTTCTTCCTATATCACTTATACCTCAATAAACTTTTTTAAAAAACAGAAAAAGAGGGCTTCCCTGGTGGCGCAGTGGTTGAGAGTCCGCCTGCTGATGCAGGGGACACGGGTTCGTGCCCCGGTCCGGGAAGATCCCACATGCCGCGGAGCGGCTGGGCCCGTGAGCCATGGCCGCTGAGCCTGCGCGTCCGGAGCCTGTGCTCTGCAACGGGAGAGGCCACAGCAGTGAGAGCCCCACGTACCGCAAAAAACCAAAAAAAACAGAAAAAGAATCCCATAATTTAAATCAAACCATTCAAAGTAGGGGAAAATATCCACTGTACAAAGAGCCTTTTAAACTTTTTAAAGACATTTTAATGTGAGCATTATATATCAAATTCTTACTTATTCTGAAAGAACAGGTAGTGGTGCTCTGATTTTAACTGGGTTTCAATTAAACATTCTCAGAGAATTCAAGCCTAACAAGATATATTCAACACTATATACAATCTGAAATCTCCTAATGTAGTTATTGAAATATATTCTAAGGACAATGTCCATAATGTCATTTAGAGTCATCTATACAAAAGTTCATGTTAGGAATTCCTTTAAGAACTCAGTATCAAAGGGCTTCCCTGGTGGCGCAGTGGTTAAGAATCCGCCTGCCAATGCAGGGGACACAGGTTCAAGTCCTAGTCCAGGGAGATCCCACATGCCACGGAGCAACTAAGCTCGTGAGCCACAGCTACTAGCCCGCGCACTTAGAGCCCTTGCTCCACAACAAGAGAAGCCACCACAATAAGCCTGCGCACCACAATGAAGAGTAGCCCCCGCTCACCTAATGGGAGAAAAGTCCACGCGCAGCGAGAAAGACCCAGTGCAGCCAAAACTAAAATAAATAAATTTTTTAAAAAAAACATTCACTTTATTAAAAAAAAAAGAGAATTCAGTGTCAAAGAAAGTTTGTTTGTATTTTAGAATCTGTAAACTTCCTACTTTTTTTTTTTTTGCGGTACCCGGGCCTCTCACTGCTGTGGCCTCTTCCGTTGCGGAGCACAGGCTCCGGACGCCAGGCTCAGCGGCCATGGCTCACGGGCCCAGCCGCTCCGCGGCATAGGGGATCTTCCCAGACCGGGGCACGAACCCGTGTGCCCTGCATCAGCAGGCGGACTCTCAACCACTGCGCCACCAGAGAAGCCCTAAGCTTCCTTCTTTTGATAAGAGTGGTATAACTGTTTTGCACTGACCACTTGGAAGCTCGGAGCCAAATCTCCAATACAAGATTTATGTTAACACATACAATTGAACATATGAACTTCCTTCATTATACCCTTTTCTGATTTTCATCTATTCCTATTTTATCAACCTTACCGTTATATTGCAAGATATCTCAAACCCTTTTAGAAAAGAAAAAGGGCACAATAAAATGGAAATAAGTAAATACTGCTTAACATTAAGGTTATTTTAAACGTAATGTAACCTTTAATAATTTAAAACATTTTACAGCTTATAATCTCTTGGGATCTGTGTGATGAACATCTATTTTCTTTTAAAGTAGATTTTAAAGTTAGAAGGGATTAGGTTAAATCTAAATTAACCCTGTGACATCCTTTGAAGATACTTCATTTTGAAGCTTCTTTAAATCCACTATGTATGTTCCATCTGTTTTTCTCATAAAGACCATTAGAAAGCTAGAAACTTGAGTTCTAGTAACCTCGATTCTCCACCATTTCACAAAAATCTAACCAGTTTACTTCTCCGGACCTTAGTTCTTTCATCTGTGAAGGTATAAAGTGGAGGAGAAAATTAGGAATTTTTGACCTTTCAAATCTTTTGGATTTCAGGTAAGTAAAATTTGGATACCAGGGAGGAAGGAAGACATTTATTTTTCATGTGTAAGAATTTTTTATCCATATGTTTTGACCCCACAAACATATTAATACTCTGAGGAAATAAAATAGGGTTAGTCTTTCAAACAATAAAGAAATATCATTATTAAACATACACTTTGTGCATTATAATTTTTGGAATCCAAATTAGTTATTACTAGTGCTTAGTAGAAAATGTAAGATTTTCATTTTCTTATCATTTGAGGTTATACTGTATGTAGACATAGCAAAAATTATAATAAACTTACCTTTTTTTACAATTAACCAATGAGATTAAAAACCTCAAAGTGAATATAAAAACTTTTAGTATTTTAAAATAAATGTTGGAATTCCCTTATCATCAAACCAAGTTAACTGATAATTTTTTATAATCTTTATGTGTCATTCAGCAATATGAAATGTATATATATATATTTTTTGCTTTATGTGTGTACTACAGGTATATGTATATCTTTCCACCTTTATTCTCCTAGAGATACAGTAGAATAGGAATAGTGATGTTTTTACTTTAGGCAAAGCCCTTTTCTAACTGTTGTACATATATTAACTCATTTAATCTTTTGGGAAATGACTTAGCATTTATATACTTTAGTACCCTAATAGGGAAGCAGGATTTTGCTTACATCCCTCACTGCTCAGAAATCTAGAAGACTCTTATTTTTATTTCCATTCAGTAATTCCTGAGTTCTGTTACTCTAATACTTAGTGTAAGTACTTATAAATATACTTACTAAAAATTACAATTATTTATGCATTTTCCATCCTTCCAGCAGATTCAGAAACAAATGGGTTTTATGATTTGTATTTGTACCTAGGACACTGATCCAAATAAAGCAAGCAATGAGTGAAGAATCTTTGCTTTCTCTACGAAAAGATCCAAATATTTTTCTATGCTGGTTTCAGCAGACTTACAAAGATTTCTGAAATCATTTGTGTTGAAAAGTTTTCCAAAAGACTTCGAATCATCTTTCAGATCTCTTGTTCTTTGTTCTCTTGATCCTTAAGTGTTGCACTGTGAAATAGACTGGACACAATAGGCAGTCTATGAAACAAAGACCCATTTCTTCATTGAAGCACTGAATAAACATTAATCTAGCAGTTCTGATTCAACCAGTCATAAAATCAATACCAGAACTTTGGGAAACTCCCAAGGATGGTAAACCTTGCATATTTGCTGTCAGAGGAAGTCTTTCATTACTACCAAATATGTTTGTGGTCTATGATGAAATGCAGCAATGAAGAGCACAGATTCTAATTAGACATAGAGAGGCCTGGTGTGAATCCTGGTTCTGCCACTAGACAGAGTGGGTGACCATGGTCCTGCCATTTAACCTCTGCCATCTCAGTTTTTCACAGTGAAACTGGAAGAATTAATTCTGCTTCATAGACTGGTTGTGAGGACCAAATGAGGAATGAAGCCTGGCTTATAGGATTGTGTTCCATAAAGAATTTCCATGCATATTGATGAATATAGCTTAAAGCTGTTATATTGTTTTCTGCTCTCCTCCATATCTCGGGAGGAAAAATATGCATGGTATTGCACAATAAAATATGATTTAATGACTCCAGTTGAATGAGATTGACAATATATGTCACTCAATTTATAAGGACTTTAAAAGTCTTAAAGAAAAAAGGGACTTCCCTGGTTGCACAGTGGTTAAAAATCCGCCTGCCAATGCAGGCGACATGGGTTCGATCCTTGGTCCGGGAAGATCCCACATGCCGTGGAGCAACTAAGCCCGTGTGCCACAACTACTGAGCCTGCATGCCACAACTACTGAAGCCCACGCACCTAGAGCCCGTGCTCCGCAACAAGAGACACCACCGCAATGAGAAGCCTGCGCACCGCAATGAAGAGTAGCCCCCGCTCGCCGCAACTAGAGAAAGCCCGCATGCAGCAACGAAGACCCAACACAGCCAAAGAAAAAGAAAAAGTCTTAAAAAAGAAATATCACAACAACCTTCACTCTCAACTCAATCTCCTTTTTTCTTAAATCATCTTATAGAGGATATCTTTGAAATCTGGTGGCACTTTAGTGCGTCCCATTTGCGAAATAAGAAATATATAGCTGTGGACTTCCCTGGTGGCACAGTGGTTAAGAATCCACCTGCCAATGCAGGGACACGGGTTCGAGCCCTGGTCCGGGAAGATCCCACATGCCACGGAGCAGCTAAGCCCGTGCACCACAACTACTGAGCCTGCGCTCTAGAGCCCGCGAGCCACAACTACTGAAGCCTGCGTGCCTAGAACCCGTGCTCCGTCCGCAACAAGAGAACCAACCGCAATGAGAAGCCCGCACACGACAAGGAAGAGTAGCCCCCACTCGCCGCAACTAGAGAAAGCCCACGCACAGCAATGAAGGCCCAATGCAGCCAAAAGTAAATAAATAAATTAATTTTTAAAAACTGCAAAAAAAAAAAAAGAAAGAAAAAAGAAATATATAGCTTCTAAACCATTGCCCACTCAAAAATTCCAGCCGCATCCTATAAATTCCTGGGGCCTTGACAGTTTTGGCTGCAGTAATCAGTTAATCCGTGAAATTTTTGAAGCAAGCTTGGCTGACCTCCAGGGTAAGAATTGACTAATTCCTATGATTTTAGGACCAATATGAAAAGGTCTCAGTACAAAAGATTACCTGCTCTACTCCTACTGAGTATAGATGTCTGAAATTTCTTTAACAAGAAACAAAATTATCCCTTCTATAATTAGCAATAAAGGTCAAATACCTTGAAAGAGCTAATATTTATTGAGAACCTACTATGTGGCAAAGACTTTTGTGCTTTCCATATTTTAACTCATTTAAAACAAGAGCACAAACCTTTGAAATAGAAACTACTATCTTCTCATTTTACACGCAAGGAAACAGGCATAGATGGTATAAGTTACAAGCACACTGTAAGTGGTGGATCTGGGATTTGTATCCAGTCTAGTTTTCAAAGCTCTGCTTTTAATTACTTTGCAAAATAAGGAGCAAAGATTAACAGAGAGTTGTTTCTGGGGCTTTATTGATGGATAGGAGGAAATATACTGGAGACAGAGGGAAAAGACACAAATTTCTGAAACCAATTATAGCGAATGCCATGGAAGGGAGAGAATGACACAGTAAAAAAGGCTAGAGGTACCAAGCAAATACCTCAGTGACTTCATAGTTTTGTCAAGGGGATATCCTGATTTTCTTGGAGTCATACTGGTAGACTTCTTTTATTTCCTAGGAACTTATTCATGAAAGCAGAATGTCTGAAACAACCACCTAGGATCTTTCTTCAGGATTTCTTCCCCATCAGCACTGAGCTAGAGCTATATTTAAAACTGCATTTTAGGCTAACTAATAGCATCATTTACTGATAATTTATTAGTCTGTAACATAATCCATTTTAGAAACTGCTAAATAAATAAGTATAATACTTTTTTATAAATTTTCTATATCTCTGTGAAAGACTGTAGTTAGAGCTAATGAACATTTATTATGCCCTGACATCTTCACACATGTAAATTTTAAGTGCTATGCAAATATCCTATTTTTTTCTAAGGTAAATGCCAGGTTGTTGACAAATGCTTTATTAGAAATAAGCTATGCATAGAAGTAATTAATATTCTATTTTCATTTTGACAAACAAGAGTTATTTAAAGATGGATTCTAATGAGCAGCATAGCTTTCCTAAGTGGTTTACAAATCTTGGAGCTGAGTAAATCAGCATCAGAAACTTGCCAGGCTACATATTCTATGACCCAAGAACCTCCCTCAGAAAATGTAGTGAAAGATCATTGGGAAGGAGACCAGGAGTCAACTACAATATTGGCAAGTGTTCAGTCCTAGTAAAAATCAACACAGGTCATGTTGGTCTTGAACTCTCATATGAGCCAATGTTGAAAAAGTTTTATTTTTACTTTTCATTCATAATATTTTCTATAACCAGATGAGGTGGCCAGAAATATAAAGATACAGAATTAACTGTCCCACCAAACTTGCTAATTTTAGGTTCACTTATCTGTGATTTGTCCATTGAGTAGAGAAGGATGAATGTAATGTCAAGTCCATGGACTGCATACTTATATTGATCAACTTTCTTACTTCCCAGATTTACATTGTGCGGCAGCTGATTGGAGAATGGCCTTGGGGTTTGGGAATGGGGAAAAGTATGGCAGTTGAAAGATCAGTTAGGAGACTTCTGATGTAGTAAAAGTGAGAGATGATGTTGACTTCACCAGAGCAGTAGAAATGTTGAGAAGTAATCAGATTTGGGAAGTCATTTGAGACAGCACCAATACGACTTCTTGATGGATTATGTATGGGATGTTAGAGAAACTGCATCATACAGCATTAGCACCTACTCTAGGCCATCAAGTACCCACTGAGTTGGTCACTGAGCTACTTTGAGCAGGATAAAACAAACAAACAAAAAACACAAAACAAAAAACAAACTTGACTTCTAGCAAGAAAAAGTACATAGCTATGGATATAATAGAGGAATGCAGTGGTGTGAGTTTTCACTTTGTTTTATGTTGCTGAAAGTAAAGGAAAATTATGTTTAGAGATTTCTGTATGAGCTGATTGTAGGCTAGTCTGTTTAAGAGACAGTTTTCAAACTCTTCTAAAATGAAATTTACTGGAAGTTTTCATCTGCTTCACTCCTATGGCATTAAATGAAAGTGCAAAACTCAGAACATATGTGGGAACATATTGGATTTTCAGTGTCTAATTCTTCACTGGTTTCATCTTAAAATCTAATCTCTAGATTCTTGGCCAATTAAAATGTTGTATCTTCATTTTCTCTTGAGCTTTTTGCTCTAATAGTTGAATTCCTATGTTTGTTTTTTTTTTTTTTTTTGGTACACAAAGCACACAACTGTTAGAAATGGATTTTAAAACTGGTCATTTTCAATGAAGCATTTGACTTACATCAGGATGTGAGAAGGTCACAGCTTGTCAAACATGCCAATTACTGTTAATATTTTATTGATTTTAGTGAAAGTCATCTTCAGCTGTGCTAAGCATATATCTTATTGTGTTTCCTCAATCCAGATTGAGAGCACGTTACAATCATCCTGGTCCCCAACAGAATTGCTTTCACTTAATTGTACTTTGGTGTATAGCCATTAATCCATATTGAAGGTAATTATAAGAAACAGTCTCTGAAATTCAGTTATATATATTTCCATGATTTATAAAGGAGTTAGTTTATTACATCACAAGCATTCCTTTTTGTGATATACTTCTATATCTGATATTCCTATCTGATCAGAATATTAAAATTAGCTGCTAATTGTACTTTTGCAAAATAAATTATTTTTGTCTTATAATTGCTATGAATCCTCTGATTCAATTTTCCTCTTTGCATAAACTGTTAAAAAAATTCCAAGACATTTTGGGTTACATAGAAAATACTTAAATAGTCAACTACAGTGTGCACATTAACATTTTTCCTGTGTTTTTTATTTTTGCCCCAGGTTTTATAGATCCCCTGTTATATTTATTTTATGTAACTTTTTAAACTTTTGGAAAAAAGTCAAGATTGGACAAACTACTTGACCTCTTTGGATCTCAGTTTTCTGATTCTAAAACTTGAAAGTAGGATTACAAAACTTCCAGGACCCTTTCCTTCTGTAACTGTGAATATTCAGATAGATGAAATATGTACTTCAGCTTCAGTAAGAGGGGAAAGATTTTAGTACTTCTCAAATCTCTATATAAAAGCAGCTGCATACTCTCCCTACATAAAAAGCCAACTTTGCCTTCAGGAATTGGAAAATCCAAATCCTACCCTATCCTGTTAGGTTGCAAAGTCACACTCATTACAACTGTACTCTTCAAGCAACATCTCTGAGTTCTTAGAACTTAAGAGGTTATTTTAGGTGACTATAGCTCTCCAGCAGTTTGTAACCTACACCTAAGTGGTTCAGTTTATAACTGAACCTAAAAAGTGGATAAAGAAAAACATGTTTTGGCATTGGTCATACATTTCAGGGGAGTATTTTATTTTGGCATGAACTATTGCCAGTTGCCTCTGTTTTCTATGTTGTGAATCCAGAAAATCATAAAGTAAAACTGTTCCCCAGACCAGATACACGCTCTCATCATGCCAAGTTACTACAAACACAGAAACAAACAAACAGGAGATGCTAACGAGCAAAAATTTGAAGGAAATACCACTCTGTAAATCAACAAAGAGCTATGAAGTAGTGCAGTATTTTTAAAGCTGCTTTATTCTGTGCCTATTCAAGAGCTTGAACCGTGGCCAGCTCTAAGCACTGACTATGTTTCACTGTTATATATCTTCCACTTGCGGTTTCTTAAGTGATTTGCAGACTGAAGGATGTCGGGGATGACTGCTTTTGAGTCTCTCATAGTACTGCAGTCAGAATGGGAACTGAGAAACTGCAGGCCAACTGCCTCAAGAAGTGCATCTTCCACACTGTGGTCTTTTCTGGTGACTAATTATTGTTTTAGATATCTCTAGGCCTTTTCTCTGCACCTTGTGTGAACAGAAACGTAGCAAACTGAAAACAACACAGATGCCTCAACATTGACTCTACACTAACTTCTTTTAATTACCCTCTTTTATTTAGATTCCCACATAGAAACTAATAGAGGAGATTGTCCACATTTTATAAGGCCTGCAAATGTGAGCAGACTGTGTGCAGGCACACATGCAAATGTGCACTTGTGTGTATAAAAAGCTTATTAATCTTGACTTCCAGACTGCTCCTATTTTCAAACTGGATTGATAATAATACAGTTTTCCATCAATCCTAAATGAGAATCCTAGAGAAAACAAAACCTTAGGAAAAACTTAGGCTCAAATAAACTAAATTCAGGAAGGCTGTTTTCAATCATCTCCATCTGAAACTTCAGAGTTTCTATCACATAGAATGTTCTACAGTTTAGAAGAGTGATATTCTACATCACTAATAAATATGTAATTAACAAAGTATAAGATTAAGAATTGAGCAAATCATTATTATTGTAAATAACCCAGGGTTCTTAAAAAATCTGAACTTTCGTTAAGCTTATAAAATGTTTCCAAAGAACTCTGCTTGGAAACTTGCATCACTCTTATTTCCTAACTCTGAGATAATTTGGAGATAAAAGATAAATTATTTTAAATTCCATGCTGCATAGTTTTCTCACCCAAAATGACTCAAAGATTTCTATTTTTTTCAACTTTTCCTCTGACTGTAGAATTAAAATCTTAGGATTTATATTTTAAATTCACCAACAATTTTTTAAAAATTTACCTTAGCAATCAAATACCTGTCTTGAATGTTGAATCATGATCATCAGGGAGGTTTTATTCCTTTAAATACAGATTCATAAAACTAACTCCATAAACTGATTCAGTAGGTCTGAGAAGTGTATAGAAATCTGCTTTGTTTTGTTTTGTTTTTTTGTTCTGTTAGTTATATATTTCATAATATATTATTTTAATTATATAGTTAGTTAATATATAATTTGTTATATATGAATTTTATACATGATATAATACATTAATATCAGAAACAGTAACCCTTAAGACAAAGAGCACCAAGGGAGATAAGATATTCACAATGATATAATAATGACAAAGGGTCATTCATATCAAAACCTAACAATCATAAATGTGTGTGTACCTAAACATGAAGTAAAAATGGACAGAATTAAAAACAGAAATAGATAAAGCTACATAGTTGGCAGTTTTAACACCCCTCTCTCACCAAATGATAGAACCAATTTTAAAAATCAGCAAAGATGTAGAAGTTCTGAACAACGCTGTCAACCGTCTTAATCTAATTGACTTTTATAAAACATTACAACCAACAACTGCAGAATACATTTTCTTTTTAAGTTCACATAGTATGTTCAACAAGATAGAAAATTTTCTGGGGCAAAAACAAGTGTCAATAAACTTAAAAGAACTGAAATCACACAGCATGTGTTCTCTGACCAAAATATAATCAAATTAGAATAAATAACAATAAGACATCTAGAAAAAAACCCAAAATTTGAAAGGAAAACAATATAACTTTCATATTAATTATTAATGTTTATTTAATTAATATTAAGATTTAAGGGTACAGCTAGAGAAGTACTTACAAAGAAATGTAGTTTTTAATGCTTATAATAGCAAAGTAAAAGGTGCAAAATCAATGACCTTAGTTCCACCTTAAAAGCTGGAAAAAGAAGTGCAAAGAAAACCCAAAGTAAGCAGAAAACGATGAACCAGAAAATAGTCAAACAATAGAGAAAATTAGCATAGTCAAAACTTTGTTATTTGAAAAGATCAACAAAATTGATAACCCCCTACACCCCCGGTATAATTAAGGAAAAAGAAAAAGAAAAAACACAAATCATGTTTATGCATGATTGGGGATCACATAGGTCTCCATCATAACTAATCAACATAACTTTGCTAATATAAACTGTCCATCTTATTTGGACTTGTCCATCATATTTTCACATTCACTTTTCAATAAGAAGCATTCTGGATGTAACTTGAAGTAAAAAGTTTCCTTATAAGCCTCAAATTTTTGAAATTCAATCAGTCAGTTGAAATATAGTCATATTTATGTTTGGATGAGAGATCTGCTCTAATAATCAACTGACTATGAAAGCTGTTAATTTTATGTATAAAACAATAGTTAAATTGTGAAATAGATTGACAGTTAATACAAATATTGAATTCACTAGCTAGACAACTTTAAAAATTATTATATTCTAGGGCTTCCCTGGTGGCGCAGTGGTTGAGAGTCCGCCTGCCGATGCAGGGGACACGGGTTCATGCCCGGGTCCAGGAAGATCCCACATGCCGCGGAGTGGCTGGGCCCGTGAGCCATGGCCGCTGAGCCTGCGCGTCCGGAGCCTGTGCTCCTCAACAGGAGAGGCCACAACAGTGAGAGGCCCGCGTACCGCAAAAAAAATTTTAAAAATTATATTCTTTTGAGCCCAAAAACATGTATGAAAATTTAAATAATACAAAGCAGAAAAATGAAGATTACATTATATCTAATGTAAATATTTGTAAACTTGTTTGTTGTGCTAGTATTTTTAACACAAAATAACATAACTGAATTTGATATTTAGTTGTTTAATTCAATTTATGTTCTAAGAACTTCAAGAAAAATTCCTATTAGAGAATTATTCACATATTTTGAGAAAAATTCAAAGTGGACTACCTGCTTGCCCCCTCAAAATTTTCTCTAAGGAAAAATCCTCTACGATCATGCACTGGTGTAACCATAATAAATCCCTTAAATCATACAAAGTAAAGAATATACGGGGTATGAATATGAGAGAAAAATTAGACATTCCAAATATTCTCATTAATTAAACTTCAAAATAACAGACTTCACCATAATTCTTTTTCAAAAAAGCATTCTTGAAAATTTCTAGTATAGGAAATCTTGATCAACTTTTTACAAAAGCTTTTAGGAAATTGTTATAGATTGTCTCTTATTTTCAGTAGATGAAGACAAAAATTTGTATGACCTGCTGAAGTTATAAATTCTCCTAGAAATACTATGTTACTTGCCAGATAGAGCTGGATCAGGGTAGCCTCCTGCGTTCCTCAAACTAGCAGCCCATAAAACTTACATGGGAGAGAGAGGAAAGAGGGGCAGGAAGAGGAGGAGGAGAAGGAGGAGAGGAGAGAGAAGAGAGGAGAAAGGATCTAAGCTGCACATGACCTGGTTCTTCTCCCAAACCCCCTCCACTCCTAAGGAATGGAAGCCTTTAAAAGGACAGACACAGGCCAGGGGTTTTACAATATTTGATGTCTTCCTCTGTGGAAGGAAACACCAGGTATGGAAAAGAAGCTTTCCTCCCAGTGGCCCTCAAACCTTCTTTGTGCCAGGGCCTGATTTGGATGTGGAGGCTGTGGAGAAGAATCAAGTGAGGTCCCTGCTCAGGAGGAGCACACAATGTAGTAAAGAAGGCAGACCTCTCAACAGCCATCTGCACCCTGTGGCTTGACTCCCTCACTTCCTGATCCAACCTCCCCTCACTGCAGAGTGGCTCTGCCCCAACCACATCATTAAAATAACTCTCACGGATACATGTTAGACAAATCTAATAAGTTTGGTCTGTCCTCTTGGTCCTCCTCTCCCGATTCTGTGAAGCCACATACTCCTGAGTTTTCTTCTATTTCTCAGGCCATTCCTTGCTTGTGTACTTAGTGGGATCGTCCTTCTCGCTTTCTCATGCTAAGTGTTGGTGATTCTCAGGGCTCTCCCCTTCACTGTCTTGCGAGGCGGTATCATCAGCTCCTAAATTTCACCACATTATTTCCATATGTAGCCCAGGATGAGAGAATTATTCCAAGACCAAGAATGGAGGGATAATGTAAATAGATTGGATTAGATTCCTAAGTTAAACATTTACTGACACCTCAAAATATGTGCACTCATTCAGACGTCACTTATTCTTGCTCAGACGTTAGCCATTCTCATTTATTTTCAAGCATCACTCCGATTTTAGTCAGTATTGACCTAGTACTGAAATTTTAAAAATCAGGCTCCTGTTACCTACGTGGATATAGAAGACCTCAGTAAGAGTTCTAGTTTTGTTTTTATACGCTAATTAATTCATTAATGAACAGCAAATTAATTATGGCAACAACTCTTTAAAAAGTTTGGGAAACTGTGAGGTTTGTGTGATTGGCTGTGTGTTTTCCATTCATCTGCAGAATACATTTTATGTGCATGTTAGGTCTTCAGTTTCTAGTCCTCGATTAATCAGAGATGGAGCAACAGGGTTTCATGAACTTCATCCCAAGGTAACTTCAGAAGAGTTAAGTGTGGAGTCAGGTAGGCACAAGCTCTAAGTTCACAGTTCAACCAGGTCTGCATGTCAATTGAACTTAACAAAAAAGTTTACTGCTTATGAAGAAGAGGGTGAGGTGGCTTCTACTAATGGGTCCTACAGATCAGCTAGGCATCCATTATATCCTGGGGGCTTTTAGCTGCAAGTACATGGGGAAAGGAAGATGAAGGAAGAATGTATCACGGAAGATTACAAGGAGAAAAGAGTGAGGGGATGGGATCAAGGAGAAGACTCAGACCCTTAGTTGAAGGACTTACCCCACTGTCTGTCTTCAGGGAAGCCTGAAGAAGGGAGAAAGGGATGGGTGAGAAATTCTGGATGGGTCCTTCAAAATCTTCAAGTTTGTATTCTCATTTCACATATGGGGATACCAATGCCTGGAAAGGGGTAGGAAACCTCCAGAATTCAGATAGTTTGAAAAAACAAATAAAATAAAATTTTAAGGTAATCATGTTTTCTTTCCTGATTTTGATGTTTTGTTTTTTGCTTTTAGTTTGTTTTACTTTTTATTTTTTATTGACATAGAGTTGACATACAATATTGTTAGTCTCAGGTGTATAACACAATGATTGGACATTTATATGCATTATGAATTAATCCTCTCTATACGTCTAGTAATCATCTGTCACTAGGCAAAGTTATTCCAATATTATTGACAATATTCCCTATGCTGTACATCACATCCTTGTGACTTATTTGTTTTATAACTGGAAGTTTTAACTTTTTAATCCCCTTCACCTATTTCTCCTAACTCTTCACATCCTCCCCTCTGGCAACCACCAATTTGTTCTCTGTATCTATGAGTCAGTGTCTCCTTCGTTTTCTTTATCGCTTTGGGGTTTTTTTAGATTACATGTATAAGCAAAATCATACAGTATTTGTCTTTCTCTGTCTGACTTATTTCACTTAGCATACATAAACACTCTACAGGTCTATCCATGTTGTTGTAAATGGCATGATTTCCTTCATTTTGTGGCTATTACTTTATTGTATATATATATATATATATATATATATATATATATATGTACCACATCTGCTTTATCCATTTGTCTATCAATCTAGCACTTGCGTTACTTCCGTATCTTTGCTATTGTAAATAATACTGCAATGAACATAGGGATACATATATCTGTTTGAATTAATATTTTATTTTTCCTCTGGATAAATAGCCAGAAGTAAAATTACTGGATCATATGGTAGTCCTGTTTCTAATTTTTTGAGGAATTTTCATACTGCTTTTCATAGTGGCTGTACAAATTTATATTCCCACCAACAGTGCACAATTGTTCCCTTTTCTCCACATCCTTGCCAATACTTGTTTTTTGTCATCTTTTTGATAATAGCCATTCTGACAAGTGTGAGGTGATAACTTATTGTGCTTTTGATTTGCTTTTCTCAGATTAGTGATGTTGAACATCTTTTCATGTGTCTGTTGGCTATCTGTATGTCTTCCTTGGAAAAATGTCCATTAAGGTCTTCTGCCCATTTTTTACAAACTGTTTGTATTTTTTAATATTGAGTTGTATGAGTTCTTTGTATATTTTGGAAATTAACCCCTTATCGGATATATCATTTGCAAATATCTTCTCTCATTCAGTAGGTTGCCTTTTCATTTTGTTGATGGTTTGCCTTTACTATACAAAACTTTTTAGTTTGATGTCATACCATTGGTTTATTTTTGGCTTTGTTGTCCTTGCCTGAGGAGACAGATCTAAAAAAAAATAAAATACTAAGATGGATGTCAAAAAGCAAACTGTAGGTGACCTTCAAGATGGTGGAGGAGTAAGACATGGAGATCACCTTCCTCCCCAAAAATACATCAGAAATACATCTACATGTGGAACAACTCCTACAGAAAACCTACTCAATGCTGGCAGAAGACCGCAGACTTCCCAAAAGGCAAGAAACTCCCCACGTACCTGGGTAGGGCAAAAGAAAAACGAAATAACAGAGACAAAAGAATAGGGATGGGACCTGCACCTCTGGGAGGGAGCTGTTAAGGAGGAAAAGTTTCCACACAAAAAATGAAATAACAGAGACAAAAGAATAGGGATGGGACCTGCACCTCTGGGAGGGAGCTGTTAAGGAGGAAAAGTTTCCACACACTAGGAAACCCCTTCACTGGCGGAGACTGCGGGTGGCGGGCGGGGAAGCTTCGGAGCCACGGAGGAGAGTGCAACAACAGGGGTGCAGGGGGCAAAGCAGAGAGATTCCCGCACAGAGGATCAGTGCCGACCAGCACTCATCAGCCCGAGAGGCTTGTCTGCTCACCCGCCCGGACGGGCGGGGGCGGGGAGCTGGGAGCTGAGGTTCAGGCTTTGGAGGTCGGATCCCAGGGAGAGGACTGGGGTTGGCTGCATGAACACAGCCTGAAAAGGGCTAGTGTGCCACAGCTAGTCGGAAGGAAGTCCGGGAGAAAGTGTGGACCTGCCTAAGAGGCAAGAGACCATTGTTTCGGGGTGCGCGAGGAGAGGGGATTCAGAGCACCGCCTAAACGAGCTCCAGAGACGAACTCGAGCCGCAGCTATTAGCTCAGACACCAGAGACGGGCATGCGATGCTAAGGCTGCTGCTGCAGCCACCAAGAAGCTTGTGTGCAAGCACAGGTCACTATCCACACCTCCCCTCCTGGGAGCCTGTGCAGCCCGTCACTGCCAGGGTCTCGTGATCCAGGGACAACTTCCCTAGGAGAACAGACAGCGCACCTCAGGCTGTTGCAATGTCACATCAGCCTCTGCCGCCGCAGGCTCGCCCTGCATTCCATACCCCTCTCTCCCCCCAGCCTGAGTGAGCCAGAGCCCGCTAATCAGCTGCTACTTTAACCCTGTCCTGTCTGAGCGAAGAACAGACACCCTCAGGTGACCTACACACAGAGGCGGGTCCAAATCCAAAGCTGAACCCCAGGAGCTGTGCAAACAAAGAAGACAAAGGGAAATCTCTCCCAGCAGCCTCAGGAGCAGCAGATTAAATCTCCACAATCAACTTTGATGTACCTGCATCTCTGGAATACATGAATAGACAACAAATCATCCCAAACTTGAAGCGGTGGACTTTGTGTGATTTTGTCTGTATAGCTTTGCTTTTACCATTTGTCAAGGGCTAGTGTGCCACAGCTAGTCGGAAGGAAGTCCGGGAGAAAGTGTGGACCTGCCTAAGAGGCAAGAGACCATTGTTTCGGGGTGCGCGAGGAGAGGGGATTCAGAGCACCGCCTAAACGAGCTCCAGAGACGAACTCGAGCCGCAGCTATTAGCTCAGACACCAGAGACGGGCATGCGATGCTAAGGCTGCTGCTGCAGCCACCAAGAAGCTTGTGTGCAAGCACAGGTCACTATCCACACCTCCCCTACCATTTGTCCTAGGGTTCTGTCTGTCGGTTGTTGTTGTTGTTGTTTTAAGTATAGTTTTTACTGCTTGTAATCATTGGTGGATTTGTTTTTGGGTTTGGTTACTGTCTTCTTTCTTTCTTTCTTTTTTTAAAATTACTTGTAAAATGTTTTTATTTAAAAAAATTTTTAATTTTTTATATTTAATAACCTTATTTTATTGTATTTCTTTCTTTCTTTTTTTCTCCCTTTTCTTCTGAGCTGTGTGGCTGACAGAGTCTTGGTGCTCCAGCCTGGTGTCAGGCCTGTGCACCAAGGTGGGAGAGCCAAATTCAGGATATTGGTCCACCAGAGACCTCCCAGCTACACATAACATCAAATGTCGAAATCTCTCCCAGAGATCTCTATCTCAATGCTAAGACCCAGCTCCATTCAACAACCAGCAATCTACAGTGGTGGACACCCTAGGCCAAACAACAGCAAGACAGGAACACAATGCCACCCATCAGCAGAGACGCTCCTTAAAATCATAATAAGGTCACAGACACCCCAAAACACACCACCAGACGCAGTCCTTCCCACCAGAAAGACAAGATCCAGGCTCACTCACCAGAACACAGGCACCAGTCCCCTCCACCAGGAAGCCTACACAACCCACTGAACCAACCTTAGCCACTGGGGGCAGACAACAAATACAATGGGAAGTACAAACCCACAGCCTGTGAAAAGGAGACCCCAAACATAGTAAGTTAAGCAAAATGAGAAGACAGAGAAACACACAGCAGATGAAGGAGCAAGGCAAAAACCCACCAGACCTAACAAATGAAGAGGAAATAGGCAGTCTACCTGAAAAAGAATTCAGAGTAATGATAGTAAAGATGATCCAAAATCTTGGAAATAGAATGGAGAAAATA
>NC_041217.1:94154316-94168118 GCF_002837175.3 Physeter macrocephalus
TACTAACAGCCATAAAAGGGGGAATCAACAGTAACACGATCATAGTAGAGCACTTTCACACCTCACTTTCACCAATGGACAGATCATCCAAAATGAAAATAAGTAAGGAAACACAAGCTTTCAATGATACGTTAAACAAGATGGACTTAATTGATATTCATAGGACATTCCATCCAAAAAAACAAAGAATACACTTTCTTCTCAAGTGCTCATGGAACATTTTCCAGGATAGATCATATCTTGGGTCACAAATCAAACCTTGGTAAATATAAGAAAATTGAAATCATATCAAGTATCTTTTCCAACCACAATGCTATGAGATTAGATATCAATTACAGGGAAAAAAATCTGGAAAAAATACAAACACATGGAGGCTAAATAATACACTACTTAAGAACCAAGAGATCACTGAAGAAATAAAAGAGGAAACCAAAAAATACGTAGAAACAAATGACAATGAAAACACAATGACCCAAAACCTATGGGATGCAGCAAAAGCAGTTCTAAGAGGGAAGCTTATAGCAATACAATCCTACTTCGCAGGAAACAATAGCAAAGATCAATAAAACTAAAAGCTGGTTCTTTGAGAAGATAAACAAAATTGATAAACCATTAGCCAGACTCATCAAGAAAAAAAGGGAGAAGACTGAAATCAATAGATTTAGAAATGAAAAAGGAGACGTAACAACTGACAGTGCAGAAATACAAAGGATCATGAGAGATTACTACAAGCAACTATATGCCAATAAAATGGAAGGAAATTAGAAAACAAAGAATCAA
This sequence comes from Physeter macrocephalus, assembly GCF_002837175.3. Classification (NCBI taxonomy): domain Eukaryota; kingdom Metazoa; phylum Chordata; class Mammalia; order Artiodactyla; family Physeteridae; genus Physeter; species Physeter macrocephalus. The sequence continues at coordinate 94,155,097 of NC_041217.1, forward strand.
AGAATAGGACATCGTGTGGTATTCTCTATATTTAAATGATAAGTAAACTTACAGGATTCTAAAATGCTCTCAGTTCATTATTACTGTAATGGGTATAATTTTTCTAATTACTGCCCTCTAACTTTAAAATTGCACATCTTGATGCATTTGACCTTTGTTAGACTGTTGAATATTTTTAAAGGCTTTTCAGAAAAATAAACTTTTCAAATATTTTAATAGTTTTACATGTATTCAAATGATTAAGATGGAATAGATACGAATCTTTAAAACAGATTCAGACCAAAATTTCATAGGGTAATTGACCTTTTCTCCTCTTAAATAAGCATGTGAAAAATGGCAGTTTTGTTACAATGGCTTTAGGACTAATAGACATGGTTTTAGTCAGAACTTCAAAGAAGATTTCAGAGTAGAAGTTCTACTTTTTTATTTTATTTTTTTTCAGTTTTTTTTTTTTTTTTTGCTTAGAGAACAAGTGTGGAAGACATAAACAAAGTGGATTATTGAAATTTCTGAAATGACCCTCTTATATAAAAAAGTTTTTTTTTTCATTTTTTTTTTTTTTTTTGCTTAGAGAACAAGTGTGGAAGACATAAACAAAGTGGATTATTGAAATTTCTGAAATGACCCTCTTATATAAAAAAGTTAATTGAGTTTAAAAAGGAAAAGTCATTAAATCACATGAAATGATGTTGACAGCATCATATGTTTCATCATCACACTTCTTAGTCATATGCATAAATATATTGCAGAGTTAGACTAAAATTCCTCTCAGTGCAGATTCTGTTTGTACACCAAATGGTGAAGGACAGGTCATTATGTTGTGAAGTTTGGAAATTTTCTTTTTACACCTCTGTTTTCAGAACCCTGTTAAACTTGGATCCCAATCTACCCTGCCCTAAGCCTCTCAGTGGCTTTGATCTGGCCTGCCTCCATTCCACTTCATGAAACAGAAAAGTCCCTCTTATTTATGGCTCACATTTGCTGATCTGAGATTAACTGCTTTTTATTGCAAAAGAGAGTTAATTGTTATATATATAGATTTGCATTTTGTGTCAGAATACTTATATTTTTCCCCTACTGAAGTAATTTCAGGCTTCAGCAATTACTAAATCAAATTTAATCCTTCTGTGATAACTATAGGAAGGATGGAGAAAGGAGGGAGATCTCAGGAATACAAGGACTCCTGATGCCCTGGGACAACCAACAAACCTGGCTGTTACTTCTAAAAACCTATCATGAGGTACAAGATGCTATGACTCCCCACTACCAATTTCCCAAGACCTGCAGCTCTCCCTCCCTTCCCTCCACACTCACAGAACTCTTCTCCCCTTTCTGGAGAATTCTGCTCTCCTCTAACCACCCCCTTATCGCTGACACATGCATATTTTCTTTTCTGGTCCATTTGACATTATTGTAATTTAGTTGATCTTTAATTATATTTTCTACCATAATACCCCTATTATGATGACTTGGAACACAGCCCTGTGCCTCTGATATTTATGGTTCCCATTTAGCTCTGCCATTCCTGGAGAGTCCCAGTTTCAAATATTCTGCCCTATCATCCTCGTAAATGCACTTATACTTATCAAATCATCTGTCCTGAATTTTAGTTTCTAAAATAATGTCTTGGCACTCTTGGCTGGAATTTGAAATGCTTTTTTTCTCATGGAAATAATATTAAAATGTTGGTAAGACTCCTGGGAAAGTCCCAAAGCTCATTTAACCCATGGTTAAATATAACACAGATAATATTAATGAATTATTTATCAATTAATCCACTAGCCTATAGTGATTTCAAGGTTGACAGGGTTTAGAGATCATCTCAGTATTGTAGCTACAGGGGGTGATGGGCTAACAGCAAAGGAGAACGGAGCACTAAAGGAAAGCAAGTCATGCTAAAGAAAATACAAATAACTTATTCTGTATATGTGAGTTAGGCTTTTTCAGGAACAAAGGTATATTCAGTTCCTCTCAAATAATGAAAGTTCATTATATGGATTGTCAGGGAAGTAAGCAAGAGCAGAAAAACATCCCAGTCACCAGAGAGCTGAAGTCATGAAAAAATCTGAAGTGAACCTGGGAACAGACCGACCAGCATGGGTGTCTCTCCAGACTAAGCAACAGCTGCAGAGATCTGGTCGGCTCTTTACGCCCCCTACAGCAGTGCTCTGCCTTTTGGTGACTCAGCTCTTCTCTACATTGCCTCTTGCAACTTCTCTTATCACTACTTGACTCTTATGCTATTTTGCATTAAAAATGCCCAAGTGAGAGAAAGTTATTGCTTTAGACAGTCTCCATCTAATGCACAGAGGGCCACATCAGGGCTTCTGTCCACTCAATAGACTGCTGCTTTGGGGAATTCTACCAATCCTTAATCCAGTCAGCAGTAGTAAGGATGCTAAATTAGGGTGGCCATATGTCCTGGTTTGTCCCAGAGAGTCCCACTTTATACCTGTTATCCTGGTGTCATTATTAGCAACACTTTCATTCTCAAAAGTGTTCCATTTGTATTACAATTTATATTGTTTCTCTATGCAGAATCACATTGAACCAAAGCATGAGATTTGTCAGTCGGAAAACACCTGCAGGAGGACAAGTACTGGCATTCACCCCAACCATCTGTCTGGTTCAGTAGGCTATTGCCTCAGCAAAGGCCAATCCATTAAATTGCTAGATTATGGGACTCATTCTTACCAGTAACATGCAACTCATCAGTTCTAGATGCAAAAGTGCTCCATTTTTCATGGGGCACTTTTATCCAGGCACTATTCTAGGTACTGCAGATCCACCAGTAAACAAAACAAACAAGAATCCCTGCTTTTGTATGTCTACATAGTGGTTACATATCTTCCTAATTGTAGCAAATATTCATTGAATACTCCTATAATACATGCTGGGTACTGGTCATCATATTAAATGTGTCCTCAGAATAACTCCAAGGAGTGGATCCTATTTATAGCTGTTGTTCCCATCATGATCATCATAATAATCATCATCATCAAGGATTGAGCTGCAGAGAATCTTAGAAACATGTCAGAGAGACAGCTGGTGAGTGGTAAACCAATGATTTGAACCCAGAAGTTCTAATTCTGAGTCTCTGCTCATGACTACTATATAAGTCCACTTCCCTGTTTGCAGAAAGTACAGTCTCCCTCTTGAGAACTTCCAGGAATTGTAGAAGAATCCCAGAGTTTTAAAAGTCCAAGGGAGGCCAGCTCTACTTAAAATGTCAAAAAAAAAATTGAACTGAAATATGAACAAGCTACTACTATCCTTTCCTTCTCCTGTCAATTTTTAGCACTTGCATGGCACAATTTAACAGTTTTTTGTCCATTTCTTGGAGAATCCCTTGAGGACCATTTGCCCATTGGTATCATATGCTCAAAGGTTACATTCTCTGAGATCACATGCACTTGGCCTGTCATTGTTTCCCAAGTCAATACTCCAAGTCTAGAGCATTTCTAGACTTACCCACACTTTGCTAAATCCAATTCTCCAGCCTGTGAACACTTAGGCTCTTTTCTTCCAACCCGCTCACCAGCTTAGATGCCACTTTTCCTGAAAAAACAATTAATTAAAAAACAGTGGGGGAAGGGGAGGGTGGGATGAATTGGGAGATTAGGTTTGACATAAATACACCACCTTGTGTAAAATAGATAGCTAGTGGGAACCTTCTGTACAGCACAGGGAGCTCAGCTCGGGGTTCTGTGATGACCTAGATGGGCGGGACGGTGGGGGAGGGAGGTCCAAGAGGGAGGGGATATATGTCTACGTATAACTGATTCACTTCACTGTACAGCAGAAACTAACACAACTTTGTAAAGCAATTATATTCCAATACAATATATATATATATATTTATTTTCCTTCCTCAGTTTAATTGTTGGTTGTCTACAGGAAGATCATCTCCAAGAACTGAAGAACTTTATGCCAGGAATGCAAGATTAGATAAATATTTGAAAATTAATCAATGCAACTCACCACATTAGCAGAATTAAAGAAAAAATATTATGATCCTTTCAATAATTACAGAAAAAGCAACTGATAAAATTCAGCATACAAAATAAAAATCTCAGCAAACTAGGAATAGACGGAAACTGCCTCATTTCGATAAAGGATATCTATGCAAAACTTGTAGCTAATTTCTGTAACGATAAATCAATAAATTTGTTTTCCCTAAAATCAGGAACACATCAAGAATGTGTTCTGCTTTTACCCCTTCTTTTCAACATTGTAATGGAGGTCTTAGCAATGCAAGAAGGCAAGAAAAAGAAATATGCATAATGATTTTATAAAGAAAGAAGAAAACTTTCCCTAATCCAAGACAATATGATTGTTTATGTAGAAAGGCCTAAGAAATCTATAAAATTATCGTAATTAATTTTAAATTTAACATGATTGTAGGACACCAGATCAGTATAAAAATATAATAGCAAGTCAGTAAAAAAATTCATTTTCTATAAACTGGCAATCAGAATTTATGAAATAATAATGTTTAAAATAGCTACAAAAACCAAAATATTTAGGAATTTTAATTAATGTACAAGACCTCTACACTAAATACTATTTAAAAAATAGAGAGAAATTAAAGAAGGCTTAAATGAGTGAGGAGAAAAACTATGTTAATGGATTGGGAGACTTAATATTGTTAAGATATCAATTATTTCTGCACAACCAGTGGCAGTTAAGCAGGGTTTGGTTGTCAAAGAAGACTCACAGGACTCAAAATGGCAAAGCTTATAAATCTACACCTTACTGCAGGAGAAGAATGTATTATAACATCCATTTTAAGGGGCTTTCAGCCACTTTTAAGTATTCTAGAGAGGCCACGTGCAAACTGAAATTCTCCTCCCTCTGTAAGGTTCACAGGGAAACATTTTCTCTCTTGGATCAGAAACCACCAAAATGTTTAGGGAATACTTCAGGGAGTCTGAAATGGAATCTCAGCTGTGACTTCTTATATCTTGCTGGTCACATAGGCATTTGTGCAATGTAACCAGCCCAGCAGTGGAGCCCTCCCAGGGTCTCACTGAGATGAGATGCAAGTAATCTAGCTCACTATTATCAATAAATAATGCTGAAAAGTTGGTACACACAGCTCTGATATTGCTTGAACTCATGACTACAAAGCAAAATTATTAATCAGTATGTTTCATGCCTTAACCAGAGGTCAGTACAGTGCAGGTACTTGAGCAGAATATCTCAGGCCAAATCCAGGGCTGCTGAAATTAACCTTCATGGCAAAATCGCTCAATAGAACTAGAATCAACACCATCTCTACCAAAATCCTAGCAGACATTTTTGTTGAAACTGAGACACATTCAAAAATATATTCGGAAATTCAAACAATGAAGTTAGAGAACTCACATTGCCTGAGTTCAAGACTTCCTATAAAAGTACAGTAATTAAGACAGTATTGAGTTGACATAAGTAGACTTGACTAGGTCAGTGAAATAGGATGGAATCCAGAAATAGGCTCTCACAAATACATAATTGATTCTTGACAAAGACACCAAGGTAATTCACACTTCTCCCTATTTCTCCCACTAAGTACAGCTAAAAATATCAAAATGAGACAGGAGAACCTGAGGAACAACACATTGGTGAATTCTCTGGGCTTTATTTTATCTAATATATTCCATTCATTCCATTAAAAAAAATGAATTTGAAGTGGTTGGAACAGCTGGACCAATAAAACTTCCCTAATAAAAAATGACATCTCATACTTAGTGAGAGTATTGTAGCTCAGAACAAGATTGTCTGGGTTCAAATTTCAGCCCTATATCATTATTTTTGTGATGGTAAGCAAGTTACTTAATTTTTCTGAGCCTCTTTTTTTGTCTGTAAAATGGGAATAATAATGGTATTTACCCCAAAGGATGGTTGTGAGGATCAAATACAATAATGCATGTAAAGTGTTCACTGGCACATGGTGAGTGCCCGATTGATAGAAATTATTATTTTTTTGTTATTATTATGACAGACTTTTTCTAAGCATATACATACATTTTTATATACTCTGTATATAGTATGTAAACATATACTATATATAAAATATATATATAAATATGTATTTTTTAAAATAAGAAGTTGGGGGAAGAAAGATTTCAGCTAAATGACTTAACATTATAAGTTGTTGTGTTAAAGTATTGAAACTGAGGGTACCCTTTTTATCTTTTCAATATTCCAATTTCAATGTGATTATACCTTTAATAAAAATAGATCTGTAATAATTTCCTTTAAAAAATGAATCTCAACTCCCACCTCATATCATACAAAAAATTAAAAATTGAACCTATATAGCTTTCTAGAAAAAAAAAATGAAAGAATATCCTTATACCCTTCAGGTAGGCAAAAATTTCTTATATACACAAAAAATGGTGGCACAAAAAATAATAACTGCAAAAAGAAAATAAATTGGACTTCATCAAAATTTAAAACTTCTGCTCTTCAAGAAATGCCATTAAGGAAATGAAAATGTAAGCCACATAATGGGAGAAAATATTTGCAAAACATATACTTAATCAAATATTTGTATTTGGAATTTTTGAAGAAAGCTTACCACTCAATATTAAAAAGACAACTGACCAAAAATTAAATAAACATTGAACAAACACTTAATAAAAGAAGATATTCAAATGTGTATAAGCACAGGAAAAATATCTCAATCTCATTAGTAATTAGAGAATTATATATTAAAACTGGTGTAAGGTACCACTTCATACCCACCAGAAGAACTAAAATTCAAGACTGACAATACCAGGCATTGGTGAGGATGTGAAGCAATTTGAACTGTTATACATTACTGGTGTATGGAGAGAGTAAGATGGTATATCCACTTGGGAAGACAGTATCATATATAAACCATGACCCAGCACTTCCACTCCTAAGTGTTTATTGGCAAGAAAGGAAACCACTTATTCTCAAAAACGTTGTTTTAATTTTTAAAATTTATTTATTTATTTATTTAGGGCTGCATTGGGTCTTCGTTGCTGCACATGGGCTTTCTCTAGTTGCGGCGAGTGAGGGCTACTCTTCATTGCAGTGTGCCGGCTTCTCACTGTGGTGGCTTATTTTGTTGCGGAGCACGAGCTTCAGCAGTTGTGGCATGCAGGCTCAGTAGTTGTGGCACACAGGCTTTGTTTCTCCACGGTATGTGGGATCGTCTTGGACCAGGGCTCAAACCCGTGTCCCCTGCATTGGCAGGCACATTCTTAACCACCACTGCACCACCAGAGAAGTCCCAAAAAGATGTTTTAAAGAATGTATGTAGCAGCTTTTTCCATAACATCCAAACACTGGAAACAGTGAAAATGCCAATTGACAGAAGAATGGATAAACCAACTGTGGTATAGTCATATAATGGAGTACTCCTCTGCAATTAAAAGGAACTACTAAAACACACAGAACCTAAGTATCAAGAAAATTGTACTGAGTAAAAAAAGCCAGATGCAGTAAGCACACCCTGTATGAGGCCATTTATATAGAGTTCTAAAAAAGGCACAACTAATTTATGGGGATAAAAGTCAAAACAGTGGTGCCTCTTGGGGAAGTGGCAATTCATTGGAAAAAAGTCAAGGGAGTTTATTGGAGTGATGAAATATTCTATATTTTAATTTGAGTAGTGTTTCTAGGTATATACATTTGTCAAAACTCATCATACTCTACAATTAAAAGGTGTATTTTTGGCTTCATATATATTATATCCAATAAATAATTCTAAAAACAATAATATTTTATGTAAGTGTAATGTCATGAATGTAAGCTTATGATACAGTGTCAAGTGTCAAATCAATAGAAAATACTGGTACGTAGGGGGACTACACTTACAAATGTCCATGGAAGACAGAACTCATTAGAAAAAAATATATTAAATTACCAATAATGATTGCTTTATTTTGCCAATTGCAAATAGCATAATTAATGTGCCTGGCAATTCATACCCATATCAAATGCCTTCTGGTTTTATGAGTCATTGTTGCTAACTCTGCCGCCCTTCTCTTTGCCTCCTGGACCCTGGTCCCTCCCAGTAACCATGGGAGTCCCAGAGATTAAAAAATATATGTGAATACTTGAAACAGAAAAAGATTATACAAATAAATCAATGGTCTGAATGTAAGTTACTCAACATAATTCAGTAGATATTTCTCAAACTGCCTCCCCAAAATGCAAGATTATGTAGTCCTAAACCACAATAACTTCATTCCAAACCCATACACGTGTTTTACTCCTCAGATGTGCTATCATACTGGCAATTCTAATGTGAGACTTCTTTTTATCATCTTATTCATAGTCTGCAACTTTTTGTTGTTAAAACCTTGGCCATTCCCTTTACTTTCTGTTTCCAATTCCAAGCTTTCTCTGTATGGAAATACCTCCATCAGTCTTGACACACAATTCATCTATGCCACACATGAAAGCTTCATAGTGAACAGAACAAATACTAACGTAAATTAACTTATTCTAGAATTTTGCAAGTGGAGAACTCGTAGTAGGAGAGAAATTAAAGATACATGCCAACTCCCAGTATTCAACAAATAATTAAGCTCATGGTATGACGGGGCACAAAGGTGTACAAAATAGCTCAGACTTCAAGAAATCTATAATAAAGCAAAGAAGACATACAATAGTTTTTGCTAATATTTCCTGAGTTGACTTAATGTCTTTACTGTGTTAAACATTACCTGAATTGTTTAATCCTCAAAGCAATGTAGGGGGTTGTTGCTATCATCATTCTCATTTTACAGATGAGTAAACTGATAGTCAGAGGTTCAATAACTTATTCAAGATCACATAGATAGTAACCAGAAAATCCAGAATTGAAACTCCAGTAATCTAACTTCAAATGCTCTACTCTAAATCCCCACACAATTATAATATGTAAGCCAACATCAGTCTTTCTTAATCTTTTAAATCTTTTAAAATTAATTTTTTAATTTAATTAAACCTTTGAAAAGTTTTCTATCCTCATCACATAGTGTCTAGAACATAACAAATTATTGATAAAAGCTTTGTAATGTGCATTAAGATATTTATTAATAAATCAAAATAAAAATTTATTTAACATCTACTATGTAGTAGGCTCTACGCTATCCTCTTTATATACAATATCCAATTTAATCCTCACAGCAGCCTATGACATTATTATTAGTATAATACCATTATTGCAGCTGGGAAACTGGCCAAGTTAAAAAATGCATCCAAGGACTATTCAGCTAGTAAGAGGTGCAGCTGATATATGTATACAGTCTGACATCAAGACTCAGGTATTTCCTTTCCACCACACTAATATTTTCTGAGGCATTAGCAAATCGATAAAGTATTTATATGCCAAAGAAGAACTCATTCATATGATGTTGCCTGGAGTTGAGCCAGCACTAACAACATAAAGTGTCCCTGCGTCTGATTTGTGTGAGGTCACCTGTACCTGATAGATCTTCTTCTTTAGTGCTAACATTGCCCTGGAGGAACTCCAAGGAATTGCCAGAAGTGTTTCTTCTCCAGCATCTCATTTTATCCTCACCTGACCTGAAAGATGCAAGGCAGCTCACTTCTGGCTGCACCCTCAAGTTCCCTGCTAAAATTTCCTGTTCTGAAAATAAAGCCGTTGTTAATACCTTGTTGGGAATCGAGAGACAAATCTCACTTTGCCTCCTCAAAACAAGTCCAAGAGGAACAATTCTTCCCCTAACTGAGGTATTTTCACCTAATTAAGTGGAAAATTAAAGCTCGTCTCTTCTCAGCTAATTTTCTTAACTCTAACTTGTTAGTTATTCATTAAAAACCAGCCAGAAACTATACTCATTTTAACTGTCAAGAGACTTTTCCTCCTCTATCTCAAAGTAGAAAAAAATAATTACCTTAAAATAATGATTGTCTTTTGTCCAGCAGTGTGAGTGGGAGATAGCTAGTCCCTCCATGATGTTTACTGTGGGCCCCAGCTTCAAAAAGAGAAACAAGGCTGACAGATACAAGCTCAAAATCCAGCACAATCCCTTATTCTTTATATGACATTAGGCCAAATATCTAATAAGATCTTTGAGTCTCACTGTCTTCATCTACAAAATGAAAATGATATTACTTGGTTGGGATTAACATATACACACTACTATACATAATATAGTCAACAAGGACCTACTGTATAGCACAGGGAGTTCTACTCAATACTCTGTAATAACCTATATGGGAAAAGAATCTGAAAAAGAATAGATATATGTATATGTATAACTGAATCACTTTGCTGTACACTTGAAACTAACACAACATTGCAAATCAACTGTTTTTTGATATAAAATAAAAATTAAATTAAAAAAAGAAAATGATATTACTTAATAACTCACAGAACTGTAGTAGGGCTACAACCATAATGTATGTATGGTACTTAGCACAAGTTCTGGAATAAAATGTATGTATTCAAAAATATTAGCATCTCTCCCCTATTCACACTTTTATTCATGCACAGTTAACTATTGTGTTTGCAGTCCAAAGCTATCACTTACTCCAACCTTAGTTTTTTTCAGTCAATATTCTTTTCTGGAAGCCTTTGAACATTCATAGCATATTTAAACAAATATGGCTTCCTATCAGATCCAAACCAACATTGATTGCATGGAAATCAAACTGGTGGTTAACATGAAAAAACTAGAGAGAAAGCCAACACGCTGAATGACAGATTTAGGAACCAAAAAGGAGTTCTTCAAATCTAATTATGGGCTGAATCTAACTAGAATTTAACATTGTTAAATAAATCTAGAGCACAAGCCCAAAAATAAAGGAACACATACAAAATAGTTGATTTAATTTTCGACAAGATTAATAATGAGCAACAATCTACGTGTAGGTTTATACACACTAAAAATGAACATGTTAATAAGGTATATGGCCTACTTTAGTTTATCTTCAAAATGTGGAGGTTACCTAAAATTATTCTACTTTATCTGCATTGTTGGATGTAAAGTACCAGAACAAGGAAGATTATCCTATTTTACCCAGAGCTAATTGAATACATTTAGATATAGTTTTGGGTATCAGAATAAATGAGAGTTTGGAACATTAAGGTAAGAGCTAAAAAGAGTTTCTGAGAGGGTGGGAGGATTAAATCCAACAGAATATGAGCTGTGGTTGAAGTCCCAGAGAAGAGGGAAGGCTTGTATGGGACATGATAATTGCTCTCATATATTATGTACGCCAGAGAGAAATTTAACTTTTTTTTTCTATGTGCCCCAAGAAGCAGCGCAAAGAACAATGAGTATAATTTTCTGGGAGCCAGATCTCATTTCAATATACAGAAAAACTTCTTAACAATTGTATCTATTATTACACTGAGCCGACTATCTTATATAAAAGTTCAGACCACTGGTGGTTTTAAAACAAAAGCATCAGAGTTTTCTCTCATCAGAAAATGACCTCCAAAGTGCCTTCCAACTAAAAGTCTCTTAGGGAATTCCCTGGCAGTCCAGCGGTTAGGACTCCACGCTTCCACTAAAGGGGGCATGGGTTCGATCCCTGACCTGGTGGGGGAACTAGGATTTTGCAAACTGCCATAAGGCGCGGCCAAAAAAAAAAAAAAAAATCCCTTATTTCAGGATATGGGTTTTTTTTTCAGCCCCGTCATCCAGGATATTCGGTAAACACATGTACTCCGAAAGTAAGCCTAGAGTAGGAAGAGAGTATAGAATTGTGTGATAGGTTCTAAACGAGGCTCCTCTATACAACATATACCTGTATTTTTGCTTAAAATTATTTTCTGATTTTTTTATTGTTAATCCATTACCTAGCAATTGATAATAATATTCACAATGGCAAACTATGACATAAACCCAATGCAAATATTTTTTATGGATTTTTCCATTTAATCCTCAACACAGCTCTAGGCTTTTAACAAACACATACTCCTAACTATATTCAGTGTTATAGTTACATCCATTTTACTGATGAGGAAGCAACAAAATTAAGTAATGTTATTGTTATACTCATAGAATAACATAGAATAAAAGTCTAAAGTCTTTTTGGCAGAATATATGAGGCCAATCACACTGTCCCACAGTTCAGTAACATAAGTAATAATAGGAAATATCAAGAGTCCCATTCAGGACACTCAAACTCTGAAGTCCAAGATCTCCATTTATATATTTTTTACCTATAAGGTACAAGGGCACTGAGGGAATCATCAATTTTTTTTGTTACTGGAAATTTAAAAACAAAATTCTGACTTCCGAAGGAAAAAATAATTCTCCAACTAGATGTCAGGGCGTCTTATTGATTTTCTTCTTACAGATTTAATGACCACTAATAAATTTTGGTGGATGGAAAACAATTTTGCAACAAGATTGACTATTATTCATTGAAGACAAATGTCTTTTAGATTTCCTTGTAATTCAATGCATCCCCAAATACTAAACTACCTGAAGGGAAATAAATAATTTCTAGCCAATAAAATTCCACAGTGGTATTCAGTTTTATATAAATGTCAATACTAAAATAATCTTCCAAGGTTAATACTTCTAGGTACAATTCAGGTTCACATTTACTGAGTCGATTACATGATGAAATGTGCAAGATACTGGCTGTAAAACGATGACTAAGACATTGTCCTAATACACAGGAGCTCAGAGTCTTTGTGGGGGCACAGATATATAATGATAGTATATTATCTAAATGAAGTGATAAGGTAGAGATTAATCCAGGATGCTATGGGGAGCACACAGAATGAAAATTGTATTAGAATTCTCAGTTACAACTAAAAGAAAATCTCCAACAAATAGAAATATTAAAGTTTGTGGGAAGGTATTGGAAGGATTCTGTAGCACATAGGATCAAAAAAAAAAAAAAAAAGGTGCCAAAGCCATGCTGTGTACATTAGGGAATGGAAAGGGAACTCAGTAATTGTCAGGACTCTTATCTCTCCATCTCCTGTGTCTGCTTGTCCTTTTATTTTTTCTGAAGTAAAATTTTGTTTATTTGCATATGGCATAATCATGTACTTGGACAATCCTAAGGAATATATATATATATATATATAT
>NC_041217.1:94168209-94181435 GCF_002837175.3 Physeter macrocephalus
CGGCACATGGGATCCTCCCAGACCGGGGCGCGAACCCGGTTCCCCTGCATCGGCAGGCGGACGCGCAACCACTGCGCCACCAGGGAAGCCCCTAAGGAATATATTTTTAAAAACCTCCTACAATGAATTACTGAGTGTAACATGTTTGCAAGATAAGAATTCAATATAAAAAATTGTTTTCTTTGTCTTGAGTGTACATTGAGAACTGCAGTTATTTTATTTTTTAAAAAATTTGTATATATTTAAGTGTACAACTTGATGTTTTGATATATATATACATATATACATTGTGAAATGATTACTAGGGTTGTTAATTAACTTATCCATCTCGTCACAGTTACCATTTGTGTGTGTGTGTGTGAATGGTGAGAACACTTAGGATCAACTCTCTTAGCAAGTTTCAAGTATACAGTACAGTATTAGTAATTATAATCACCATGATGTATATCAAATCACTAGAATTTATTTATCTACCATAACTGAAACTTTTTACCATCTCCCCATTTACCAACATCTCCCCATTTCCTCCACATTTCCCCTTGTCCCTGAAAACCAGCATTGTATTCTCTGATTCTATGAATTTGACTTTTTTAGATTCCACATATATGTGAGATGATGCAATATTTTTCCTTTTGTGTCTGGTTTGTTTCCCTTAGCTTAATGGCTTCGGGTTCATCTTTGTTACTGCAAATGAAAAGATTTCCTTCTTTCTCATGGCTGGATAATATTCCACTGTATATTTATAACAGATTCTCTTTATTCATTCATCCACTGACAGATACTTAGATTGCTTCCATACCTTGGCTATTGTGAATAATGGACACAGGAGTGAAGATATCTCTTCAAGATAATGAGTTTATTTCCTTTGGATATACAGCCAGAAGTTGGATTGCTGGATCATATGGTACTTCGATTTTTCATTTGTTTAGGAAACTGCCTACTGTTTTCCATAATGGCTGTACTAATTTACATTCCCACCAACAGTGTACAAGGGTTCCCTTTTCTCCACATTCTTGCCAACAGTTATTTTTGTCTTTTGACAATAGCCAATCTAACAGGTGTGAAGTGACATCTCATTATGGTTTTGATTTCCATTTTCCTAATGATCAGAGATGTTGAGCTTCTTTTCATATAGCTGTTGGCCATTTGTATGTCTGCTTTGGAAAAATATCTATTTGGGTCTTTTGCCCATTTTTAAATCAGGTTATTGATCTTCCAGTTATTGGAAAATCCAATATTTAATATTTATCCAGTATTTTGGATATTAACTCCTTGTCAGATGTATGGTTTGCAAATATCTCCTGTTCTGTAGGTTGTCTATTCACTCTGTTGATTGTTTCCTTTGCTGTGGAGAAGCTTTTTAGTTTGATGCAATCCCACTTGTTAATTTTTGCTTTTGTTTTCTGTGTTTTTGAGATCTTATCCAAAAAATCATTGCCAAGACCAATATGAAGGAGATTTTTCCTTATGATTTTTATATACTACAAATGTTTTGGTTCAGGTCTCATGTTTAAGTCATTAATGGATTTTTTATTTTTTTATTGAAGTATAGTTGATTTACAATTTTGTGTTAATTTCTGCTGTACAGCAAAGTGATTCAGATATACATATATATATGTATATATATATATATATATATATATATTCATGTTCCCTGTGCTATACAGTAAGTCCTTGCTGTTTATCTATTTTATATATAGTAGCTTGTATCTGCTAATCCCAAACTCCTAATTTATTCCTCCCCTATCCCATTTCCCCTTTGGTAGCCATAAATTTGTTTTCTATGTCTGTGAGTCCATTTCTATTTCCTAAATAAATTCATTTGTATCATATTTTAGATTCTACATATAAGTTATATTATATGATATTTGTCTTTCTCTTTCTGACTTGCTTCCCTTAGTATGATAATCTCTAAGTCCAACCATGTTGCTGAAAATGGCATTATTTCATTCTTTTTTGTGGTTGAGTAATATTCCACTGTGTATATATACCACATCTTCTTTATCCATCAATGGACATGTTAATGGACATGTCTTGGCTATTGTAAATAGTGTTGCAGTGAACATTGGGGTGTATGTATCCTTTCGAATTAGAGTTTTCTCCAGATATATGCCTAAAAGTGGGAAGGCTGGATCATACGGTAACTCTATTTTTCGTTTTTTAAGGCAGCCGGTCCCCAACATTTTTGGCACCAGGGACTGGTTTCAGGGGATGGTTTCAGGATGATTCAAGTGCATTTCATTTATTGTGCACTTTATTTTTATTATTATTACATTGTAATATATAACAAAGTAATTATACAACTTTCTATAATGCAGAATCCATGGGAGCCCTGAGCCTGTTTTCCTGCAACTAGATGGTCCCATCTGGGGGTGATGAGAGACAGTGACACCCAAAGTGTGTTGCTTATGTCCAGTCCACTCCATAATCTCGTTTTGGTTGCTGTCACTGCAGAAAATCCTGCTTCACAAAGATAGGATGTTGGAAATGGAAGCTGTGCTTTTGTGGCAATCTCAGGATATTCTGCCTTGACTTTAATCCAGAACGTATGGAGATTTGACGTTGTCTCAACCATACTTTTAAGGCTACTGTCATTTGTGATCTCAAGCAGTGGATCCTCTTCTAGCACAGACAAAGTCGATTCAACTGGCTTACTCACAAGTGGGTCGCGGATCCACTCCTTCCCAGTTCAGGGGTCTTTTGTGGTTGGGAAGTAATGCTCAAACTCTTTTGAAAGCTGAGATAGGTGATCAATGCACCAGCTGGAAGAAAGAAGGCCCTGGCTCAGTCTCTTTCAAAATCTCTGCTAATGTTTGAAACATGTCAAAAATCCCAATGTTCACTCGTTGCCCCCATAATTCCAGTTTGGCTTTGAATGCAGCCACTTTATCTGCCTACTTGAACATAGTTGTCGTTCTCCCCTGAAGTGACAGATTGAATTCACTGAGCAGATTGAATATGTCACACAAGTAAGCACGTTTTGTGACCCATTGTGTGTCACTGAAAGGTGCTGCCAGTGGTGGCTGTTTTTCTAAAAGAAATCTCTGGAATGGCCCTTGTAACTCAAAACTCTTGGCAGTGATCTACCTTCAGAAACCCACCTCACTTCTGTGTATGAGAAGACGTGTGTGCTCTGTGTCCATCTCCTCACAGAGCTGTGCAAACAGACGTGAGTTAAGGGCATGTACTTTAATGTGATTGCTGATTTTAATCGTATCCTGCAAAACATTCTTAAGCTCAGGTGACATACTTTGGCTAGTCAGCATTTCTCTATGGATGCCACAGTGTGTAGACTCACATTCAGAAGCGACCTCTTTGACCCGAGTAGTGAAACCAGAAAGCCACCCTGTCATGGCAGCCACTCTGTCCGTGCATATACTGACACAAAATGACCATTTCAGTTTTCCTGATATGTAATCATTCAAAGACTTGAATAGTTCTGCAGCTGTGGTGTTCATTGGCCACAAAAGTGCACATTACATATCCTCGTGCACATCATCCTGAAAAATATATCACACAAAAACAAGCATCGTTGCCTTGTTGTCAACATCGGTAGATTCGTCAACCTGGATTGCGTACCACGGTGACTTATTAATCCTCTCTTACAATGGTGCCTCAACATTCTCTGCTATTTCATCAATTCATCTAGTTATGGTGCTAGCCAAAAGAGGAACACATGCCACCTTTTGAACTGCAGCCTCTCCTAAAAATTCACAACAAATTTCCTTAGCAGCAGGTAGGATCCACTCTTCACCAATAGTAAAGGGCTTCTTAGCTTTAGCAATGTGGTTAGCAAGAATGATGCTTTCAGTGCAGATACATTACATGAAGTGGTGGCCTTCAATAATTGCTTCTGTTTTTTGTGTTCACGTTTTTTCTTTTGAAAAACTCCTAAGGCTTGTGTTTTAATGCAGGGTGCTTGGTTTCCATGTGGTGAAGCAGTTTTGAAGGTTTCATGGCTTCGTTGGATAGCCGGTTGCCATATATTATACAAAGTGGGCTTGAAGAATGTGAATCACCTGTTGCAATGAACCCATAATTTAAGTAGGACTCTTGGTATTTTCTTTTAAATGAAGCTTTCTTTTTGTTGGCAGTCTTAGAGTCCTCTGCAGTCTCATCATTGGGTCTTTCCCCCTTTTCAAAGAAGCTCTCCAGTGACGTTTGTTTTTCACTCATTTTGGCTAGGGTTAGCTTGTGGGATTACCAAAACTGTAACTGAGACAAGTGCACAGCACAGGAAAGAGGAACGGACAGAAGTGGTAAATAAAATAATGGGCGAACCATGCGTGGACTAAAATAAGTGTTGGATTCTGACTTAAAGCTTGCCATCAGATGCAGCTGTACAATTGAAGTACATCAACTCACTTGCCACTATAAAGCCTGCCACCACATGCAGCTTAATTGTCACTTGCCATTCACTGATAGGGTTTTGATATGAGTCTGCAAGCAATTGACTTATTATGGTCTCTGTGCAGTCAAACCTCTCTGCTAATGATAATCTGTATTTGCAGCTGCTCCCCAGTGCTAGCGTCACCACCTCAGCTCCACCTCAGGTCATCAGGCATTAGATTCCCAAAAGGAATGCACAACCTAGATCCCTTGCATGTGCAGTTCACAGTAGGGTTCCCGCTCCTGTGAGAATCTAATGCTGCTGCTGATCTGACAGGAGGTGGAGCTCAGGTGGTAATGTGAGCAATGGGGAGCGGCTGCAAATACAGATGAAGCTTCGCTTGTTTGCCCACCACTCACCTCCTGCTGTGTGGCCCAGTTGCCCAGGGGTTGGGGATCCCTGTTTTAAGGAACCTCCATACTGTTCTCCATAGTGGCTACACCAATTTACATTCCCACCAACAATGTACCAGGGTTCCCTTTTCACTACACCCTCTCCACCATTTATTATTTGTAAACGTTTTAATGATGGTCATTCTGACTGGTGTAAGGTGTTACCTCATTGTAGTTTTGATTTGTATTTCTGTAATAATTAGCAATGTTGAGCATATTAATGGACTTTTAGTTGATTTTTGTGTATGTTGTAAGATAAGGGTCCAATTTCATTCTTTTGCATGTGGATATCCAATTTTCCCAGCAACATTTATTGAAGAGGCTATGCTTTCCACATTGTATACTCTTGGCACCCTTCGTGAAGATTAGTTAACTGTATATACATGGATTTGCTTCTGGGCTCTCTATGCTGTTCCATTGGTTTATATGTCTGGTTTTATATGAGTACCATTCTATTTTGATTACTACAGCTTTGTAATATAATTTGAAATCAGGAAGTGTGATACCTTCAGCTTTGTTATTCTCTCTGAAGATCGTTTTGGCTTTAATTCATTTAGAGTTGATTTTTATATATCAACTCTAAATGAATTAAAGTGAAAATTGGAGTGAAATAGGGTCCACTTCCTTTCTTCTGCTAGTGGAAAACCAGTTTTCCAAATACCATTTATTGAAGAGACTGTCCTTTCCGCATTGTGGTTTTTTTTCCACACTGTGCATTTTTATTTCAGTACTTTGATGTGTGGTCTATCATTTTTAAAAATTTTATTTGGAAAAAATTTCAAATCCACAGAAAAGTTACAAGAATGGCTCAACAAACAATTTTCTGTCCTGCACCTATAACAGTGGTTCCCATCCAGGGGTAATTTTGCTCCCCCAGAGGACAGGTCTGGAGGCAATGTCTGGAGACATTTTTGGTTGCTACAACTAGGACATGCTAATTGCATCTAGCAGGTAGAGGCCAGGCATGCTGCCACCACTATGTGTTCTTTACACCCTTCTCAAATATCTATTGACCAAAACTGCATGGATTTTTTTCTGGGCTCTCTATTCTGTTCTATTGGTCTATATGTCTGTTTTGTGCCAGTACCATGCTGCTTTTATTACTGTAGTTTT
The DNA here is from genome assembly GCF_002837175.3 of Physeter macrocephalus. Taxonomy (NCBI): domain Eukaryota; kingdom Metazoa; phylum Chordata; class Mammalia; order Artiodactyla; family Physeteridae; genus Physeter; species Physeter macrocephalus. The sequence continues at coordinate 94,174,105 of NC_041217.1, forward strand.
TGTAGTATATTTTGAAATCAGTAGTGTGATGCCAGCAACTTTGTTCTTTTTGTTCAAGATTGCTTTAGTTATTTACAGTCTTTTGCGATTCCATATTAACTTTAGGATTGTTTTTCTATTTCTGTGAAAAAGCCATCCATGACACTGAACAATTGAACCCACTCTCCCATTTTGCCCACACACACCCCCCACCGTCCCCTCTGGCAACCATAATCCATTCTTTGATTCTATGAATTGTTTTTTGTTTTATTTTCTTTGTTTGCTTTTTTGTTTTTTTAGATTCCACATATGGGTGCAATCAAACAGTATTTCTCTTTCTCCGTGTGCCATATTTCACTTAGCATAATATCCTTAAGGTCTACCCATGAGGTTGTAAATGGCAGGATTTCATTCTTTTTATGGCTGAGTACTATTCCATTGTTTATATACACACCACATTTTCTTTATCCATTCACCCATTGATGGATACTCATGTTGTTTCCATATCTTGGCTTTTGTAAACAATGCAGCAATGAACATAGGAGGTGTATATATCTTTTCGAATTAGTGGGTTTTTGTTGTTGTTTGTATTTGGAAACTTGATTTATATATACATCAAATAGAATTAATATTTTTCAGCTTTCAAATCCAATTAAGGCTGAGAAACTGTGATGCTAGTGATTACTTTCTTCCATGTGTTTCTAGATAAAAGTGTTTTATCAAGCATATTTGTATATTTACTATATCTTTTAAATAATATGTTAAGGTTAACTTATTCTAAAACTTGTCTAGTGTCTGATACCTTGGATACTTTTTAAAGAGCAATGAGACTAATGAAAAAGATTTCATTCATTGAATTAGTGTTTTTGTGTTCTTCAGATAAACACCAGAAGTGAAATACCTAGGTCATATGGTATTTCTATTCTTCATTTTTTGAAAAATCTCCATACTGTTTACCATAGTGGCTGCACAAATTTACAGTCCCACTAACAGTGTACTAGGTTTACCTTTTCTCCACATCCTTGCCAACACTTGTCATTTGTTGTCTTTTTGATAATAGCCATTTAACAAGTGTGAGGTGATATCTCATCGTGGTTTTGATTTGCATTTTCCTGATAATTAGTGATACTGAGCATCTTTTCATGTGCCTGTGGGCCATCTGTTAAATGGCTATTATCAATTGGAAAAATGTCTATTCAGATTCTTTGCCCATTTTACAATTGGGTTGTTTGATATTTTTGTTTTGGGGTGATATGTGTTTTTTACATATTTTGGATATTAATCCCTTATCAGAGATACGATTTGCAAATATTTTCTCCCATTCACTAGATTGACTTTTCATTTTGATGATGGGTTTCCTTTGCTATGCAAAATCTTTTTAGTTTGATGTAGTCTCATTTGTTAATTTTTGCTTTTGTTTCTTTTGCCTTTGGAGTCAAATCCAAAATAAGGTCACTAAGACCAATGTCAATGTGGTTACTGCCTATGTTTTCTCCTCGGAATTTCATGGTTTCAAGTATTACATTTAAGTCTTTAATATATTTTGAGTTAATTTTTGTGTATGGTGTAAGATAGTGGTCTAGTTTCATTCTTTTGCATGTGGCTGTCCAGTTTTTCCAGCAACGTTTATTGAACAGACTGTCCTTTCTCCATTGCATGTCCTTTCCTCTTTTTTGTAGATTAATTGTCCAGATATGAATGGGTAAAATTGTTTGTAGTAGTCTCATAACCCTTTATATTTCTGTGATATCAGCTGTAATTCCTCCTCTTTCATTTCTGGTGTTATTTTTTTTGAGTCCTCTCTTTTTTTCTTGATTAATCTAGCTAATGGCTTGTCAATTTTCTTATCTTTTCAAAGAAACCATTCGTAGTTTCATTGACCTTTTCTATTTTTTTCTCTATTTCATTTATTTTTTGCTCTGGTCTTTATTATTTTCTTTCTTCTATTAATTTTGGGCTTCAATTTTTCTTCTTCTAGTTCCTCTTGTGTGAAGTTAGATTGTTTATTAGAGATTTTGATTGTTTTTTTCTTGAAGTTGGTCTGTTTTGCTATGAACTTCCCTCTTAGAACAGCTTTTCCTGTGTCCCATAGACTTTGGTATGTCATATTTCTGTTCTCATTTGTCTTTAGGTATTTTTAAATTTCTCCTTCGATTTCTTTGATGACTGGTTATTCAGTAGCATGTTGTTTAATCTCCACGTTTTTGTGTTTTTTTCCCCATTTTTTCTTGTGATTGATTTCTAGTTTATACCATTGTGGTTGAAGAGGATGCTGATATGATTTCAGTCTTCTTGAATTTATTGAGATTTGTTCTGTGACCCCAAAATGTGATCTATTCTAGAGAATATTCCATGTGTGCTTGAGAAGAATGCATATTGTGCTGTTTTGGGGTGAAATGTTCTGTATATATCTATTGTTTATCTGGTTTAATGTGTCCTTTTTTTTTTTTTTTTTTTTTTTAATTTTTGGCTGTGCCTTGTGGCATGTGGGATGTGGGATCTTAGTTCCCCAGCCAGGGATTGAACTGTGTCCCCTGCATTGGAAACATGGAGTCTTAACTACTAGACCACCAGGGAGGTCCCTAATGTATCCTTCAAGGACAATGTTTCCTTATTGATTTTCTGTCTGGATGATCTATCCATTGATGTAAATGGGGGGTTAAAGTCCTCTTCTATTATTGTACTGGTTTCAGTTTCTCCCTTTAAGTCTATTAATATTTGCTTTATATATCTTTGTGATCTTATGTTTGGTGCAATACATTTGTAAATGTATATCTTGCTAGATTGACTCTTTTATTATTATGTAATGCCCTTCTTTGTCTTTTATTACAGTCTTTGTTTTAAAGTCTATTTTGTCTGATATGAGTATACCTACTCCAGCACTTTTTCCCACTTTCATTTGCAAGGAGTAACTTTTTCCTTTCTTCACCTTCAGTCTGTGTGTGTGTTTAGCTCTAAAATGAGTCTCTTATAGGCAGCATATATATGGGTCTTTCTTTTTATTCATTCAGACACTGTATCTTTTGATTGATAAATTTAGTCAATTATGTTTAATTATTAATAGGTATGTACTTATTACCATTTTGTTTATTGTTTTCTGGATGTTTTTCTTGTTCCTCTATGTCTTTGTCTTCTCTTTCTTTACCTTTATGTTTTGGTAGTTTTCCTTAGTGTTATTAAATTCCTTTCTCCTTTTCTTTTGTGTATTTACTATAAGTTTTTTCTTTGTGGTTACTGTGAGGTTCACATATATTATCCTATGTAAATAGCAGTCTACTTTAAGTTGATAGCAACTTAAATTGGGACACATTCCAAAGTTTTATCTTTTTACACCCCCCCAATATTTTATACTTTCGATGACACGTTTTCCATCTTTTTTATTTTCTATATTCCTTAACTGCTGTGATTGCACTCTAGAGTTCCCCTAGGGGAATAGTCAATGGATAGTTGACTTTATAATTGTTTTTGTGTGGAGTTAAAGGCTATGATCTCATGTCTGCCATTTTGTGATCTGCTTATCTTTATTTCTCCTAATGTCAGGAGTTTTTTCCATCTTAATGACGCAACAAGCAACAGGATCCTCCTTCTCTAGATACTGTTAGAATAAACTTGGTGAAGGATTCTGCTATGTCACTTCTACTGTAGTCAGAACTTTCAGAGCTGTAGCAGAAATAGAGAATAGTCAAAGGTACTAGACAGATAAAAATTACCAGTATAATAGGCATTTCCAAAAAAAGAGCAGTTCATAAATCCTCAGAAAGAAGGACAAGGCAAAGTGTTTGAAAATAGTAAGATTTAGCCAGACACATAAGGGCAAAATAATACTATTCTAGACTGGAGAATCAGAATAAGCAAAGATATCTCAGCAAGAGTCAACCTGCAGTGTAGCTGGGGTACTGTTGTAGGTGGAGATATGGGAGGTAAGGCTGGAGTGTCAGATAAAGGTCAAGTCATGGACTTGTACACTGTGCCCCCAATTTAAGATGATTGATGAGCCTGAAAAACCTGGAAATCTTATGTTTTTGTTTTCAATTTTGCCTAGGATTTAGTGAGCTAATGCACATTATGTCCCTCATAGGCAAAAGTTCTACTTTACCAAAACCCACACCCATCTTTCCTTCTTTTATTCACCACGCTTGAACTTCCTCCATCATTCCATTCGTTTTGTTCTGTTGCCTCAACCTCATTAACTCTGTTAATGTCATATATTTGTATGGTAACAAGCTCAAGGTGCATAACAATGGTGGCAACTCAAAGACTTTTCTTCCTGGCAGAGTTTAGCTGCTTCAGTCCGGTTTCTTTCTACCATCTTATCATAGCTGAGGGCACAGAATTCACCGAGCTTGCCAATCTGTCCTAAATCCTCTCACTTGAAATCTATTTGTCATTTTTATCCAAAGAATTGCCTAGGAAGAAAATCTTTCTTGAGGCATGTATAAAGCTGGGGCCTATTATAAAATAAATGGAACCAGTGGGGAAATTAATGTTTCAGTGCATTAGAAATCCACATTTGTGTTTTATGTATCCTTTCAAGTTCAGCCTCCTTCTACCTTAAAATTAATATTCCAGTTTTGATCACATAGTGAATACCCATCACAGGAAAACTGTGTCGTTCTTTCTTTTGATATTTTTCTGTTCGCATGCCAAACACTGCTGTGAAGCCCTCTCAGAGGAATTCTATTTCAACTCCAAAAAGTTGCTAACATAAGGCTGAGCCTGTACTGTGACCTTATTGTGACAGCTTGTTCGAAACTACAAAAGACGAAGGACAGGAAAAAGTTTAGGAATTGTGTCTGTTATATACACACATGTTCTCAACAATATGTTAACTTTGGAAATGGTGGAGGCTGTAGTCCTAGAAGAAAAACAAAAGCAGTGAACCATTCCTGATCCTTTTCAGCCATTTCAATAGTAGGCAGCTCTCTGGAATCCAAAATAAATCTGACTGTTAAAATGCAGGGATGGCAATTATTCAGGTAGGATTCCATAGCAACTATTCAGAAGGATTCTTTAAAAATATTTAACCACTTGATTCAAATTATCCAACCCCTTAGGTTAATTCTAAGTGTTAGTATGGAATTCTCTCCACCTAAGAAGGTGAAAAATCTCCTGTGTGATTCCGTCTTGTGGTGTGGCTTGAAGCATTCAGTGGTAGGCATAGAATATGTACATAATGTAACATTAAAATAAGAAAACAGACCGAAAGTATCATAAAACAATTATTAAAACTATATAAACTATATAAATGTTATTTAAAGTGGTGACAAATTAGAAGCAATCAAAATGTCCAACAATGGGAAATGCTTATGTAAACTGTGACATATTCATCTCATGGAATGTTATATAGTTGCTAAATATGACATTAATAAAAGTTTATAATACCACAAAGACACACTTATAATATAATAAAAAAATAGAACCAGAAGTTGCATATTAATATGGTCATGATTTTATAAATAAAAGGCATATAAGAAAAGGTTTTAGATGGAATGCAGCTATTTTTAGTTTCCTTTTTTAAAATTTTCCAAGGTTTCCAGGTATTCTTTAATGAATATGCATTTTTGTAACATAAAATTACAAAATATTTGTGAAACCATACTTGAGGAGAAGTTTGTCAAAATCTGTTAATGGTAAGATGCCTATGTCTACAATCAAATAATTTCATTTCTAGGTATATAGTAGCCAAAAGAAATTTTCACACTTGTACACAAGGATACAAATAAAAACATGTTCATTGTAGCACCAACTAGCAGCAAGAGAACAGAGAAAAAACTTTTTCTTAAGCAGCGGTGAAACTGAATGAACCAGAGCTACATGTATTAACATAAATCTCAGAAGCATAATGGTGACAAAAAAAAGAAAAAATCAAGTTGCCAAAAATATATAAAGTATGATCTTTTTACAAAGTTTAAAACATCCCAAAGAGTGCTATATATTGTTTATGCATGCTTATATCTGTAGTAAACATGAAAAATAAAAGAAATGCTTGGATAGAGTAAATACCACATTCAAAATGGTGTAAACCTCCAGGAGGAGAGAGAAGAGATTAAGTCAGAGAGAGATATATAGACTTCATTTGCTGTTTTTATATTTCATTATATTTTTAAAAAGATTAAAAACAAATAAGGTAAAAATGATAAGATTTGGCAAAGCCAGATGGTAGGAATTTGGATCCTTATTATATGACGATCCTTTGTAATATACTTGAAATACTTCATAATGCCAGAGAAAATAAACTATACTTTAATATATGTAGAGTGAGAAAGTTAATTCTATTAAGAAAAAGTAGCAAATTTTCATATTATCTATACATGATAAAGTTATTTTTATAAATCAAAAAAATTTGACTATAAGAACTTAAAAGTATATCTGCTTAAAATGTGTTTAAATGGTCAGAAATGGGAGGAAACAGAAACACATTTGCACACTGTAAAAAACTGAGTAGTAAATTACAGTTACTAAATGAAAAAAGTAGGAACCTAAGAAACCAGGAGTCTGAGCAGTTTTTTTGGTTTAAGTAATGTTACCCAGAAAGCTGAATAGAGTATGTTTATGAGTGGGGACTTTGTATTGTAGTCATACTATCAGGGTTTGAATTCTAGCTTTACCAGTTACTATTCATCTGAAGCAGGTTACATATTTTGACTGGGAGATTGTGCTTTTTTTTTGCAAGTAATATATTTTATAATTATATCATTTGAACAAAAATTTTTGTTACTTCAAAATGACCCCCATGTACATAATAGTATTTGTTACATACAAATAATCTCTCTGTATTTCTTGCCTAATCAATCACTGAATAGGATAAACATCTATGATGGGTCAAATACTATAAAAGATACAATGTTATAGAGTACCATTTCCAATATCCTCAAGAGACAATTGGTTAGAAATATACATGTAAAATATACGCAAGGTTGACCAAATTGACAATGAGTAATGCAGAGCTACCTGGCTTGGAATCTTCCTTTCCTCTGTATTTCTCCCTCTCTCCATAGTTTAGGACCTAATCCAAGCACCATTGTTTTTTTGTATTCTTATGTTTTTTTTTTTTTAACATCTTTATTGGAGTATAATTGCTTTACAATGGTGTGTTAGTTTCTGCTTTATAACAAAGTGAATCAGTTATACATATGTTCCCATATCCCTTCCCTCTTGCATCTCCCTCCCTCCCACCCTGCCTATCCCACCACTCTAGGTGGTCTCAAAGCACCAATCTGATTTCCCTGTGCTATGTAGCTGCTTCCCACTAGCTATCTATTTTACGTTTGGTAGTGTATATATGTCCATGCAACTCTCTCACTTTGTCATAGCTTACCCTTCCCCCTCCCCGTATCCTCAAGTCCATTCTC
>NC_041217.1:94182341-94186328 GCF_002837175.3 Physeter macrocephalus
TGTTCTAATTTCATACTTTTACATGTACCTGTCTAGTTTTCCCAGCACCACTTATTGAAGAGGCTGTCTTTTCTCCAATGTATATTCTTGCTTCCTTTATCAAAGATAAGGTGACCATATGTGCATGGGTTTATCTCTGGGCTTTCTATCCTGTTCCATTGATCTATATTTCTGTTTTTGTGCCAGTACCACACTGTCTTGATTACTGTAGCTTTGTAATATAGTCTGAAGTCAGGAAGGCTGGTTCCTCCAGCTCCGTTTTTCTTTTTCAAGATTGCTTTGGCTATTAGGAGTCTTTCCTGTTTCCATACAAATTGTGAAATTTTTTGTTCTAGTTCTGTGAAAAATGCCAGTGGTAGTTTGATAGGGATTGCATTGATTCTGTAGATTGCTTTGGGTAGTAAAATCATTTTCACAATGTTGATTCTTCCAATCCAAGAACCTGGTATATCTCTCCATCTATTTGTATCATCCTTAATTTCTTTCAACAGTTTCTTATAATGTTCTGCATACAGGTCTTTTGTCTCCTTAGGTTTATTCCTAGATATTTTATTCTTTTTGTTGCAGTGGTAAATGGGAGTGTTTCCTAAATTTCATTTGCAGATATTTCATCATTAGTGTATAGGAATGCAAGAGACTTCTGTGCACTAATTTTGTATCCTGCTACTTTTCCAAATTCATTGATTAGCTCTAGTAGTTTTCTGGTAGCATCTTTAGGATTCTCTATGTATAGTATCATGTCCTCAATATGGTGTATCACATTGATTGATTTGTGTATATTAAAGGATCCTTGCATTCCTGGGAGAAACCCCACTTGATCATGGTGTATCATCCTTTAAATGTGCTGTTGGATTCTGTTTGCTAGTATTTTGTTGAGGATTTTTGCATCTATGTTCATCAGCAATATTGGTCTGTAGTTTTCTTTCTTTGTGACAATTTTGTCTGGTTTTGGTATCAGGGTGATGGTGGTCTCATAGAATTAGCTTGGGAGTCTTCCTCCTTCTGCTATATTTTGGAAGAGTTTGAGAAGGATAGGTGTTAGCTCTTCCCTAAATGTTTGATAGAATTCGCCTGTGAATCCATCTGGTCCTGGGCTTTTGTTTGTTGGAAGATTTTTAATCACAGTTTCAATTTCAGTGCTTGTGATTGGACGGTTTATATTTTCCATTTCTTCCGGGTTCAGTCTGAGAAGGTTGTGCTTTTCTAAGAATGTGTCCATTTCTTCCAGGTTGTCCATTTTATTGGCATATATTTGCTTGTAGTAATCTCTCATGATCCTTTGTATTCCTGCAGTGTCAGTTGTTACTTCTCCTTTTTCATTTCTAGTTCTATTGATTTGAGTCTTCTCCCTTTTTTTCTTGATGAGTCTGATTAATGGTTTATCAATTTTGCTTATCTTCTCAAAGAACCAGCTTTTAGTTTTATTGATCTTTGCTATCATTTCCTTCATTTCTTTTTCATTTATTTCTGATCTGATCTTTATGATTTCTTTCCTTCTGCTAACTTTGGGGTTTTTTGTTCTTCTTTCTCTAATTGCTTTAGGTGTAAGGTTAGGTTGTTTATTTGGGACGTTTCTTGTTTCTCAGTGTAGGATTGTATTGCTACAAACTTCCTTCTTAGAACTGCTTTTGCTGCATCCTATAGGTTTTGGGTTGTCGTGTTTTCATTGTCATTTGTTTCTAGGTATTTTTTGATTTCCTCTTTGACTTCTTCAGTGATCTCTTGGTTATTAAGTAGTGTATTGTTTAGCCTCCATGTGTTTGTAGTTTTTACACATTTTCTCCTGTAATTGATATCTAGTCTCATAGTTACAGTGTGCAAGCTTGTGTTTCCTTGTTTATTTTCATTTTGGATGATCTGTTCATTGGTAAAAGTGGGGTGTTAAAATCCCCTACTATGATTGTGTTACTGTCGATTTCGTCTTTATTTTGAAGTCTATTTTGTCTGATATGAGAATTGCTACTCCAGGTTTCTTTTGATTTCCATTTGCATGGAATATCTTTTTCCATCCCCTCGCTTTCAGTCTGTATGTGTCCCTAGGTCTGAAGTGGGTCTCTTGTAGACAGCATATATATGGGTCTTGTTTTTGTATCCATTCAGCCAGTCTATGTGTTTCGGTTGGACCATTTAATCCACTTACATTTAGGGTAATTATTGATATGTATGTTGCTAGTACCATTTTCTTAATTGTTTTGGGTTTGTTATTGTAGTTCTTTTCCCTCTCTTGTGTTTCTTTCCTAGAGAAGTTCCTTTAGCATTTGTTGTAAAGCTCATTTGGTGGTGCTGAATTCTCTTAGCTTTTGGTTGTCTGTAAACGTTTTAATTTCTACATCAAATCTGAATGAGATCTTTGCTGGGTAGAGTAATCTTGGTTGTAGATTCTTCTCCTTCATCACTTTAAATATGTCCTGCCACTCCCTTCTGCCTTACAGAGTTTCTGCTGAAAGGTCAGCTGTTAACCTTATGGGGATTCCCTTGTGTGTTATTTGTTGATTTTCCCTTGCTGCTTTTAATATTTTTTCCCTGTATTTAATTTGTGATAGTTTGATTAATATGTGTCTTGGCGTGTTTCTCCTTGCATTAATCCTGTATGGGACTCTCTGTTCTTCCTGGACTTGATTAACTATTTCCTTTCCCATATTAGGGACGTTTTCAACTATAATCTCTTCAAATATTTTCTGCTCTGCAGTAGTTATTTCCACTATTTTATCTTTCAGGTCACTTATCCGTTCTTCTGCCTCAGTTATTCTGCTATTGATCCCTTCTAGAGAATTTTAAATTTCATTCTTTGTGTTGTTCATCACTGTTTGCTTGCTCTTTAGCTCTTCTAGGTCCTTGTTAAACATTTCTTGTATTTTCTCTATTCTATTTCCAAGATTTTGGATCATCTTTACTATCATTATTCTGAATTCTTTTTCAGGTAGACTGCCTATTTCCTCTTCATTTGTTAAGTCTGGTGGGTTTTTACCTTGCTCCTTCATGTGCTGTGTGTTTTTTGTCTTCTCATTTTACTTAACTTACTGTGTTTGGGGTCTCCTTTTCACAGGCTGCAGGTTCGTAGTTCCCGTTGTTTTTGGTTTCTCTCCCCAGTGGATAAGGTTGGTTCAGTGGGTTGTGTAGGCTTCCTGGTGGAGGGGACTAGTGCCTGGGTTCTGGTGGATGAGGCTGGATCTTGTCTTTCTGGTGGGCAGGTCCATGTGAGGTGGTGTGATTTGGGGTGTCGTTGGCCTTATTATGATTTTAGCCAGCCTCTCTGCTAATGGCTGGGGTTTTGTTCCTGTCTTGCTAGTTGTTTGGCATAGGGTGTCCAGCACTGTAGCTTGCAGGTCGTTGAGTGAAGCTGGGTCTTGGCATTGAGATGGAGATCTATGGGAGATTTTCACTGTTTCATATTACGTGTAGCTGGGAGGTCTCTTGTGGACCAGTGTCCTGAACTTGGCTCTCCCACCTCAGAGGAACAGCCCTGATGCCTGGCTGGAGGAGCATCAAGAGCCTTTCATCCTCATGGCTCATAATAAAAGGGAGAAAAAAATAGAAAGAAAGAAAGAAGATAAAATAAAATAAAATAAAGTAAAATAATGTTATTAAAATAAAAATAATTAAGAAAAAAATTTTTTTAATAAAAACAAAAAACGGACAGACAGAACCCTAAGACAAATGGTAAAAGTAAAGCTATACAGACAAAATCACAGACAGAAGCATACACATACACACTCACAAAAAGAGAAAAAGGGAAAAAAGTATATATATCGTTGCTCCCAAAGTCTACCTCCTTAATTTGGGATGATTCATTGTCTATTCAGGTATTGCACAGATGCAGGGTACATCAAGTTGATTGTGGAGATTTAATCCACTGCTCCTGAGGCTGCTGGGAGAGATTTACCTTTCTCTTCTTTGTTTGCACAGCTCCTGGGGTTCAGCTTTGGATTTGGCCCTGCCTCTGCATGTAGGTCGCCTGAGGGCATCTGTTCTTCGCTCAGACAGGAT
>NC_041217.1:94186806-94197103 GCF_002837175.3 Physeter macrocephalus
AGCAGCTCTCTTAATCCCCTCTCCTCGCGCACCAGGAAACAAAGAGGCAAGAAAAAGTCTCTTGTCTCTTCGACAGCTCCAGACATTTTCCCGACTCCCTCCCAGCTAGCTGTGGCGCACTAGCCCCCTTCAGGCTGTGTTCACGCAGCCAACCCCAGTCCTCTCCCGGCTTCCGACCAAAGCCCGAGCCTCAGCTCCCAGCCCCCGCCTGTCCCGGTGGGTGAGCCGACAAGCCTCTTGGGCTGGTGAGTGCTGGTTGGCACCGAACCTCTGTGCGGGAATCTCTCCGCTTTGCCCTCCGCACCCCTGTTGCTGAGCTCTCCTCCGCAGCTCCGAAGCTTCCCCCCTCTGCCACCCGCAGTCTCCGCCTGCGAAGGGGCTTCTAGTGTGTGGAAACCTTTCCTCCTTCATAGCTCCCTCCCCGTCCCTATTCTTTTGTCTCTGTTTTTTCTTTTATTTTTTTTGCCCTACCCAGGTACGTGGGGAGTTTCTTGCCTTTTGGGAGGTCTGAGGTCTTCTGCCAGCATTCAGTAGGTGTCCTGTACCGTTGTTCCACATGTAGATGTATTTCTGATGTATTTGTGGGGAGGAAGGTGATCTCCATGTCTTTCTCTTCTGCCATCTTGAAGCTCCTCTGGGTGATTGTGCTTTTGTTTCCTCATTCATTAATTGCAGAAAATACAAATAATTACTTCATAAGCTAAATGTGAGGTGCAAATGAGTTAATACATATAAAATGCTTATAACTGTATATAGCTCCTTTACCATTTAGATGTTATCTCAAAGATCACTGCCTCAGAAAGGACTTCATTGAAATCTCAGTCTAAACACCCATTCCCTCTTTATCGTATCACAGTTTTATCGTCTTCATAGCGCTTAACATTTTCTCATATTATGTACTGATTTGTTTACTTTTGTTTTCTACTTCCCACCTGTATAATACAAGTTCCATGAAAGCAGAGCCCTCTCCTGTCTTCTTCACCACAGTATTACTAGGACCTAAGTCAGTGCCTGGCAAAAATATTTATTTAATGAAGAATAAAAGGCACGTCTCTAGGAATGAGTGAGTCTTGATAGACATGAATGTCTATTCTTGAATATTCTTACAGGTATTGTGGGAATTTTGTCCAGTCAGATTTGGTAATAAATACTAACCTAGTTATAACTAATACTAAACATTCAATACCCCCTGTAATAGCATCCCCTTCAAGAGAAACTGTATCCACCCACAGCCCCTACCAAAATAGCAGAACTAAACAGCCATGTTGTATTACATGAACCTACCTTCCAGTCAAAATTGATTGGACTAGGGATGAACAAAGGGAGTTCCAGACATTAGCCCATCATATCCTTTCAAAAGAATTTGAATGAAGAGCACAGAGAACATTGTTAACTAAAGGTGGCTGCTAAAACTAAGAGTTCATGATGTAGTGATGGAGTTGGAGACCATGTTGAGCCTGATATATTTTCAGTAAGCAGAAAGGAGAGAGAAACAGAACACTAAGCAGCACAAAGATTAAAAAGATAACATGGTTCCACAGAGATAGTAAGAATGAATTCATTTCCTGGCTTTCTGATTCCCAGCTCTGCTACAATATACACTATGAACCTCACCTTGGGATCCTTGAGATCCTCTGCATCTCATTATAAACCCCCCTATTTTGCTAATGTGAAAGGGTGACTCTTCTTTGCAGCCAAAAGAACCTTGATTGGAACTCTACTGAAATCCAAATATTTTCATTCAAGAGAAAAAGTGATCCAAATTTACAGAAAAGAGGTGATCCTTAGAAAAACATTCAATGAATAGTGAATGATCAAAGGTATAAAACAAACCCGACCAAAATGTGACTCTTACATTATTAATATCCTCGTGGAAGAAGAATTCACTATTAAAGGTGTACCAAAGGTGTGATGTAAGGCATTAAAGTCCTTTGAAGTAGGTACCATGCCCTAAACTTCTTTTCACATTACTCAAAGTTCTGAGAACATAGTGGTTTCTCAGTAAATACTTTTGATTGACGTTATCACTGTGAATTTCTTGTTTTTGTTTTTTTAATTACATGCTTATTTTTCTATAGAGGATGAGATTTGCTTTGATATTTTTCACAGGACAAAATCTTAACCCAAATGTCACACCAGCACAGCATGGCAATTATTACCCAAGCTATTTTCATTCTGCTGGTTTGGTTTATTTCCTCCCAGTGAAGTATAATACCACCTAGAACTGAGGTGAGTGTAGAGTCTGTCATTATGAGAATTTTTTAAAAATCAACAAACTTCTCTGAATATGAAGAGTAAAAGAAGCCTGAAAAAACTGCTTCCTCAGAAGCCGAGAAAATAATTCTGGAAAGTCACAGTGTATTTTCCAAGAGGGAGAAAACAGGGGGAAAAAACAACAGGTTTAGCATAAAGATGGAAATGGAGTGCCAAAGGCTATTTATTTTAAAGATACAGAGCATTATGGAATAGCTAATAAAATATGAATGCAAATTTTCTGTTTCAGTCTGAAAATGCCAATAAAAACTTGGCCGACTGAACATTATCTTCTATCATCCATCCAGATATAAAAATGTGGAAAACATACAATAAAATCTTTTACATGTTGAATCTTTCATGTTAATTTAAACTCTGACTTCGGAGGAGCATCAGAAATCTTTCCTGTCTCATGTTTATCTCTGTGCTTACCAGTTCGACATTAGCCAGAGAACATAAATAATTACCCATTGTTAAGAAAGTAACATTTGTGTCATTACACAGTAGAAAATACAGGTTCTTTGAAACATTCTAAAAAATGTAGACATGTTAATAAAATTGCCTTTTGTTTCAAAAGCTTATTTTATTATAACCTCTGACTTCCAGGAATATGGCTCATTTGAATGAAAAAAAAAATGACATACCAATATATTATGTTCTGGGTATTTTGTTTGCTTTTACCAACCTCTCATGAAAATTTTTACTGGGTTGATTAGGTACAGTGAACTGAAAGCCCAGGACATGTATTGTTTTATCCAGGATTCTAAAGTGTATCCCTGCTCTCCTAGAGCACAATGGGTTAAAAAGCAAAATGCCTCATAATCAGCACTCTAACCCTCAACAAAATACATTTAAAATTCTTTTGAGAAGCGGTGTTAGGCAAATTCCAAGTATGATTAGCCCTTAAGTTTAGTAGAGTAGAAAGATTTTAAAGCTGTCTTTTATCAAATCTTTGCCCATAAATAGAAAGGGCCTTTCTTGTCTCATAGAAGACAACTAAAGTAAAGAGAAGCTTTACTTAGGTAAAGAGTACAGGAGCCACAGCTTGCTTCAGCAAGTTTTAAAGACTTTCTTTTCCTTTCCATCAAATAACCCCTAAAGTGTCATATTCTTGTTAGTTTCCCAAGCAAAAGCAAGAAATACCCTATTAAAAATTTTATAGCTCAGTAACCCAAGTCCCAAAGCACAATAAAAAATATAGCAAAAGGAACAGTAAGTTTTCATGCTCTTACTTTATGAAATAAGTTTATTTCAGGTTATTTTCAGGCTTTCTTTAAAATAAAAAGTGATTTGTGACCAGAATTGATCCAAATTATGCTTCCAATCTTTCTTTGTTCCAGCTATAACACTACTTCATGGGTTGCCTTCAATAGAAAATTCACAGTTATTTTTCTAAAATCCAAAACTTAATTAGATTTTAAGGACTTTTTTTTTCTAATGAGAGCCATAGATTTTTTTCCTAATAAAAATATGAATTTATTGCATTTTAAATTTCTTCAGAATATCCCTGATAGAGGTTGTCATGTGTGAAGATTTAACTCCTCAATGTTAGCCTCCCAGGAGCCAAGTGAAGGGAGCACATTTATTTATGCCAGCTCCTTCTATATACAAGCCTTTGTCAAAAACCAGCTGAATCAAGTAAAATAATTCCTTAATTAAAGAACACCATAAACTATAAAAAGTATCATTTGCTTAAAAACTTCTTAGGTAATTTACACACAATAGAAGTCACAGGATTTCAAAAGTGTTAAAATATCTGTATCAAAGCCAGGAAGAAGATCTCAGTTCCCAGAGTTTCCCATAGCAAAAACAGTGCCTAGAAAAATACTTTGAATTTGGTAAACCTGTTGACATTTGACTGATCTTCAAGTATAGACAATTCAAAGTATAGAAAATATAGAAAAACTGGAAATATTGTCAAGTGCTAGTTTCCTGAAAATATTACCAAAGCAACTTTTGATAAGACAAAAAAAGAGTTTTGTTTTTTTTTACCATGGTAAAGGAGGGCAAAATAGGGATATTTATGGAGGATTAGATTCTGGTTTAACATAGGTCTTTCAATTTACAGGCTTGGTTAGGATTGGGTAAGAATCATGATAATGCTAGTGTAGTACTGATGGACATCAACGAGGTAAGGATTTTCAGGCAAGTTCAAATACTCTTAGGAGTAAATGGTCATTCGAAACTAGCTATTGAAATGAAAATTTCAGTGTCCTTTGTAAAGTATCTTTGTTTTATTGCAACACAGACATGCTCATTTGCTTATATATTTTCTATGGCTGCTTTTGAACTGTAAGGGCAGAGTTGAGTAGTTGCAACAGAGACATGGCCTGAAGCACCTAAAATATTTACTATCTGGCTATTTACAGAAAAAGTTTGCTGACTACTGCTATAACAAATACTGTCAATGTTCTACAGAGATTCCCTTTCTTTACCAATTCTGTGTGCCCCTCCCTTGAATTTTGTGTGCTTTTACTTCTACCTGCCTTCTTGTGACTCTCTTTGGAGGACTGCTCTGAAGCTACTGGAATCACTTTGATTGGAGACAAAGGTGGCTGGAAATAACAGAGAGGTTATATTTCCCCCATCCCACTATGGCTCTCAGCCAATTATTGACTGGTATGGGATTGTGAAAGCAGCTCTCTTCCCTCAAGTTGGAATAAATTCTGAGGGGTAATTTATATTTCGGAGACACATTTATACTTCAGAGTCTTTCCTACTGGGGAGTGGTTTATCTTTCTGCCTGCTACCTCAGTTTTCTGTAATGCTATGGAGATGGCAAGGTTAAGTTTTTTCTGATGTCACCATCTTCCTTCTTTACAAAAAACCCAAAAATTGTAAAAAGGCAAATGCTAAATTGGGCACAAACTGAAAAAATGTTTCCATTACTTAGAAAATAGGATGTCACACTATAAGGCCTCCTCTTCTTAGTGCAGTTGCTCATAATTTGCTGTTTAACCATTTAATGGCCACTATGGGGTGATCTAGAGACAAGTTTCATTTCTCCAGTTTGAATCACTCAGCAGTTTATGACTATCCAATATACCAGGTCCTATGCTAACTACTGAGAACACATTGAATGTAAGATGACCTAGGCCTTGAAAATTTCACACTTTTGTGAGGTATTTATAATTTCCTATGCCACTAGAGAAGGGACTGGAACGTCTATTATTTTTCAAATTTTCTGAGTGCCAAGCACAGTGATGTATTGAATAAATACTTGTTAAATGTAATTGTACCTCATCATTCTCAAGAATGGAAATCTATCCAGCCAGGGCAGCAGCTTAATGCCATACATAATTCCTAGTAAAGGAATTATTGACACATAACCTAGCATGATATAATGTCACAGGAGTGGGCTCCAGGCTGAGCTCCTGAAGTCCAGACTCCTGGTTGCCACTCTATTAGTAATTCTCTAGGTGACCCTGGACAATCCATTTCACTCTCTAAGCCTCAAATTCTTCAATTATAAAGTAAAGAGGCCAGACTAGACTATACATAAGGTTCATTCCAGCTCTGAAATTCTGATTCCTTTGAACTCTCCAATTACTTAGCAATGCCTGACTTTTCATGAACTAATAGACTTATTTCAGGACTCAATCCAATATTCTTACAAGAATTGAACTATGGAATTTTAAAATGTGACAAACCTTTTTGTGATAGAACCTCTATATCCCTTGATTTATTCTGTCTACAGTCTCAGGCATGACAATGATATTTCCCACATTTCATTCATAGCGTTCAGTCTTTTATAAAAAGAGGTTTGCAGTAAGTTCTGAAAATATTTGCTACTTATTTTCTGACTCACATTTCTAGAAGGATCCAAGTTCCAATCAATGCCAGCTCTTTTCTATTTTAGCAAATTCCCTTATTTCATCATTTTGAGTTATTTTTCAGATTTTTATATTTTTAACCCACTCAAGCTTGTTACCTTTTTTCTAACCACTCCACCTATTTCTTAGGTCCTCAGACCTCAGTAAGAGTCTTAAGATTTGTAGGAAATTAAATCAAAAGTAGCTTCTGTTCCAAAAATGAATATAAAAGTTTGATATAAAAACAGGAATAATTTATATTTGTTATTTTGATGCAAATAATTTATTATTTGTTCACTCAGACACAATTGTAGATATGTAGTTGGATACTCACCTTGTTCCAATTTTTTATCAGGAGCAATTTTTATGTGAGTCTAAAAAACTTTCATGCATAAGAATTTTATATTCTTCATGTCTCCCTTTCTTTTCCTCATCTCTGAAACTGTACCACCCTGCAATGCCTTTCTCCAATGGAAAGAAAGAATTTTCTCACCACCAGTTTTGATTCCTGTTATCACTTACCTACTGTTTCAAAATTTATTGGACACCTAGTACTTGGCCTGATGCTAGGCACTGAGAATATAAAGGAAGAAGAGAGGGACGATTTCCCAAAAAAGTTGTTAAATTGCATTTTGAAGAATGAGTGAAGTTATGAGAAAGAGGATGGAGGCTTGAAGATGAGAAAACACAGTACATTCAAGAGTCTGCAAGTGCCATAGGATGGCCAAAGCACAGGGTCCTTTATAAAACATGGTAAGACTAATCAAATATCAGTAGAATGTATGTGATTTATCTATGTAGCTATCATTATTTTCTCTTCCAAAACTGGCTCTAATATAGGGCTATTTATTTAGGTTGTGATAAAAGAAAATAAATTTTTAGAAAATTTTCACCATCATCCATTTCTATTTTTTTCTTTCTTCACAGACTTTATCATCTAACCCCATCATTCAGCTCTATCTCCTTGGGTCCTATATCAGTTGTCACTGGGTAAATAGGGACCAACTGCAAACTGGGCCCAAGTTCAATTCTACATTAAAATTCTGGCATTCAGCATTTATGGATTTAGAAAGACTAAAAGCTAAGCTAAAGAGATGAAAAATTGGCTTGAAACCAAAATCCCAATCTCAAAATCAGCAGTGTGTGTTGTGGAGTCCTGGGTATAGAAATCCCTTAAGACCATCTTTAGAAGAAAAAACAAGAATTTTCTTAAAAATAATGATTTCACACACCCTGTAAAGAAAAAAATAGCACATTTGATATACGCAAAAGTGAGGGAAAATTGCTATTTAAAAGCAGATTGCCTGGTTTAATCCCATCTCTGCCCCCCAAGAGGTCCTTAATAAGCCAAAAATAAACATAAATATAAATAATAATCCCTCCACGGATATCTATATCCTGAATGACATTACAAATACATGTCTGCCTATACACTCACACACACGTGCACATGTGTGCATGCACACACCCCAGATCCTTGCCCTTCAGTAGGTGATCAAAGCCCATGAAATGGAATCAGATTCAAGGACTAGACTTGACTTAGACAGGTCATCACTGGCAGTCAAACTAAACAGGTTGTCTACAATTACCTCTCACCCGAGTGCAGAAGAATGTGGCACTATGCATCATTCCCACACCTTTCCATCATATATGCTCAGTATATCCATGCCTGTATTCCCTCTTTTCACACTCATCATTTCATTATCTCACCATGTGAATCAGAAAATAGCTGTAGGCAAAGTGAATGCAACTTAATTGTATCTAGACTTTAGTGAAATACTTTCTGATCTAGTTTTTTTTCCTTTTGCTCAGCTCTGAAGGTGACCAAATTTAGAGAATTTTTCACCTCTCATTGGCATCACTTTGGTCATTTGAAGTTTATCCTGTAAAAGTAGATATTCACATGCCAAATCATTCCCTTACATGTCAGCACGATGTTTTACAAGCCAAATACAAAGGAAAGATGGCCATTCTTGTACTGGTGGCAGAAAACTAAGGTCCGGGACCCAAGGGTTTTCTGAAGGGCATCTATAAAAGATCACCTGGGGGTAAAAGATAGGATTCCTCTATATATTAACAACGTCATGCATCAAAAGGAAGCAATCAGGTAACTATATATTTGACAGATAAAAGTACCAAAATGTTAAGGTGACTAACTCATGGTAACAGAATTACAGATTATGTTTTTTATCATCTTTATGCTTTTCTATACTTGAATTTATAAAACATAAGTAATTATATTATTAATCAGAAAAATTAAAATGTCACAATACAGTTTCAGAAACTCAACATCAAAAAGAGGCAACAATGCATAGCAAAACCAAACAAAACAAAAAGCAATTTTCACTGGATCAACCAAACTCAAATTTTAGCTTTGCCTATTATGTGATCATCAGATTATTTAGCTTCTCCGAATCTCAGTTTACTTAAAAAGTACCATAACTAACTCACAGGGTTGTAATGAAGATGAAATAAAACAAATGCAAAAAAATTTAAAAGAATTTTCATTAGTGTTATCAAGGTGAACCTTCGCCTTCCCAAAGATAAAAGACTGTCCCGTTTTCAGACTGGTGCTGTCATCTTATCCATTAATAAATGGATACACCTGTGATTTATACCCCTGACACTCATTCCACGGACATTGAAACACTTAACAAATAATAAGAAAAACCTCGTAGGCATTCATATAGTATGTCTTACATATGTAATCCTGCTTCTATTAGTAACAACAATAACCATAATGAAAACAAAGAATTCCTGTGGTTTTATTGTGTCCAGTTGTAGATTAATCACTTTATGTGCACTATCTCACATTATCTAAACAGAGACCTAATGAGGTAAATACTATTATTAGAGGTTAGTAACTTGCTCAGCATCATGGAGCTAATTACTGATGGATTTGGGTCTCTAATCCCAAGTTTGTACGGTTTCAAAGAGCAGTCTCCTAACCACTTTATCATCTAGAGAAAGATATAAGAATTCTGGCCAAGACATACTTACAATGATTTTTTTCATACTTACAATTATTTTTTAAATTCACAATCTCATTCTTACATATAAAGTATATTAGACTCTACAATGTGCGATCCTTTCCCTGAGGCATGACAGAAACAACAAAAATCCAAACTCTGCAAACAAGTTTGGTCATGGGAGCTAAAGAAACTGGCAAAACTGTGACTAAATCGCAATTTTGATGCATGCAAATTATCTGCTCCTCAGACACTATGGTCAGAATAGCAATTGTTACAGTGTTATTTTGTTTTCACAGACTGAAGTACAATCAAACCAGACCAAGCTGAACCTACTGGAAAATAAATCATTACTCTTCTCAACTTTTTAACCATGTAATCCTGGTTAATCGAAATGGAAATTAATTCTTCATTGTCTAAATATGATGGTATTTCGGTGTCCTGGAAATTCGGTGCTCTTATTTCCTGAAGATGATGCCCTCTCTTCCATTTGATAAAATAACATCCTCAAAAAGCAAATGAAGGAATTTGGGAATTGCAGAAAAGGATACTGTGCCTTTATGAAGTCTAAAAAATAATGTTGTGCAATATTTTTAAAGTATGTTAGATTTTGAAGGAGGGGGTTCGTTTTTATTTATTTTTTTCTTTTGAATTTTTATTTTTTTATACAGCAGGTCCTTATTAGTCATCCATTATATACACATCAGTGCATATAAGTCAATCCCAATCACTCAATTCATCACACCAGCATCCGCACACCCCCGCCGCTTTCTCCCCTTGGTGTCCATATGTTTGTTCTCTACATCTGTGTCTCAATTTCTGCTCTGCAAACCGGTTCATCTGTACCATTTTTCTAGGTTCCACATATATGCGTTAATATACAATATTTGTTTTTCTCTTTCTGACTTACTTCACTCTGTATGACAGTCTCTAGATGAATCCACGTCTCTACAAATGACCCAGTTTCATTCCTTTTTATGGCTAATATTCCATTGTATATAGGTACCACATCTTCTTTATCCATTCATCTGTGGATGGGCATTTAGGTTGCTTCCATGTCCTGGATATTATAAATAGTGCTGCAATGAACATTGGGGTGCATGAGTCTTTTTGCATTGCAGTTTTCTCTGGGTATATGCCCAGTAGTGGGATTGCTGGGTCATATGGTAATTCTATTTTTAGTTTTTTAAGGAACCTCCATACTGTTCCCCATAGTGGATGTATCAATTTACATTCCCACCAACAGTGCAAGAGGGTTCCCTT
>NC_041217.1:94197176-94198007 GCF_002837175.3 Physeter macrocephalus
TGATGCCCATTCTAACTGGTGTGAGGTAATACCTCATTGTAGTTTTGATTTGCATTTCTCTAATAATTAGTGATGTTGAGCAGCTTTTCATGTGCTTCTTGGCCATCCGTATGTCTTCTTTGGAGAAGTGTCTATTTAGGTCTTCTACCCATTTTTGGATCGGGTTGTTTGTTTTTTTAATATTGAGCTGCATGAGCTGTTTATATATTTTGGAGATTAATCCTTTGTCCATCGATTCATTTGCAAATATCTTCTGCTATTCTGAGGGCTGTCTTTTCATCTTGTTTATGGTTTCCTTTGCTGTGCAAAAGCTTTCAAATTTCATTAGGTCCCATTTGTTTATTTTTGTTTTTATTACTCTAGGAGGTGGATCAAAAAAGATCTTGCTGTAATTTATGTCAAAGAGTGTTCTTCCTATGTTTCCCTCTAAGAGTTTTATAGTGTCCAGTCTTACATTTAGGTCTCTAATCCATTTTGAGTTTATTTTTGTGTATGGTATTAGGGAGTGTTCTAATTTCATTCTTTTACATGTAGCTGTCCAGTTTTCCCAGCACCACTTATTGAAGAGACTGTCTTTTCTCCATTGTATATCCTTCCCTCCTTTGTCATTGATTAGTTGACCACAGGTGCATGTATTTATCTCTGGGCTTTCTATCTTGTTCCATTGATCTATGTTTCTGCTTTTGTGCCAGTACCACATTGTCTTGATTACTGTAGCTTTGTAGTATAGTCTGAAGTCAGGGAGTCTGATTCCTCCAGCTCCGTTTTTTTCCCTCAAGACTGCTTTGGCTATTCGGGGTCTTTTGTGTCTCCATACAAATTTTAAGATTT
>NC_041217.1:94207201-94208580 GCF_002837175.3 Physeter macrocephalus
TCTGTTCATATTTTCTATTTCTTCCTGGTTCAGTCTTGGAAGGTTATACCTTTCTAAAAATTTGTCCATTTCTTCCAGGTTGTCCGTTTTATTGGCGTAGAGTTGCTTGTAGTAGTCTCTTAGGATGCTTTGTATTTCTGGGGTGTCTGTTTTAACTTCTCCTTTTTCATTTATAAGTTTATTGATTTGAGTCCTCTCCTGCTTTTTTTTTTTTTTTTTTTTTTTTTTTGGCGGTACACGGGCCTCTCACTGTTGTGGCCTCTCCCATTGTGGAGCACAGGCTCTGGACACGCAGGCTCAGCAACCATGGCTCACGGGCCCAGCCGCTCCGCGGAACGTGGGATCTTCCCGGACCAGGGCACAAACCTGTGTCCCCTGCATCAGCAGGCGGATTATCAACCACTGCACCACCAGGGAAGCCCCCTCTCCCTCTTTTTTTGATGAGTCTGGCTAATGGTTTATCAATTTTGTTTATCTTCTCAAAGAACCAGCTTTTAGTTTTATTGATCTTTGCTATTGTTTTCTTTGTTTCTAGTTCATTTATTTCTGCTCTGACCTTTATGATTTCTTTCCTTATGCTAACTTTGGGTTTTGTGTGTTCTTCTTTCTTTAGTTCCTTTCAGTGTATGGTTAGATTGTTTATTTGAGATTTTTCTTGTTTCTTGAGGTAGGCTTGTATAACTATAATCTTCCCTCTTAGAACTGCTTTTGCTGCATCCCATAGGTTTTGGATTGTCGTGTTTTCATTTTCGTCTCTAGGTATTTTTTGATTTCCTCTTTGATTTCTTCAGTGATCTCATGGTTATATAGTAACGTATTGTTTAGCCTCCATGTGTTTGTGTTTTTTACGTGTTTTTCCCTGTAATTCATTTCTAATCTCATAGCGTTGTGGTTAGAAAAGATGCTTGATACGATTTCAATTTTCTAAAATTTACTGAGGCTTGATTTGTGACCCAAGATGTGATCTATCCTGGAGAATTTTCCATGCCCACTTGAGAAGTAAGTGTAGTCTGCTGTTTTGGCATGGAATGTTCCATAAATATCAATTAAATCTATCTGGTCTATTGTGTCATTTAAAGCTTCTGTTTCCTTACTAATTGTCTCTTTGGATGATCTGTCCATTGGTGTAAATGAGGTGTTAAAAGTCCCCCACTATTACTGTGTTACTGGCAATTTCCTCTTTTATAGCTGTTAGCAGTTGCCTTATGTATTGAGGTGCTCCGATGTGGGGTGCGTATATAATTGTTATATCTTCTTCTTGGATTGATCCCTTGATCATTATGTAGTGTCCTTCCTTGTCTCTTGTGGCATTCTTTATTTTAAAGTCTATTTTATCTGATATGAGTATTGCTACTCCAGCTTTCTTTTGATTTCCATTA
>NC_041217.1:94208942-94268163 GCF_002837175.3 Physeter macrocephalus
CTCTTAGCTTTTGCTTTTCTGTAAAGCTTTTGATTTCTCCATTGAATCTGAATGAGATCCTTGCTGGGTAGAGTAATCTTGGTTGTAGGTTCTTCCCTTTCATCACTTTAAATATGTCATGCCACTCCCTTCTGGCTTATAGAGTTTCTGCTGAGAAATCAGCTGTTAACCTTATGGGCATTCTCTTGTATGTTATTTGTCATTTTTCCCTTGCTTCTTTCAATAATTTTTCTTTGTCTTTAATTTTTGCCAGTTTGATTACTATGTGTCTCGGTGTGTTTCTCCTTGGGTTTATCCTGTATGGAACTCTCTGCGCTTCCTGGACTTGGGTGGCTATTTCCTTTCCCATGTTTTGGAAGTTTCCTACTATAATCTCTTCAAATATTTTCTCTGTTCCTTTCTCTCTCCTCCTTCTGGGATCCCTATAATTCGAATGTTGTTGTGTTTAATGTTATCCCAGAGGTGTCTTAGGCTGTCTTCATTTCTTTTCATTCTTTTTTCTTTATTCTGTTCCACAATGAATTCCACCATTCTGTCTTCCAGGACACTTATCCATTCTTCTGCCTCAGTTATTGTGCCACTGATTCCTTCTAGTGTAGTTTTCATTTCAGTTATTGTATTGTTCATCTCTGTTTGTTTGTTCTTTAATTCTTCAAGGTCTTTGTTAAACATTTCTTGCATCTTCTCTATCTTTGCCTCCATTCTTTTTCCAAGGTGCTGGATCATCTTCACTATGATTATTCTGAATTCTTTTTCTGAAAGATTGCCTATCTCCATTTCATTTAGTTGTTTTTCTGGGGTTTTATCTTGTTCCTTCATCTGGTAACTAGCCCTCTGCCTTTCATCTTGTCTATCTTTCTGTGAACGTGGTTTTTTTCCCACAGGCTGCACAATTGTCCTTCTTGCTTCTGCTGTCTGCCCTCTGGTGGAAGAGGCTATCTAAGAGACTTGTGGAAGCTTCCTGATGGGAGGGACTGGTGGTGGGTAAAGCTAACTGTTGCTCTCGTGGGCAGAGCTCAGTAAAACTTTAATCCACTTGACTGCTGATGGGTGGGGCTGGGTTCCCTTCTTGTTGGTTGTTTGGCCCAAGGCAACCCAACACTGGAGCCTACCTGGGCTCTTTGGTGGGGTTAATGGCGGACTCTGGGAGGGCTCACGCCAAGGAATACTTCCTGGAACTTCTGCTGCCAGTGTCCTTGTCCCTATGGTGAGACACAGTCACCACCCGCCTCTGCAGGAGACCCTCCAACACTGGCAGGTAGGTCTGGTTCAGTGTCCCCTGGGATCACTGCTCCTTCCCCTGGGTCCCAATGCGCACACGACTTTGTGTATGCCCTCCAAGAGTGGAGTCTCTGTTTCCCCCAGTACTGTCAAAGTCCTGCAATCAAATCCCACTAGTCTTCAAAGTCTGATTCTCTAGGAATTCCTCCTCCCATTGCCAGACCCCCAGGTTGGGAACCTGAAGTGGGGCTCAGAACCTTCACGCCAGTGGGCGGACTTCTGTGGTATAAGTGTTCTCCAGTTTGTGAGTCACCCACCCAGCAGTTATGGGATTTGATTTTACTGTGATTGCACCCCTCCTACCATCTCATTGTGGCTTCTCCTTTGTCTTTGGATGTGGGGTATCTTTTTTGGTGAGTTCCAGTGTCTTCCTGGAGATGACTGTCCAGCAGCTATTTGTGGTTCTGGTGTTCTTGCAAGAGGGAGTGAGAGCACGTCCTTCTGCTCTGCCATCTTGGTTCCTAATCTCTTGTTTTTAAATTAGAGAAATCATGCACACATTTGTTCCTTCTGCCCTTGGAGGTTATAAACACCCAGAGGCAACTCATTTTTGCAGAGTATTTGCTTTCAAGAAGCAATGAAGTGCAAATGGAAGCCAACTGAATTTAGCAATTTGTTTACTCAGAAAGAAAACAGTTGGAGAAAAAAATAGAGTATTTTAATAATTAGCCAGTCATGTTAGATAAGGGACATTCCAGTATATGTTCTAGCATTAAATAAGGAGGCTGACACTTTGGATGATAAAGAATTAGCAATTAACCTTCTAACTCAAGAAGAAAGTACTCAGAAGGGGTGAAAAAGTAGAGAAACAGGCTTCAGTTTTGAATTTTATTCACTATGTCTTCAAACTCACAATGGTTAATTTTTAAAAGTTTTACCAGGTAATATGCTTTGAGTACTTTCGCAAATAGAAGGCTCCATGAGCCCGTGCTAAAGGTAATGTTGTTGAGGAATTATAAGATAGAGCAGTTATCATGGGGAACTTTTCTCAGCTATCTAATGAAAACTCAAATTCTGTATTCCTTTGTCTACAATGTCTGTACCTACTGTAAATTATTAAAAGAAAAGAGTTAACCTCTGTTATATAGCTTAATTATTAAATAGCTGCTGGCACAGAATACAAAATTAATAGCACTCTTCTTTACTGCAGATATTTAATTAACCACAAAGTCCTTTCACAATGTACGTGGCCAGAACACTTCTTAAAAATATAGAAGACACATTCAAAGAATATATATAATTCTTCGTTGAGATGGGAGATTGTGACTATGGTCCAACCAGAACCATAGCAATAGGAACCGGGATGGTAATTTTCTCCAAAGCTCACCTCTTTGCTTTCCTGCCATCAGCCAATCACTGGAGAACTTGAGCCCTTTCCTTTCAGAGAAGCATCCTGTCAGTTCAGAAGGAGAATGGCCTCTTCTGCATGTACTCTGCTTTTGTGTAGCAATATCAAAGCAGATGGATAGGGCTTTGAAGTCCTGATGAACAAGAGGAGAGCTACACTAAATAACAGTTATATCCCATAGGTCCGAGGGAGTATGACAAAGAAGCAGTCATTGTGTGAAGTTGCTTTTTGTGCCTAGAGGAGAGAGAGGAAAGGAAGGGAATTACAGAGAGCAAAAGAACTAAAAAGAGGGTTAAGGAAGAAATAAAGATGCTTTATGGTCTTATTGGAAGTTACTAAAATTGATTACAGATCAAAATAACTCAGTATAGTAAATGCACTGAACAAGAATAACCCAACAGCTGAGGCTCAGAAAATGCTGCTGCTATAATTATTGTGTGATTGTTGTTGTTGCTGGTGCTGATGCCGATGCTGCTCTTCTCCAAGAGGTTCTGATATATTTGAAGAAGAACCTGAAAAAGATGCTAGGCTTAGAAGCCCAACACCACCAGGTAGCTGAGTTACCCCAGGACTTCCAACATCCAGAGGAGTAAGACCATGTAATATCAACATTTCTTCCCCGTAAAAATAGGCTCTTTTTCTCCTCCTTTGATCCCATAGATGTGAATATAATGAGATTTTATCAAAACCACTTCATCCTATTGTTACTTCTGCCAGAGAAATAGTGCGTTACACCCTCCTGGCTTTGATGCAGACAATGAACCTTTCTAATACATTGCCAATTGCTTTGACACAAAAGCTAGAGAAAATGTAACTTACCCCAGAACCTTGTTCCCAATCTGTCTCCAGCACTGCAGCTGTCAAATTCAGCCCCTAAAATGCCCTTGATTAAAGGAGTGAGCCAAAGAAAGAGTAATAGTCTGCCAAGTTAGGTGGCTATAATCCTCAATATTGATAATTACACTTCAAATACATCAAGCTTTGTTGTTGTTGTTGAAGCTCAGAAAGTAAAACTCTGATTCTTCTAAACAAAAGATGATTCAGATCTTGCAAGACTCAAAAGGTTCAGTATGTTCTAAAATATCCCCTGTGGCTAAACTACCTTCATAGGATTTTGTCTGATTTTTCAAGACAGCTTTGGCCTAGTCTGGTCATCTGAAGAAATCTTAGCCAACCATAGAAAGTACTATATGTGGCTTACTTTTCTGAAGAAGAACAGTGAGTCTGAAGCTAAGCTCTATTTGATACAACATAAAATCTAAGGTGTCTCCCACATTTGGCCAATAGCGCTGAGATTTCATCAAGAAGGAAGCGCTCACTTGCAAAAAACAGCCAGAAGAATCAGCTCTTCTTCCGAAATCTCTAACCATTTGCATCACGATCATAGTCAAAGCCTTCTTTAACATGCTGCTGGAGTTCTCATATCTCAGTCAACAAAGATGCATTGTTTTTCACTTTCAGTATGTCACACATTCAAGAGTTAGAAATATTTACAGAATCAGTTTGCAGGGCAAACTCATCTCCTATTGGCTGGCATTATTTTTATTTATTGGTTTTCCCATGAATAATAGAATGACTTTGTTCAAATTGCCATCCTATGGGCTTCCCTGGTGGCGCAGTGGTTGCGCGTCCGCCTGCCGATGCAGGGGAACCGGGTTCGCGCCCCGGTCTGGGAGGATCCCGCGTGCCGCGGAGCGGCTGGGCCCGTGAGCAAAAAAAAAAAAAAAAAATTTCCATCCTGTATCAGTTAATACATCACTTAATTTCTTCTACAGTCAACAATGTCAAAGTTCACATTATAGTGTTTCTTCTGTTTGTCTAACTTATAGATGGCCTGTTGCTAATGTAGCAACATTAAATTAAACAGTAGCATGGTAGTAGTAGTCTCTGAATAGAGTTCAGTACCTTTTACACTTTTGCCACAATTGGCATTGATTAATTCACCTTTATAAAACCATTCATCAAATATTTGAGATGAAACACAAGGATTTTTATGTTTAACCCCTCCCCCCCACTATTTGGTTATTTAACTGCCAGCCAACCAAATAAAGCCAGCTTATCCCAGACAAAAATTAAACCATGGGGACTTCCCTGGAAGTCCAGTGGTTAAGACACCGCACTTCCACTGCAGAGTGTAGAGGTTCAATCCTGGTTGGGGAACTAAGATTCCACATGCCCACATGCTGCATGCGGTGCTGCCAAAATAAATATTAAAAACAAAATTTAAATCATGATTATGCCTTTTAAAATATTTCTACCAGAAGTCTCTATATAGTTTCAACTTCACTCTTTCAGAACCTCCTCCACGTTCTATTTAAAAATGATCTTGGGCTTCCCTGGTGGCGCAGTGGTTGAGAGTCCGCCTGCCGATGCGGGGGACATGGGTTCGTGCCCCAGTCCGGGAAGATCCCACATGCCGCGGAGCGGGGGGGTAAAAATGATCTTGAAACTCAACATCACTTTTTAAAAAGTCACATTCAGAAAACCCTCATTCCACACTGCACTCTCCAAGTATTCCCCAAATAATGGAGGGACGGATAGGTTGAAATCCCCAGCTCAAAATGTCATTTCAGAAATGAATCCCACCAGAAAGTAATGCTTCTTATTACATGTCACAGCTATGGTCAAATTATCTTTTAGGCACTGATGACATGTTAGTCCTGATACATGCTTAGTTGAAAACACTGAGTTCTAAAAGAGGGCTTCTCTGACCTCGAGTGCACAGCCAAACCACAGCCAGAGGAGCACCTCTAAAGTTGGCACCATGTTGCTTCATTTTTTCATGATGCCACACCAATCCAATAGAGCGAGAAAGAAACCTTATGTTTGGGAGCTTGAAATTTTAGTAGTAGGAGGAGAAGGAATAGTAGTAGAAATAATGGTAATAGTAGTACCAATTGTCATTTATTGAGTACTTCCCATGGGACAGACACCAGATTAAACGCTCTACAAACATTGTCCATGCACTTAATAATTGAGTATTTGGGAAAATATTAATTTTAATATTAGGAATCTCATACATCCAAATATTCAAAAGGAGACCTAGTTTTCTCTGCAGATTATTTTCTTAAGATAGCAAGGAAGAACCTAATTACATAGCTATCAGCCTTAGGAAGAGGGAAATTAGTTAAGTGTGCTTGAGGGAATAAGTCCTGGTTACTTCCAACTGAACAAAGAGAGCTGAATGGAAGTCCAAGGAAAGAAAGATGAAAAAAGAGAAACTATTTCAGAAATATATCTTCAGGAAATATCAATGTAACAATATCAAAGACCCAAGTAAGATACAGATAGTACATTGCCTAGGTTGAAAGAAGAAGGACAAAGAGATTGTTCTAATGGCTGGCAAAAGAAGGGTGGGTGTCTAATACATCTGTGTCAAACATGAAGACTGAAGCAAACTAGGTAGGCAGTTTGGGGCCTGTACAGCTTAACTATGGCTTTGCATTCATGAATAAGGTTGGTATTTAAATTCCAGATTACCTTCACCTGATAATGTTTCACGCATATGAAAGTGTGCTAAAAAGAAAATTAGAATCCTCCCCCCTTTGTTGGTCAAACTTTTTTATCAGCATTTGTTGGAAGTTAATTATAACCTTTCTGGGAATCAGTTTCCTCAAATGTATAATGAAAATTAATCAAACCACCTGCCTATATAACACATTTTTTATACTGTATAGGGTAAGATAATGGATATGAAAGCAATTTGAAATAATATAAAGCATTATGCAAAGGTAAAAGGTGTAATTATCATTTTGTATCAAATGCAATCAACTCCAAACGGATGACTGGATGCTCTAATTTTTCATGAAGGACATGGGACAACATAAAAATGTGAAATGAATTACTGGGGTCTCTGTCTCGTTAACTTACAATGGAAAGGTTATAATGATGATGGACCAAAAAGATCCAGTGGGAGTGGTACCTGGATGAAGAAATATATGAATATTTTCCTTGGGTCTCCACTAACTAATTTAGTCATTTATTCATTAAATCTATGATTTTCACCCTTGGGAGATTCCAAGCTTATTTTCTCTTATTTCTTGTTGAGTAGTAGTTCTTCATATATTAATTATAATAAAATCAACACCTAGATTTTTCTTCTTTAATAAAAAAATAATAACTACAATGTTTTTCATTCTTACTCTATGAGAAATGTTTTTCAACTCCTTATTTACCTTTACTGAACTTGTCTGGACTTAACAGTGTGGAAACCTGGGTGTCTATCAAATTGTCGAAATGGAGAAAGGTCTCTATGTCAGATATTGTCCAGGGCATAGACCGCAGCTTGGCTTGGAGTCATCTGGGCCTGAACTCAATTAAGATCAACTCTGATTGCTACTACTCCTACATATCTGACAAAGCAAATGAAAATCCTCTTTACAGGAAGGTAACATGATGCTCAGTCTTAAATTATTTCAACAATTAATCTTTCAAAATACAATGTGCAACACACAAGCTACGATAACTAGGAACATGTTGGGACAAGAAACAACAAAAATAACAGGCTTAGACATTTTATTTTTTTAAAGTTACAATGTTTAATGTTTATCAAGTGAAATTTCTACAACTAGCAAGATAACACATGAGTTACTAGGACTCAGACCACGTCCTAGGGAATGTTTATTGGGCAATTCCAATTACACCACAAGCCAAATTCCAAGTCAAGCTTGAAAATGTTGGCAGGGAGCTGGAACCTATGGGAAGTGACATAGGGAACTGTAAAATAACCAAGTGAAAATGCTAGGAAAATTCTAGTAAATAATAATAGAATTTAAGAATTTGATGCTTAAAACTGAAGATAGAATGAAGTGTGAAGAGGAAGAGATGTAGGAAGGAATGAAGAGCAATGAAAATGGTAAATACATGGGAGTCTCTAAATGAGAAGTAAATGAATAAAACAATAATGTTGTTTTAAAACACACATTGTGTAAATATACATCTTACATACTATTGTTTGTTGTTTTATAGTCATTACTCATTTAGATTTACATATATATTTGCATATATATGCATGTATGTGTATGTGTTAGAAAATATAAGAAAACAATGGCATGTAAGTCAGTGTAAATGAGTTTAAATGTTTTAATAACCTTGCAATGTCCAGGGAAAGTCAAAGGTACATGTTGTAATTTCTAGATTGAACACACACGCACACTCTACACAAGATAGACAATTCTAACTAGAGAATGAAAGGTAAAAGATATCACCCTGGAAAATGGAAAGGAAAGAGAGAGCTAGAGCTGATTCTCTGAATGGGAAGGAGACATGTAAGGAAGGGAGGTGTGCAAATAGCATCATTTTTACTTTAAGAGAAATTAAAAGATAAGTAGAAAATGGATGGGAGGAAAAGGAGATTTACAAACAATAAAGAAACAAAATTAACCAAACAACTGAGTGAAATACTATAGTTTTTCAAAATGGGAAACATGGTGAGGTGATATAAAGCATTATAAATGAGCTAAATAGTCATCCCTCATCATAAGGAGTCAAACTGATAAATTAGGAGACAGTAAAATAAGGATCTCTTTTGATTTGAGGATACTTACCCAAAAAACTAAAATAAAAAGTAGTTTAGTGATATTCTCTTAAAAGTGGGACTTAGGATGGTAAAGGTGTTCCTTTTTATTTTCAGTTCTTCTGTTTGATTATTTTATCCTTGATATATAAAAATTTAGATTACATATATTTATAGATGATTTATATTGCATGAATCTACAGCTATAGTAAATTTTGCTTATATATAATATATGCTATATATTCCTGACATAGTATATATTTTACATTAATATAATTCTCTTCATATATTATATATTTTATTGTGTACAGATCCATATTTTATACATTTATGTTTATATATTTATGTTAATACTGGGAAATTAAACTATAATCATCCTTATAAACTGATTTTATTTTCATTGATCTCTAATACATAAGGATGTTAAAATCCAGATCATACTTTCGCAAATTTCGAGTCAAACGGATTAGATTTCAAATCTTTTTTCTGCCATAACCTAGCTATGTGACGTATGAAAATTCACTTAACCTCGCTGAGTCTCTATTTGCTCATCTATTGATTTAAAGGAAGAAAAATTATAGCTACTGTCAGAAGTGCTGTGATAATCGGAGATAATATATTTAAAGTGCTTAGCCAGTGCCTGATATAAAGTAAGTGCTGAATAAATGAAAATAATCATTATAATTCAACACTGTTACGATGCCTTTATTTAATTAACATTTTCTGGGGCCTATTATGCATCAAAAACTCTCCTAAGACTGCCCACAAGAAGATTACAGTATGGTGGGAGGAGGTGAGCAGAGGATGCTGTGGGTGCAGGGCTGTCAGAAGAGGCTTCATTAAGTCATTAACACTTGAACAGCATTGTGACAAATAATCTGAGCTAAAGAAAGGAAATTCCAAATAGATGGAACAGTGTGGGCAAATGACATAGAAATAAAAATAAAATAACATGACATGTTTTATATCTCAGATATTGACTTTGAATTTGTCCACCTCTATAGATAGCCATTGAATTAAGCAGGACAATTGATATTAGAAAAAACACTCTGTTGACAATAATGACAAACTTGAAGGAGACTAGAGAAAAGCTGTAAGCAATTAAGATGAGAGAGACTAGTTAAAATAATACCATAGTAATCTGGGAAGTAAGTGACAAAGACCTGAATTAAGTCAATAGGAATGGAAAGGCAAGGTCAGAAATTAAATTTAAAATTTAAAATTAAGAATTTAGACATTAGAGACATGGACTACCTTAATGTGACAAATGAATGATAGGGAAGTATTTAGGATGGCTTTGGAAATGGGGTGAATAGTAATGTATTAACTGAGATAAAAAATGCAGATGGAGGAGAGCAGATTGGGGCATAGTGAGTTTGGATAATCTCTAGAACACCAAATATGCAGTGGGTATTTAGCTTTGTGGATCTGGAGCTCAGTAAGAAGAAGGGGCTGAGGGTCTCTATATGGATCAGCACATAGAGAACAGCTGAAAATATTATTTATTATTAATTAATTTACTTAATTTAGAAAATATCATTTTAATTCTCCAAAGGAAATTACAGGAAGTGAGAGGAACAATTACTCCTTGTATAAAAACCAATCCTCCAGACTCACTCATTGCACTTGTACAAAACTTCACTCCTTCATTCACCAAATGTTTTCCAATTAAATACCTATTACTGTCTAAATGAATTGGTTTTTTGCATGTCATATAGTAAATGTATATTTTTTATTATTTATTTATATATATATTTTTTATTCAAGCTAGACTCAATTTTTCTAGGGTAGGGAACATGTCATACCTACATCATCTTTATCACTAGCATAGTTTCTGGCACACAGAATGCCCTAAATACATGTTTACTGAGTTCATTCCTCATGCCTCTGATAGCTTTATAATGCTATTCCTTATCCTGTGTTTGGGTCACAGCTGTTTCTAAAATTTTAATTCAAGTTGTTTCTCTACTTCCCTACCTCCCACTTTATGCCATACTGCATGTTACCCTCCTGAGTCTTTTAATAAATATATGGCAGGGAAGTCACCCAGTCAACCACATGGAGCTCAAATGCTTATGATATAAGTAGTGAGAGAACAAGTGAAACCTTGAAGAAACTGAAGGTAAACATTTGCACTCCCAAATTATCATTGATGAATAACTTCTGGGCCAGAAATACATGGTATCATTGACATTGCAATTTGGAGGGTGATTTTGATACTCTCATGTTGGGGGTGATACTCCTTTCAACTGGAACCAAGGTCAGTAAAGAAATGCCTTTGGTCTGTAGGAAACTCGTCCTATTCCAGGCCTATCCACCACACAAAGATTTAACTTGCAGACCTAGCAAAAATGAAGACATTCCTCTTAGATGAAAATTTTGAAAAGAATAACACTCAGTAAGACATGAGGAATATTCTTTAAAAAGTTTCATTCCAAAAGAAGCTTTTTTTCAAAATGTGGTGTACATTTGGAAAGAGAGGTCACAGTGAAAGTCAGCTCCACACAAACGTTTGCTCACAAAAACACTAGCAACAAATAAATAATGTTTGGGAAGCAACTGTCTTGCACTGACTATGTACAAATGGAGAAAAGTCTTCAAATACTTCAATACCTTCATTTTGAAATGTCAGTCAACCTCAGAAGCTGTCCCTTACAATACATTCCTGGCAATACTTGCACCTCTTTGTTTTCAGAGCTATTAACCAAATTTTAAATATTATGCAACTGCTATTTGAAAAACAGTGTCTGAGATGCATTTATTTTGTAATTATAATTATTACATAAGGTTCTCACAAGTAATTAAACAGAAGAGTATTTGGAACAAAATTTTACCAAAAATGTAAAAATTTCAAAAAGTGAGCTAAACAAAAAAACAGGTGATTTATTTTTAAGTAAAAACAATTCAAAGCATGACATATAATGAATTAAGGTAGTGAAGGAGGGACACATTCTATATTTGACAGCACCTTGAACACAAGTAGCAGTGGCCTGTTTTCTTGTTTTCCTTATTATCCTCATTAATAATTAAAGACAGTTAAGAATTGCCTTTCTGTACTTGAATTCAAACTATCACCCTAAGGATCACCTGGAGAGAGTCGTGAATTCTAGACTTCTGCCAAAGTAAGCACAGGCAGTATTTATAAAGGTCAAAAACTTAAATCATTAGTAAAAAAAGAAAGAAATGCTATTAGCCACATGGAAAAACAAAGAAAGCATTTCCAGACTAGTTCTTCCATCTCACCAATAATTAGCAGCTCAAGCCCCCAATATCTACTAACATCTGATGGTTTCCAGTATCCCCATTCAAGTTCAAGGTCTTTGCAAGCCAGTCTCCTTTGTTACTAGCCACAATGCCTAGTATTCTGCCCAAAATGCCTCTTGGCTTGCTGACTGACAAAACTTGTCAGAGTGTACATTTTCAGATAGATAGAATATTTTCCTTGGGTATAATTCTAAAATGTAATGGCCACTGTTGTCCTCATTGATAAAGGTAGAGGCATGAGAAAGGAAGAGAATAAATACAAAAGGAAAGCAATTTCCCCAAGTCCCCATTAACCCACCTAATAAATAACAACAGTCATCATATTGCTTAGCATTCTACTGTACATCGATAATGCAGTCATCTGATTAATAGATTGCTAAGGCTGTATTTGCCTTGCACCTTAGAAAAATGAAAAGACAAGCAAGCAAACAAGATTGCCATCTTTGGCAATGTGCCCATTGAATATCTTTGAGCTTACTGAATATTATTGAAAAAAAAAGAACAGTAGTCATTCCTCAAAGGATCTGTTTTAGGCAGGGACTGACACAATGACCCAGGAGCTCTTTGTCCCTATTCTTTAGAACAGTGCAGATAGTTAATGAAATATTATTTGTCCAGGTTAATTAGCCATTTCCCTCCATGTGGGTAAGAGTCAGGTGGTGTCTAAACACAGGAGGGAAGCCTCCTCTCCACACCAGGGAACAGAATACATTCACAAAACACCAAATCCTGCAGGGATACAGTGGTGGATTCAGAAATCAGAATTCCTGAAACTGAATCCCTATCCAGCCATTTAGAACCTCAGGTAAGTTACTCAACCTCTTTGCCTCAGGGTCCTTATCTGAAGTCCACATGGATGTAATAACAACTACTTCCTAGGCTCGTTGTGAAGATTAAATAAGACAGGGCATATTTTATTTGGGGCATGTCCAGTACAATGCCTGGCACATGCAAAGAGCTCAAGAAACATTGACTATTACTATTATTATCATTACTCCTGGGCTTAAATGCACAGAGCCTACAGGGGGGATATCATCTCATGTAGGGGGTCCAGATAAAACCAAGTCTGAGACACATCCAGTGTGCCATTTGGGTGGTACCCCCTCCCTCACTAAGCTTTTGTGTGCATCTACTGATTTCCTAGAGGCTGAAGAGCCCCTGGGACAAAAAATTTAAACTACATCCACAATTAGGGTTCAGACCTAGACAGGAATGTGTGAGGACCTGGGAAGGGGGGATGAGGTAGCGGTGACAGGAGGGGAGTTCTTCCAAATTTGCATAGGGGACAAAGGAGCCCTAAAATGGAAATCACTTGAAGAAAGAAGAGCCTGGCCCAAGGAGCCAGGAACAGGAAAAGCATTAGAGGAAACAGTAATTCTAGATACAGATGGTGGTCATTACGTGAGACTATCCCAACTCAGCTGTTCTAGTGGAGTGAAAAAAAGAAAAGGGCTACATTATTAACCTCTGCTGTAATTCAGAACCGGGGCAACAATACTGGGGATGCTTCTTGTCCCTGATCTAAACAGAAGGCAGACGTGGCACCAACATATGAGGTGAATCAGCAGAGATCTGACCCTCAGCAGGTCAAGACAGCTGAGGGCAGAGCGGCATTGTTCAGCCGTCAAAGGCAGCAGCTGCAGTATCCAGATCAACTAATGGTGAGGTCGGCAGATCTTTGGGGCAACCAGAGCTGAAGTTGTGAAAGGAGTCCAAACAGAACAAACGAGCTGGTGGCACAGCACAGAGCAGCAGAAATCAGCCCTGAGGCGTGGCCTGGCTGATTGCAGGTACTTGTAAAACACCTAAGTGAGCCTCCAAACCCTCAGCAGAGTGGGCTCTGCCAGGGGCTATCATACCTTGAGTGTGAGTGCTAATAGGCCTTCATTTGTGTTCTCTGGCTGCTCAGTCCTGGGACAGCTGGTTTTCAGTTATGTCATATTTGTTGCCTTTTTCATGAAAGCCTGTTTTCATTTTTGTGACAGGTGTCTGAATTCAGAGTAAGGAGTATAACCTGACAGGTTGGTGCACAGATTTTTCTGGTAATAGCTAAAGCACAAAACTCAGATGTGGGAGAGGTTCTTCTCCATCCAAATCCCAGAAGCCAGGCCATAGTGTTGTTGTAGGTTCAGATGTGACAGCTGAGCTGCAAACAAAGTTCTGTGTCCCTATTTGAGATAGGAGAGTGTTGGGGGGTGGGAGGTATAGGGAAGGACATCATCAGTGGATATTTTCCAATTTCTAATATTTTTTATCAAGTGAAATATAGTTAAAATGAATAACAACTTAAATAGTAGGTGAAGAGGGGAAGTTATAAGAAAACATGACTATCCTGTATGATTCTCAGTTTACAAACTGGGGCGTGCAAGAAATATTTTTAACATTTTCTTAAACCAAAACAAAACTCAGACTCTGAGCCACCCCCATCTCAACAAACTAGCAGAAAATTCAGCCTTGGTCCTTCTTGAAGTTTCCCATCCTCCTGCTCCTTGGCCTGTCTCCTCCCCTGTATTAAGCAAAAGTCAAGCATCTTACAAAAGAATCAAGGCACTGAGGAGGTCTTTCGGTCAAGATACGTCACTCTGAGACAGGCGTGGTCTCTTTAGAGCTGGCAGCTCTGCTGATGCAGCACCACCCCTGGGTTAGGAAGTGTTCAAAGAGGGCTGGAGCGTCCAAACTGGGCATTTCAGCCTCCCCAGGTGCCCCACTCAGCCTTTCTCTTGGCAGGTGACCCCTCTGCAATGTGGGGCTACAGAGCAGGACAAGCGGCTCCACTCTGAAAGCACACTCCCTCTACTCTTCCCCGTGGAGGGAGCATGTTTCCCTCATCTTGATGCCCTTAAACGTTTTTAAAATAAAATGTAAAATAAATATCGAGAGAAGTATACACAGACTAAAATATGCTGAATCCAAAAACCCCTGAGCTTAACTTCCTGCTTGAATAAAGGAAGGGAGAAAGGTGGGAGATACACAGAGAAAGTCATAGATTAACGTGTCAAAAAATTTTCCTGCTATAAGTGAAAAGCCATGGTGACAACTTATTTACTTATCGAGCCCTTACTTATTGCTTAGCACAGCCAGTCACTGTTCTAAGTACTTTACAAATATTAACTTATTCAATCCTCATAACAATCCTATATTATCCTCATTTTACATTGTAGAAACTAAGGCACACAGATTCACTAACATGTGCCAGTTCACACAGCAACTAAGTGGCAGAATCTATATTCAAAGTAAGACTGTCAGGCTCCTTAGACTCTGCTGTTGCCCGCTGCTGTGTGCCCCTTCCAGAAGGCAGAGATGGGCCTGCAGAGTACTGTTTTGCACTGTTTTGTCTCATTGCTGCTTTCTCTGCTGCTGCCCTCTTGCCCTGGGTCACTGCAGCTCCCTCCACCTGATCCACAATTTGCTGAGCCCAGGTTTACATTCTGAAGTTGACCTTACACTGGCTCGTATCCTCTCATCTTGATTCAACATTTGCTCTTTGCTCCCTGCTCTGTTCTTATATCTTCATTTTCCTCCTTGACCTTCAGACTTTAGGAACAATTTGGTCTTTCTGGCTTTTGTCCTCCAAACCCTCTGACTTTCCTCTTGAGCTCTTAATCTTCTTGGCCAAGTTTAAATACCATGAATCTAACTTTGACATGAGGTCTCTGGACCTGTGTCCCCACTGAGCTTGTGCTAGATCCCAGGGAGGAATCGTTGCCCATGTAGAACTCTAAGAAAATATGACACGTTCTGTATCCCTTGAATGCAGAGATCTCAAAACCCTTTAAAACATAACATTTTTTTCACGATAAAATATAGTTAATATTTGTATTTTTAAGGTACTTAATACTTTGAAAATCTTTATTTTTCAAATTTTCATTCAAAATAACATGATCCTATTAGGAAAATTAGAAAATAAAGCACTGAATATTACCAAGCACTTTTTATTTTAGAGGTTATTTTCAATATTGTGCACCGTTACACATGAACCTTGTAATAACTCTTTGAGGTAAATTGCTTAAGAGACTTGTTACTTTAGGCCAATGCCTCAAATATTTTTAACTGCAACCTACAATAAGAAAAACAAATAATGGTACAAACCAATGCATACATACTGAAACAGAACTTTCCTGTAACATTACTTCTTTTCCTATTTCAATACACTCTGATTTAGTGTATATTATGCTACTTCATTTTTAAAATAAACCCATTAATGTTATGTTTCAGTTTGAGAATAACATAGTATGCTATTACTGGCTTTTATTTTTTGATAAACCTATCTTCTTGCTGCTTACACACACACACACACTCACACGCACTGCACAGAGAATGTGTATCTCAAAAAATACACTAGGAACAGAACACTGTCTCTCAGAAGATGGCTTTTTTCACAGTCCTAACGACCATCAGGATAGCATGTGAACACATAGATTTCCTGTCCTTCAGGTCCAAGGGATCAATTGATCAAATACTGGCAGGCTTTGTGTAAGAGTCTATCCTAAAGCAAATGACACTGGTAGAGCTTGTTTCCTCTGTCTGAATGAGGTAGTATTGACTGTGGGACACACATTATTTGTCAAAGGAGTGTTAAATGATACTTGAGGTTTAGAAGGGGAGGTATTTATATCACGGCAAGAAAACAAACTATAACTTTTCTCTAGAAGTGTTATTTTCTGAATCTAAAAATCATATTGGATTAAGAATATAGGATTTCTTACTAAAAGTTCACCTTAATATGCATTCTTTTCTATCTCTGTGATATAAGAATAAATGTTACTTCATTAAGTTATCACAGGACTTTAGGGAAGGGCCTGGGATAACTTATCAAATTATCTCCTTCACCTAAATCCATCATACTTTATTCTTGGCAAGATCGGTAACCAAGACTGTTATGGACTGAATGCGTTCCCCTAAAATTCATATATTGAAATCCTAATCCTCAATGTGATAGAATTAGGAGGTAGGGCCTTTGGGAGGTAATTAGGTCATGAGGATGGAGTCCTCATGAATACAATTAGTGACCTTAAAAAGAGACCTCATAGAGCTCTCTTGCTCCTTTTGTCATGTGAGGACACAGCGAGAAGATAGACAACTATACACCAGGAAGCAGGCCCTCATCAGATATGAAGTCTGCCAGTGCCTTGATCTTGGACTTCTCATCCTCCAGACGTGAGAGAAATAAATGTTTTTTGTTTAAGCTGCTCAGTCTATGTTATTTTTTATAGCATCTCGAACTAAGACCCTTTAAGACAATATATTCAGTCTCCAGATTCAGCTCAGAGGATTTATTTCCACTGCATAAAGAGAGTTCCCATCTCAGAGAACCTAACTGGTAACAAGGATCAAAGAGCCTAAGGATTCATCATGATTACCTTGCTACTCTTCAGAGCACCATTATGAAGGAAGCTAAAAACTCCACATCTGCAAGGGCTAGATGTTGCTGGAATAAAGGAAACAGTTCATTACGTTCATTACTTTGGACTTGATTCTGTTATCTTCTCAACACTGAGGGTATAAAATAGTAAGGATAGGATAAAACCCAGGAAACAGAATGTACACCAAAAGTGGAGGTATAGAGGTTGCTGAGTTCACTGTTTTTGCTTCAGAATGGAGAGTTAATATGAAATTGAAAGGAAATGAGTAACTAAAATACTGCCCATCAAATGCGTAACAATAGACAAACTCACCAGGTCTCTTGGGGGCAGAAAATTTCACAGTTATGGCATTTATTAATGTTTTATTTTCATCAAAACTCTAAGCTTGTCATTGCCTAGCACATTACTTAAATTATTTATGTAATTCATTTCAAAGAAACATAATCTGTCTTCTCTGCATTACCTCACTCTTCTCTTTCAAATGTTCATTCAAAACTCACTCACAAAGTAAAGGTCATCCCATCAGTCATCTCAAATTCCCATAGTACTGATACTTATTTTCTGCACAGCTTATTTTTGCACCTAATCACACAGACAAATTTAACTTGCCTCACCCTCTGCACCCATACAGATAAATATGGCTATTAGAAAAACACACAACCACACAGGCAGACACTCTGAATTAAGAACCACAGTTCAAGATGAGCCTTTAATGTTGTCCAGAAATCCTACTAAACTTCCCTAAACCATTTACTTTCCCACTCCCCAAGATGATAATCCACAACTCCTTCTC
Source organism: Physeter macrocephalus (assembly GCF_002837175.3). Taxonomy (NCBI): domain Eukaryota; kingdom Metazoa; phylum Chordata; class Mammalia; order Artiodactyla; family Physeteridae; genus Physeter; species Physeter macrocephalus. Next base: position 94,226,507 of record NC_041217.1, read on the forward strand.
ATGCCTCAAACACCTTCTCTTGTATCCTCATTCCCAGTAGGAAGCTGGTGACCTTGCTTTCTATCACACTGAGAAAACGAGACCAATCAGAAGAAAATTTCCATAGACTCCACCATCTGTTAACATGTGTACTCACATACTCAGCCCTTCTTCTGTTACCACTGATAAATTACTAATGCAACTATCTAAATCCAAACCTTTCATTTGTGCACTAGATTTCCTGTCTCTCTCCTGTACCATCAGAGTTTTACCTTCTACTGAATCATTCCCATCAGTATACCAAAAAACCAGTCTTCTTGACCCTACTACCCCTGCCACCTATATGTCCATATCTTGATCCCCTTTGCAAAAAAACTTATTGAAATAGTTGTCTATATTAATTGCCTACAGTTTCTCTCACCCTAATTCTCTTTTAAACCCATCACATCAGACTTTTGCTCCATCAGTTCACTTAAGCTTCTCTGGTTAATGTCACAAATGACCTCCATGTTGCTGAATCCAATGGTCAATTCTCAGTCTTCATCTTAGTTCATGCAGGTAATAAATTTCCCCTCCTTGATATTGTTTCTTCTCAGTTTCCAAAGACAACATTTCTCTTGAGTTTCTTCCTATTGCACTGATCACTCCCACTCCTTCTCTTGAGTTTCTTCCTGTTGCACTGATCACTCCCACTCCTTTTCATCCTCCTTTGTGGTCCCTCTTTGTCCCTCAAACTCTTCATATTGAAGTGCTTCAGGATTCAGTCCTTAATCCTCTCCCAAAGGAGGATTTACAGTAAAGTTAATGAAGTTTAATCTTAGCTTCAGCAACCCTCTTTTGCATGAGCCCATTTTACAATGCCAGAAAGGCCCTAGGAACATTTTCACATATTTTAACTGCATTTGGTTAAGACTATTTTTTTCCATTTACACTTCCTCTGTATCACATTTTCACACATGTCAAGTGCTGCTGAAGTAGTGGCAGTCATTTTAGGGATGTGACCAAAAGCAAGTGGGGTTTAGTAAGGTATTTTAAGTGGTTTGCAGTCATTTTCATTTATAGTTAAGCCAATGCTATCTACCTCATAGAGGAGTGGGCTTCTAAGAGTACTCCACAATCACCCACGTGCCAGAGGTCACGTTGCAGTATGAATGTGTTCCAAGGTACCTGAGACTATGTAGGTGTTGGAAGGGAAAAAAGGTTTAAAACATGTGGATCCAGAAACGAGTCGATGGAAAATTCTTTCAATCTTCAGACATGTAAAATTAATACCTAAACAAAATGGAAGTTCTCTCCTGTCAGGAATGCCCTCAGTAATTCAGCATGTCAATTATAAATATATCATTTTTATGGGAATGATATGCAATCAAATATATTAGAATTCTTGTGTTTATAGGGTATAGCCTTATATCAGTATTATACAGTATGTCTGTGAGTAAAGCCATGTGTCTTAGGCAATCAAAAACAAACTTTGATTCCAATTCCAGCAGTCAAAAACAAATTTTGATATACCATTTCTATTTTCAATGGAAACATATCTGAATTGTGGCTATAAGAAATTGTTTTAAGGATGGGCAGCCAAAAAATGTAGGGAAAAAGGCTTGAGTGGTTTATCAATTGGTAAATTAATAAAACATACTGTTACTTTCATGGACTTTGTAATATTTTTGTATTTCTCAGCTTTTTTAAATGTGTAATTTATTTTTTAACCTAAATAATTGTTTACTTTTGTACCTAATCTTGAACTCATAATTTTGTATTCTATTTATTCAAAAGGTCACCTACCTTGTATATGAGTCAAACCCTGGAAACCTGGATCCATTCTTGCTACTTCTCTTTCTTATCTACATTCATTCCCTTGCGGATCTCACCCAGTATCATGGTTTTAAATCTCACGTCAATACTAAAGACTCACAGACTTCTATCTCCTGCCCAAACCCCTCTCTTAAGCTCCAGACCCTACTGGATGTTGACTCCTTTAGGACTCCTTTCTCTGATAGTCCTTTCTCTGATAGTCCACAGTCAATCCTGTTAGCTCTACCTTCATAGTTTATCCAGAATCTGAACTATATCCAGATCCCTTTTCACCACCTTCACTGTTTCTGCCTGGGTCCAGGCCATCATCATTTCTTGTCTGGATAACCATAGTTTCATGAGATTCTTTGCTTCTCCCCAACCCTCCCACACCCACATCATAAGTCAGTCCGTGTCTCTCCTCTGCTCAAAATCCTGTTCTGGCTCCCCATTACAAGCAGAATGAAATGAAAAGTCCCTACCACAAAGCACTATGTCATTTGTTCTTCTCCCTCCTATGTCTCTGACATTATCTCTTACAACTCTCCCCATCACTGTCTTTGCTCCAGGCACACACACTTTCCCTTCCTCAAATACCCAATCCTAATCCTTGAGGGCCTCTGATCTGACCATTACCTTGGCGTGAAATGCTCTTCCCCTCTCCTTGACTAAACTTCTCACTTCTTCAAATGTCACCTTCTCAATGAGACCTAACCTTGACTACTCTGTGTAAATTATAATGCATTCCTCTTCCATTCCTAATACTCTTAACCCTGCTTTGTATATTATGTTTTCCACAACATGTAAGACCACCTTCTCACATGTTACATAATTCACTTATTTCCTATTATGTTATTGTTTATCATCTGTATCTGCAACACACACACGGACACACCTGATTGTAAATTTTGCTCTTCTCAAAAGACATTTAAACAAAATGATATAAAAAGGTAAAACTAAAGACAGAAAAAAGCTATATTAATCAAATATCAATAAAAAGTTGATTGAAAATATAATACAAAAAAATGGAATTTAAAGGAATATAAGATAAAAAGGGGCAAAGTGACCATTATCATTCCATTATCATTGCTTTAAATTAAAAATAAGCAAATATTTATTCATTAAATCAACAAATATTTGTTGATAACCTACAATGTGTCAGGCACTGTCCTAGGCTGGGGACACACCAGTGAAGAAAACAGAAACAGAAGATAGAAGAAAAATACTGCTCACCCAACTAAAATAATAAAATAAAATACTTCTAACTAAATATAACAAAGTATTTAAAATCTTAAGATTAAACCATAAAATGGCAAAATATTCAAAAATTATAGTCAATGTAATTATAGTTATTCTTTGTAATTATAAAATAATAAAATTTTATTAAAGACATAGAAGGCATGAATAAATTTAGAGATACACCATGTTAATTAATTAATTCAACCTTGCAACAAGTTCCTTCCAAAGTAATCTGTAAATTCAAAGAAATTTCATTAGGGAATTCCCTGGTGGTCCAGTGATTAGGACACAGTGCTTTCACTGCCATGGTGAGGGTCCAATCTCTAGTCAGGGAATTAAGATCCCACAAGCTGTGAAGTGGGGCCCCCCAAAATTTTTTTTCATTAAAATTCCAGAGGTTTTTTTGGGGGGGGAGGTGGGGTGAGGAGGAAGCATGAGTGTTGAATTCAAATGACAATTCTAAAGTTCATATGGAATATTAAAGTTACATTAAAAATTAAGAAAATTTTAATAAAGAATAACTTGGGGTAAAGAACTTGCCCTCAAGAATTAATAACATACTTCAAAGCTACATTAATTTAAAACAGTATGAAATTAACACAGGAAGAAAAATAATCTCAAAGGAACTGAATAACAAGCACAGAAACAGACCCATTATATACGGAATCTCAGAATGATAGAATGGCACTGCAAATCAGTGGGGAAAAAAGAGAAATTGTGTAGGGCAATTGGATCTCCATATTGAAAAAAATGAAATTTCTATTTACACCATAAACAAAACATTTCCATATGGATTAAAGACCTAAATTTTAAATAAAATTGAATTTAAGATACAAAACTGTTAGAAGAAAATGATGGAAATTATCTTTACTTTCTCAGAATAGGAAACCTGTCTTAAATGAGACACAAAGCATGTACTCTAAAGAAAGAGATAAATACTCTTGATATTACCAAAATTTAAAACTACGGTATAGATGGAGAAGAATGAAGATATCAACAAGAGGCAAGTCAGTTCACCTCACAGAATCTTAGAGTCCCAGGAAATGGAAGCACCTAGTGTCCCTGAAGGCAGTTTTTGATTTAAGACTGAGAATAAGAGACTTGCCTGAGAGTCTTTATAAAAAGCCACAGTCCCCATGTTCTCCTTTCATTACGAAGTGTCAAGTAACAAATCCAGTCTCACCCCACCCTCTCTCAAGCAGAAGACACTATCGAGTATATACAGTATAGAGTATACCATCTATGGAGAGAGTGTAGATGGTATACTCTATGGAGAGAGTATCCAGAGAGAATCTGGTTCAAAGGACACCAAAGTTGAAGGAAGAAATGAATCATTGTACTGAAGACCAAGGGATAAATACAAAACTCTGCAAATCAAATAATGAGATGCTCAGCCCTCAGAATGATATCAGCCAGGCTTACACCCAACCATTTCCATATTCTTGGTGAGTGATTAAAAAATTTCCTGGGGAGACTGAACAGACCAAGGGGGTGGAGGTGGAGTCAGCTCTGTAGACCTACTGTTAAGGACCCTGCAATAAAATAGCAAGGTCCTCACCCTATAACCTACAATGAAATCTAGGCTGTCACACTGTGTACACAGAGCTGCAATCAGGTTTGTTGTGCCTCATTCTTTTTCTTTTTCTTAAATTGAGCTTTGCTTTATTGAGCTTCACAGATAATTGCATTTTTACAAATTGAAGTTGTTTTGACTCATTCTTAAGTATGAATGGATGACCAAGGATCACCAAGAAATTGAGGAAAACCTCTTTCATGAAAGAAAAGAGACCAAAATAAACACATATTCTAAAGGAAGTTTAAATAAATAGACACAATATATGCAGCAGCAGAAATTTTTAAAAAAAAATGTTTATCTATAATTGATTGCAAAGAAAAATTAAACTGTTGAACAAGGAAACAATTACAGAATACTATTTGGTACAATAATATTCTGGAAAAAACTATTTGGAAAAACAAAACCAGAAAGATTGCCAAGGAATATGGTCTATAACACTGTAATAACTTTGTATGAGGACAGATGTTTACTAGACTTATTGTGGCAATAATTTTGTAATGTATTTAAACGTTGAATCACTATGTTATACACCTGAAACATAATATTGTACATCAACTATACTTCAATTAAAATAAAAATGTATTGATAACATACATATATACATATATATAAATATAAAAATATTTTAGCCCAAATAAAAAATTTAATCACAAACTTGGAAGATAAAGAAAATTTCACTGAATGCAGAAAAAAGAGAATATGAGATGGAAAATAGACAGAAAAAAAAGAAAGAAAAAGAAAAGGAAAGGAAAGGAAAGAAAAAAGAAAAGAAGAAAGAAAAAGGATCAGGCCAGGAGGTCCCCAATCCAAATAATTAGTGCTGTAGAGAATTAGAAAAAGAATAGAGGGGGAGAAAGTATCAAATAAATAATGTAAGAAAATTCAACAGAGCTAAGGAACAAGTGTTTCCAAACCATGAAGGAGTCCACACAATAAATAAAAGGGGAAAAAAAAGAAATTTCAGAACCATAGAAATAAAGAGAAAAATCCTAAAAGTTTTCAGAAAGAAAAAAAAGTGTGTAATATACCAAGAAACAGGAGTCAAAATTTATTCAAACTTCTTAACTGTAACACTGGAAGCTGGATGACATTAGAGAATTTGGAATTATAGGGGCAACTGTTTACAACCTATAATTCTATGGGCAGACAGATGTGGGCATAGAATAAAGTGTACTCAGATTCACACTCTTTCTCTGAAAGCTCTTAAAGAATTTGTGCCATCAAAATAAGGGAATCAAGCAAGAAAGGAGAAGAAATAGGACGCAGGAATCCAAAGATCCCACGCTAGAGAGGGACAAAGGTAATTTATGGTATAAGTCTTAAGCTGAAAAATGAATAGCAAATCTTAAGAGTCACCTCTTCATCCCCAACAGTTAGGTATTACAAATTCTATTCAATCATCTATGTACCACTTATAAAAATTGACCACGTACTAGGTCATGAAACAAATAAAGAACGGGACTATGTAGATCACATTTTTATGATAAGTTAAAAATCAAAATCAAAAGGAATTTTTTAAGTTGTGTACAGATTTTAAGCATACTGCTAAATAACTCACAGGTTAAAAAATTAGTACTAAAATCAACATTACAATGAGAATCATAACAAACTTAGAACAGTTAAGTTGGACAAAGAATAAGAAAACTAAGAATATTTTGAAGGTCTAAAATAATAAAGATGCATCAGAAATAAAGGTTAAAAGATACAATGGAAATAATAACATGATTCCACTTAAAATAAATAAGACAAGAATGGTCACTCTCACCACTTCCACTCAACATTTTAGTGGAGGTTCCAGCCAGTGCAACAAGTAAGAAACAGGAAAAACACATAAGGAAAAGATAGAATAAGCAAAATTGTTATTATTTGCTTATAATATAAATGTGTGCAGAGAAAAAGAAAATAATCTACAGATAAGATTTTAGAATTAGTAGAGTTTAGTAAATTTACTGGATATAGAAATACAACTGACTTTTTTATAGTGGTCTAATATTAAGTAAAATAGAACATATTTTTAAAAAAATTGTACTTATACTAGCATTTACAATAGCAAATGAGAATGAGATGCCAAAAAAATAAATCTAATGAAAGGTATTCTAGTTTTTCAACAGAAAAAATATTAGTAAGATCTAAATAAAAGGATAGATATACCATTATGAAAAAGGCAATGTCAATTCTCCTTAGACTGATATACAGATTCAATACAATTCCAATCTAATGTATCCTTTCTCTCCAAGAAACTCAACAAATTCACTTTTTAAACTTCAAAAAAATATTTTGAGACAGATAGATTCTTGTACAGTTGTAAGAAACAATACAGAGATTCCACTCTCTTTACCCAATTTCCTCAAATGGTAGCACTGTATAAAGCTCTAGTGCTTTATCAGAAGCAGGATATGAACACTGGCAAAGTAAAGATACAGAGCAATTCCAACACAAGTATCTTCACGTTACCCTTTTATTTCCACACGCACCCCACCCCCCTATTCTTACCAGTTGGCCATCACTAATCTCTTCTCTATTTCTATAATTTTGTCATTTGAGGATGTTATATAAAGGGCATCATAGAGTATATAACCTTTAGGGGTTGGTTATACTTTTTTCACTCAGCTTAACTCCCTCAAGATCCATCCAAGTTATTGCATGTATCAATAGATTTCTTTTTTATTGCTGAGAATTCCATGTATTCCATGGTATGCATGTACTACAGCTCATATAACCATTCACCTGCTGAAGGATATCTAATTATTTCCAGTTTGGGGGTATTATGAATAAAGCTTCTGTGAGTAATCCTGTCAGATTTTTGTATGAATAGAGGTTTGCATATCTCTGGGATAAATACCCAATGGTACAATTGCTTGTTTATATGGTATTTACATGTTTAATTTTTAAGAAACTGCCAAACTGTCATCCAGAGGGGCTGTATTCCCACCAACAATGTATGAGTGATCCAGTTTCTTTGCATTTTTTGCCAGCGTTTGGTGTTGTCACTAATTTTTATTTTAGCCATTCTAATAGATATGGAGTGATATCTCATTGTAATTTTAATTTGCTTTCTCTAATGACTAATGATGTTGAAGTCTTTTCACATGCCTGCTAATGATCTGTGTCTTCTCATCATTGAAAAGTCTGTTCATGTCTTTTGCCCATTTTTCTAATTGGATTTTTTTTTTTTGTACTTTACTGTTGAGTTTAAATAATTCTTCACATATTCTAGCTACTAGTCACATTTCAAATAAATGGTATACAAACATTTTTTCTTGGTCAGTAACTTGTCTTTTCATCCTCTTAACGTGTCTTTTGCACAGAAAAATTTTAAGACTTTGATAAAGTCCAGTATTATATTGAATAACAGTGATGTCAATACATTTATTTTAATATTTATGTAAAAAGCAAAAAGGCTATGAATAGCTAGGGCACTCCTAAAACACAAAAACAAGTTGTGAAGATATGTTACATCAAATTTCCAAATTGGTTGAACATATTTGTTTCTTGCAACACCACAACTCCACTTCTAGGTATATACTCTAAAAAATCACTTGCACCTATGTTCCTGGAGACATATACAAGAAATTTCATAGCATAATTGCTCCTCAGAGTAAAAGACTGGAAGCAACATCATCTGCAGAAGCATTGTTAATGCAGTAAATTGTGTATATTTGCAAAGTGGAATACTATACATTACTGAAAAAGGATGATGGAGAGCTACATGAAACAATGTGGATGAATCTGAAACATAAAAGACAACATACAGGAAGATATAACTTTTGAAAAACCAATTAAAGCAAAACTAAACAATATGTTGTTTCAATATGCATGTATATGTGGTAAAACAAGGAAAACAACAAACAAGGGAATAATAAACACAATATTCTGAGTATTGATTACCTTGACTGAGGGGTAGGCAGAGAGATAGGATTAAAGAGGTACAAAGGTAGCACTAAGAGTATCGGTAATGTTGTCTTGCTTAAGTGGGATGGGGAAGACACAAATGTTGGTTTTATTATTCTTCTTTATAATTTAAATACCTTATTTTGTTTATAATCAATATTTCATAATTTTTAAAAGATAAGGAATATGCATGCCAAACTCATTATAGTGGCTGTTTCTCAGGAGAGCGGGAGGGAAAGAGAATTGGAGGTAATGGTTTAAAGGGACGTTAGTCCTAATAATTCATTTATTTAACATGAGGGGAAGAAAACATAACAAAATAAGGAAATATTTACACATATCAATTGTGACAGTAGGTATAGGGAATATAGCTTTTTGCCATATCATTCTTTGCAATTTTCCTTTTTTGAATTATTTTCAAGATAAACTCTTGTATGCCCATCTCCTTAGTGCCGGGATTATAATGTCATAGATAAAGAGACAGACAGATAGACAGATTTCTAGGCAGATGGCTAGGTAATAGAATAAGAATGTGAAGAGTAACAATATAGATACTTGGTTTCATCCTCTGAGATACACTGAGAGCAGCAACATGACGCGTCACAGAAGAGCACTTAACTCTTGGCTGAGTGAGATGGCAGACAGAGAAAAACACTTCCGGTTTATACCACATCTTTATATTGTATATCATTTTAACAACACCTAAATCACCACAGAATCTCTTTCTGACAACAAAATTAACAGAAGGTAAGCAGTGAAATACATTTCATTTTAGGGTAAGAAATAGTACTGAGATATTTACTAGCCATCAGTGACACTGTACGAAATATAAGCATTCGATGACTATAAAAAACATCTAAGGGCTACACCTACAATATAAACAGACAAAAATAACTTGAAGTACAATTGAAATCTGCAAAACTGAAAAATACCACTTGAAATCTCAGTCATAGCAGTCAGAACGTGTGCTTTCAAAGGCTAGGGAAAGAAATTTGCACAATGGAAAGATAAAATCTTCAACTAAACAAGAGCCTTATATAAGCGAGGAAGAGAAATGAAATTGATATGTCAAAGAACTCAGAGAGTGAAATATGGAAACTATCAAAACCAATAGAAAGGAAAATGCATGAGAAGATAAGAAAATCCAATGTGAAAACTGGGGAAAGATTCACTGAAAATGTCAAATACTTCAAGACAGCCATAGGAAAGTACATGCTGTTTTCCTGGGGAGAAAAGACTGCTCCATATCAGCAGAAAATTGAGGACTTGTAAATACACATGCAGTTTATAGAATGCCATTTAAACATATTGCCATTTTTTTCTACGCTCGAGTGTGTGGAGTCTAACTAATTGACTTTGAGAGACCATTCCACCAGCCCTGAAGCACACTGGGTCTCAAGGATTAACACAAGCTAAAACCCTTGAATGGCTGGGTCAGTGTCTGGTTCATCATTTTTACCTCCCCAGCACTTATTATAGTACTTTGTTCATAATAGGTACTCAATAAATTTATGATAAAAATAATACCGATTCTGCTAGAGAAAATAAGTCTTTTCTACCACCTTAATAATCAAATGTGCTCTAAAGTAAATTAAATGTTTTTTGACAGTGAAATAATATAAAACAGCAGGTAAACCATAGCACTGTACTTTGAGAGAACTGTCTAGAGATGGTTTTATCTAATACGGTATTGCAAATGTTTGTTGTGCTCCGTAAATGAAAGCTTTATTCAGAGAGTCCGTATGGAATAAGAGAAGCTCTGCACTAAGAGAATCAGATACTTACTCTATCTCTTATAGGCTATTTAGTCGTGGGATCTTCCACAAATCACTTTATCTCTCTGACCCTAGGCTTTCCAATCCAGAAAATGAGGCTGTTAAACTAGAAATCCCTAAGACCTCTTCCAGCTCTGTCATACAGTCTCTGATGTGAATCCATGAAAACACTAAACATAACCTGTGATATTCTTAGACTTCACTTTATTTAAAATAGCTTTTCTTCCAAGGTGTGGTTAAAACAAACAAACGAACAAACAAACAAGAAATAAAATTTCCTGGAACAGCCCAGCAGGGCTTTCGTAACTAGGTAGTTACGATATACCACAAACACCAGCAGAGCCATATGAACTTGGTGAAGGCAAAATTGCTGCCTCCCAAATTAGTGTGCATGAAAAGACCCATTAGGGAATAATGGGGTTCAAACCCATGGGACAACATCAAGGCAGAGCTGATAGAATAGCAGCACTGCATTTTGGCTGTTCTCCCACAAACAGACATGCAAGCCTGGTAGTGGAAGGAAGGCAATGGAAATGAACAGTCGATAACCTCTGCTAGTGGGTGCCTGTCCCACCCCCCGACTTCCATCCTGTGGAAAGCACAGCCTCAATGGAGACCTATGGTCTGAAACAATTGGCTCTTTTATGACAGGGTAACAATTCCCTGTCCTTGTCAGGTGTACTACAGTCAGTTTCTGTTAAGTTAAAAGATGCCAAAAAGATCAAGGAAAACAGACAATGAAACCAAAATAATGTTAATGGAGATGAATGTGAAAAAGCAAAAAGAATTGTGTAGCCCTTATGACTTGGAGGCGCACATAAATTCAACATCTCTGCAGCTACAGAAATTTATAGCCTTCCATGGATTTCAACATTTCAAACTGCCTTTGCTAAATCAGAAATGACTCCACAATATAAGAATTATATATAACATGAACCATTGGTATAAAGCATAGCGGCTTCTTTTTTATTTTTTCTAATAGTGCATGCTTTACAAATCCCAAATGAAGAAAAACCCTCTATGATTCCTTGGCACAGAATCATACCACACAAAAGGTATCTTCTGGAATAAACAATCCATTTCTGTGGAACTCGAAGTTCTGTATTGCAAATGAAGACTCTCTAGAGTCAGACTTTGTTTTTTAACTTTGATCATTAACTTTTTCTTTTACATGTCTGATTAGGTTTAATGAGTTAGCTAAGTTAATGAAGTGTGATGTCCCATTAAATACATCAACTGACAACAATTCCTCAGAGAATGTTCTCTATTGATTGATTATATTTATCAGTGTAGTAGAATTTAAGTGATGTAAATCTCTTAGCAGAAAATAGGAGTTGCAAATTCTGGGAGTTTAATTCAAAGAAAATGATTATTTTCTATAAGTGAACTTTGTTCATCAGTTCAGTGAATGAGTCTATTGTCAACAAATTAATGAAAACTTCACAAAAACAAGTTATCAGTCAATGGAAAAATGTCCTCTATCATCGAAAGCCTTAGCTAGGGGCCCCTAATTGTGTAGAATACGTCTATGTTGTTGCATTAGATCTAAGTAGTACATCACTGTGCTACATCTAAATAAGAAGCAGTGTGAAGTTTAGAGGTTTAGAAAGAAAGCCCAGAAATATAGAGAAAATGTAAGTACCTTTGAATTTAGGGAAATCCTCAAATCCCTTTATTCATTTTTGGTAACAGACCAAGTTTCCCCAAAGCACCTAACTGTCACAGGAAGACTGCCAACTTTCTCACGAATCACCTCAGTAATAATGGGCCGTCAAAGGTTTCTTAAGTGATCCTGATAGAAATAGTACAGGATTTCCCAGGAGATTAAAACCCAGTTAAATCACCTCAGTGAGTGAAATTAACCAATGCAGGAAGATCCTAGTTGGAAAAGACCAAACAACTGTTTAAACATAAATAGCTTGATAATGAGCAATAAGCAAAATGACAAAAGAATTCGAAGTTATCATTTGTAAAATACATCTATAGTTAGAAGAGTCTAATCCAGATTATTACAGGGATTAGCGTCAGATGTGGAAAGAAAGCAGTTAATGGATGCAAGCATCCAAGTAGGGATGATAATAAGAAATCTCTAATTTCCTTGCACACTTCACTACAGTTCCGGCATGTTGATACATTTGGGAAGACTGAAGAGCATTTACTCATGTACTCATTGAATGAACATAGCAACACAGAGCCCAGTTTGTCCTTGAGACATGCATTTGTTGGATCTTTCTGATAACAGAATAACCTTTCTTGGTTCTTATATACAGCTGAGAGTCCTCAATAGAAAAAATTGTGTATTCAATTAAGTAGGTGTGTAATGTTTGCAGGCTTATCAAAGAGGCATCCTCAAATCCTGTTCATTTAACCAATCCATGAATGTAAGCAGCATTTGTTAGCTATTGTCAATGGTATATTTTTGGTTGTTTGTTTTTATGGTGCCTAAACCGGGATGTAAAAGCAAATGATCAGTGATAGTCATTTTACATATTCAAGTAAAATATTTAACAAACACATTAGTTGAATCAAGCCCTCCACATCCCATCCATAACCTTGAAGTTAGTATAAAAGGTTTTCATGATTATCCAAGCAAAAAATAATAAACTTACAGGGGTGAAATGTATACCTTACCTCTTCTGTATCTATGTGAGAAACGACTCTTGAATCCTGACAGTAGATGAAAGTAAAATATTCCCAATTAAAGTGAGAGTCACTGGCTAGCCCAGCCATTGCAATTAATAGGCACCTGCTCATCTAAAGGGCCTGAAGTGGTTACTGGATTCCTCCTTCATTATCCAGGATGCCTCCCATTGCAATCTGGCTCACATTGCACTGGCAGTTTCTACAACTGCCATAGCAGAGCACTGGGTTGGCGTGTGGCAGATGAGAAAAGCATGAAAGTCCAGTTCTACCTATAACACTTCCCCTTTGTATCTTTCCCTCCTTACTCCCAAGATTAGATCCATCTGCTAGTGTCTCCCTTCAATACTCCTCATTTTAGAAAAGCAGAAAGAAGATGACTAAACACTGGTTTAAGCATAAAGTATTTTCCTGGTTGCCAAATAAAACTGTTTTAACTAAGTAGGATAAATCCTCTGTTTAGTATGGCCATTCATTATTGCACAATTTTTGCTGTCGTTTAAACATTCCATTTAAATGTATCAGATTCTGGATATTTAAACAAATAATAAGCAAGTAAAATGTTATATTAATTCTTCTTAAATATTACAACTAGCTCCATGTTACTATTCTCTGTGCAGTCCAATGTCTCCCAAAGTGTGGACTAAACACCATCTTAAACATCAGAATCACCTGGGGGTAAGGAGCAGATTATTAGAAACACAAATTCCTGGGCCCGTACCTACTGAATCAGAATGTCTTGGAGAGGACCAAGGAATCTGCATTGTTAATAAACACCCCTAGTGATCATTAGGCACTAAAATCTGAGACTCACTGTCATATCAATGGACCCTTAAATTCCCTCTTTAAAAAAAAAAAACTCTTTGTGAACCATCACCACAAATGAGGGCATGAATGATAAGGACATTTCATAAAATTACAAATGTACAAAAGAGGTTAGTTGCCCGAAATATGCTGAGTTACTACTATTCCACACTGTACCTTGTATTTATCCTCAAGTACAGCACTTACCACAATGTTTTATACCATAATGTATTTGATGTATCAATTTTTCCTACTTTGCTATAGGCTATTAGAAAGCAGTATCAGTGTCTTACTTTATTTTCCTAGTGCCAAAAACCAGTGTTAATTATACATACTGAAATGAAGGAATAAAAGAATAAATATTGTGCCTATTAAGTAAGCTTATTCAGATATATGGGTTACTTAGAGAAACTCCACTTAAAGTTGCCTGAAGATCAACACATTACATTTCATTCCATCTAAGATGCCATTGATTATAAGACACACCATTATTTTATATACTACCAAGAAAAAAACTCTGGAAAATGAATGTGACATCACCATTGATTATAAGATACAACCCAATTTCAAGGATAATAAAAATGTGAAAAAGTGTGTGTCTTAGTATCAATATAATAGGGGACTTATTATATGGTACCCTGGTAGCCAGAAAGAGTAAACACACTGCCACAGAAAGTGGTTTTCTTGATTATATCATCCATTTATTCCTGACTCACCATATTACCATGTAAAGCAAGTAGGGTACATACTTCATTTCAGGAATCACAGTCTGAGAAATTCTACATAAAGACACTTTTCCCATTGAACAGTGTCCAAAGCACATGCAACTCACTGTAAAATGTGAGTCTCAACAGACCTTGATTAATTGCTCATCCAAATAGGTTGCTCGTCTCTCCACCTAGTGTGCATTTGTTTAGGACACAGAGCTCTGCAATATGAGCCTTAAACTGTATTCAGTGCTTAAATGGGAGTAATAAAAAAGTGGGTGGGCCAGGGATTGAAGCTATCTATTTAAATGAATTTTAAACCTAATTAGGTGACTAACTGTGTGTCAGAACTCAGTTGGTGTACAACACGCACGTCTGGTTAATGATGATTTATTCTAAAATTTTTCATTCAGATTGCTTTGTTTTCCATTTTCGATGAGTCAGATCACTAAAAGACAGCCTTAATTTTGAGAATGTTCTCCTTTTTAATCATTCTCCGTCTATTAAATTTGCAGAAATTTAGAGACATCACAAAATAGAACCCAAAGTTACAAAATGAAAAGTAAGAAAATTTGCTATTCAAAGCCCTCCCTAGAGCCTTACATGTGGTACATAATTGAAAGCAGTAAATTCTGGGCCATATTGGTCAAACACAAAGTACTAAACTGGTAATTATCAATATTTCAAAACAAAAGCAGAATTGTGTGAGTAAAACTTCTTGCAGGTCTATGTAGTATGGCAGTAAATAAACTCCTCTAATTTCTCTAAATGAATTTTTGGGGCCCATGGGGGCAAAAACAATAAAAAATTAAACCAAACATATTTTACTCAAATAGCCCAACAAAGAGATGGAATTATGGTATCCAAGAAATGAAACGTAGATAATCTTTTGGAAAGTTCACATGAATCAGACCTGGTAGACAGATCTTAGGATCTTGGTCTCCTCATCGGCCTTCCTTCCTAAAACACTGGGATGCAGAAGGTAGGAGAGAGGTGAGGAGGAGTTGTCTAACACATGATACAGAGAGGATCTCTCCTTCCAGATGAACGCTGGACTCTGTTCATTCAGGAAATTAAGGAGAGAATGTCAGAGTCTCTTCACCCTCTTATTCTCCACTATGGTCTCCTCACTTTTTCACTGGCCCCTTGTATCAAACTGTTCCTTTTGTTACCAGCCTCTCTGCCATCCCCAACCAGTATTCTGCATCATGAAAGCAATGTATAGCCTTTATGTTAACCTTAGGCAGAAAACTGGAAACTGAATTTTTATTCCAGCCTCACCACTGACTCCATTCTGTGATCTTAGGAAAGCCCAATCCTTCTGATCTGTACAATGAACATACCTATTTCAAGAGTTATTATAAATATTAAAGAAGATAATGTATGTGAATACCTAACTTTATGCCTGGCATATATTTATAGAACCTCCTCCAACAAATATCTTTAAAAGCGTTCTCTGAGTCACTTGAACTGGGTTGGTATATAGGTGAGCTAAAGGTGGAATAGTGAACCAAACAGACTTGGTACCCCTTTTAGAGCCTGAGGTCCACAGATGGGATAGAGAATTAAACAATTATAATAAATCACCCTAGTGCTCTAAAAATGGAATTACAGGGAGCTTAGTGAGGCACCTGTACTAGTCTAGCAGGTGGCAGAAAACATTACTAAAAGATATGTAAGTATTAGTCACACGCCACCTAGGGGGGAAGATTGTTCTAGGCAGAGAAAGCAGTTGAGTGAAGGCTGTGTTTATTTCAGAAAGTGAAAGAAGTTGTGTTTATATGGGATTGGCAGCTTGTGCAAGAAGAAAGAGCACAAATGGAAAATAAAGATCTCTTAAGGAGTCTGGACTTTGTTGTAAGCAATAAAAACAAATAAAATACCTTTAAATCAAAGAGGGTCGTGATCAGAATCGAATTCTAGAATGATCACTTTGCTTTAGTGTGAAAAATGGATTGCAATGGAGCAAGACAGAAGGGAGAGATTCATGCTGGAAGAGTTACATCATTCTAGAAGGGAGCGGATGGAGACATGACCTGGGAAAGGGAAAACTGGGGATAATTAAAGGTAGATATGGGAAAATAATTGAAGATATCATAAGAAGACAGTTGGTAATTTATTTGGGTGTATCGGTGGGGAGAGGTGGAGCGGGGCAGAAAGGAGTGATGAAATTGAGAAGGCAAGGAGTCAGGCTTCAACAGCTGCGTGAATGATAGCGCCTTTCACTGGGAAACCAGAGAAGGGAAGGAGGAATTCTGTTTTAGATATTCTTAGAATTCCTAGAATTCTTAGACTGCCACTCAGAAGACAGGTGAGTTCACCATGAGCATGTGACCAGTTGGCAACTGGCTGGCAGTTGTATAAATAGGTGTGACGATTAGGAGAGAGTTTGGGTATGTGTCAACATTATTTTTAAAAAATATTTTATTTATTAACTCATTCTGGATTTTTGCCTAAGATGATCTCTTGAACCTAACAGAGGTCATACTTTCTCAGGTCATTGGAGTCAAAAAATGGCAAAACACTGTTGTAAGGGTAATGAGGAAAGCCTCTAAGTGTTTGCCAGCTTGGTTCCCAAGACACCTATAATTTTTCTGAAGAATGGTTTTCCTGATCTCAGTATGCAAAGACATTTGTTGTATAAAAAATTGATTTTGCTCAATGTACGCTATATTATCTGCCATTTTCTCAAAACATTTCTCCATGTCAGCCAATCTGAAAAGGCTGCCACAGCAGATTACCTCAGCTAACATATAGCAGGCTTTCAGCAAATGTGGTCTGAGGGGAAGAAATGAAAAGTGGAGGCTTTCTGTACTGAAGAGCTAAGAGAGCAAGCCGGGTTCTCTGTATTCTGTAAGAGAAACAGGTCTGCAGCACAGCAAGCTTGAGGAAATATTCTGCAAAGATCTTGCATAAATCGAACAGAACATAAAAGAGTGTGTGCTGATTAGTGCACAACTGCAAACACAACTGGAGCTTTCCTTATTCATTTTCTACTCTGGAAAGCTCTGCTGGGCACTCTATAACCATGAACAATTTCTTTGCCAGTTGCATCATGGGCTTAAGAAAATATTTTTCACAAACATCTCAGGAACAGATTTTCCCCTGATGTTTGCCATATCCTTTGGGGTTTAATCAATGCTTTGCTTTTGAAATTCATTTTCTAGTTTCAGTCCATGAGCAGCACTTAAATTTAAAACCAGCCGACAGTTATCTTCTGAGAAAATGATGATGCTATGTTTCAGTTGCTCATTAATGAAGACCAACAACAAAAACACGCCAAGTCCAAAATCATTTCATCTCTCTTCCCATTTACATCTGAATCTGGGTTTTGCTGCATTCTTTACGAAGTTTCCACTGTCCACCTTGGGAATCATTTCTTTGTACAAATCAAGGGTGCATACCTCACTGGCCACATCTGAAGTCTGTTTATACACAATAAGTAAGGATTATTGTTTCTCTGACAAATACAACTTTAACTTTTCTCTTCCTCCTCTATGTTAAAATATACTTTTGCTGGACAACTTCCAGCAAAAATTATGGGTTAAGATATGTAGAAAATTACTAACTAGTCTTCTTTATACTAGTAAAACTCTAAGTGAGTCTTCATAAGAACTTAATCTCCTCCTTTCTTTAGAACACATTTATATGGGTCACTAGAAAAGTGTGTAATTTCAACTCATGCTGAGGATAGAGAATGGGAATTTTAAAATACAATAATAATGATACTTTAGCCATAATAATAATAATAATGGCTACAAGTTATTGAGGATGTCCTGTATAGGACTTGGCTAAGAGGTTAACACAATTAAAAAAACTTTTTCAACTCCACAAAATCCAAGGGAGATAGATATTTGTTTTAATCAAATATGCTTTTTACCCCATTGGTTAACCCTTCCTAGGGTCCTGGGGCAGGCTGAGCACACAACACCCAACGCCTGATGGGTGAGATTGATAATTAGTCACAAATACTGACAGCCTAGGGGAGGAGGATACCACGTGCCACACAGGGCCACCTGGGCTGCATGCAGGGACAGAAGCAGGGCTTGGGAGGCAGGCTTTGCAATGTCGAGAGGGTGAGGGGCCCCTGGTTCTGATGGGAGCATGTGACTGGCTTCTTTGAATAATCCTGCGGGCTGGCAGGGAATTACATCCACAGGGATCAGCAGAAGTGGCACTTGGCCGATTTGGGAAGGAAGCATCCTTGGCTAGGAGGCCTTACCCATGGCAGCAGAGGAGGGAGGGGAGCTCGGGCTCAGGATATTTGAGGCCCTTCCAATTTCAGCAGATGTCAAGGCAGCACTTATTTTAAACCTTAATTTTAGACCTTACAATCTAAGATTTTTTTCACATTACCAGATGTAGAAACGGAAATTCAGAGAGGATTGATGATATTCGGGGTGACACAGGTGGCAAATGGTACAGCCAGGATGTAGACCTAGTTTTCTTAGCCTCCAAAGATTAAGACTATTTATTTTTTTTGTCTTAAATCAGTATTTTGTGTTATATTTTTAATCTTCCTCTATCTTCCTTTTGAGATATAACAGAATTCTCTGTTTAAAATCTAATCACATTGACTTTACCTTAATAAAGGTAAACACCTAAATCCTGCTTAGGAATTGTGGTAGGCAGAATAATGGCCCCTTAAAGATGTCTATGTCCTAATTTCTGGAACCTGTGAATATGTCACTCTTCATGACAAAAGGGACTTTGAAGATGTGATTAAGTTAAGCATCCATAGATGAGGAGATTATCCTGAACTACCCAAGTGGGCCTAATGTAATCACAGATGGGTCCTTATAAGTGAAAGAGGAGGAAGGAGAGCCAGAGAAAGAATGTGATGACAGAAGCAGAGGTCAGAGCCATGCAATTTCTGGCTTGGAGCCATGAGCCCAGGCATTTGGGTAGCCTCTCGTAGCTGGAAAAGGGAAAGCAACAGATTCTCCCCTGGAGCCTCCAGAAGGAACCAGCATTGCCAACACATTGACTTTAGCCTGTGAGATCCATTTCAGATTTTTGACCTCCAGAACTGTAATATAATATAATAATATACTCATTTTGTTTTTAAACCTCTCAGTTTGTGATAATTTGTTACAGCAGCCACAGGAAACTAATACAGTCATGGTAACCATCAACACTTATTCCAAACTTTGTTTTTTTCTTCTCCCACATCTCCAATTTCTCCCTAGGAGATTTTGATAGCCATGAACAGTAACCTCTGCTCCTGTGGTCTCTCATAAGTGATTTCAATGTCACTCAGCTTCTCCACATTCTACCTTATCTCCAGCATCCTACTTCACTTTATTACTTCCCCAATTCACCTCTTATTTTCTTCGCAAGGATTCTCATTTCCATTTTGTTTCTGCTTCCTACTTCCCTTAATGTAAACCTCAGGCCTTTCTACCTTCAACTTTTATTTTACTGATTCCTTCATGCTCTATGCTTCTTCTATCCACTTCTGTGCTTCTTCTCCCTCTCTGATATACTAACACTATCTATTATTCAACCCAGGACTTGGCTTAAAGGTATTTCCTTTTAAGTCTTCCTTATTCCTCAGACATGGCTAGTACCTCTTGCTCATACAAGATATGAGCAATCATATCACTGTTTTTGTAGTGCTGTAATTTACTAAATAGTTTTCCATTAAGGTCTATCTTTCCCATTGGACACAATTCTTGCTCAAGGATGGTTAGTGTCTTGTTTACAACTGTATCTCTAACATTGGGCCAACTATCTGGCACATAGCATATGTTCAATAAATAGTTGTTGAATGAAGGAATGAATAAATACAAAGTCTCACTGGTATTTTCTATAACTCAGAAGACAATACAACCATCCTTTATTCTAATACTAAAAGGAAAATTTTCTCAATAATCATAATTAAGAGGAAATAGAATATTATAATCAACAACACTGGTGCAATAACTGGAACATTTATATTGGCATTCAAGACATAGTCAACATTTATGTGATAGTCAACATTTATGTGAGTGCATTCATACACACACACATATACACATATACACAAAACAAATTTCACAGAGCCATTCTTCATGATATTCCACTGTAAAGGCTAAAATTTCAAACTAAAACACCATTGAGTACTATCAGTTCTACAGCTAGGCCAATAAAATATGGTAGAATTTATATCAGATTACAGGTCACTGAATACAAGACTGACTTCCATCAGGGCTAGCTTCATGGGTGCACAACCTAAGAAGTGGCACAGGGCCCCAAACTCAGGAAGACCTCACACCCAGTTTAATTCTCTACTTTTACTGTCTTGAAATTCTTAATAATTATTGAACAAGGAGTCCCATGTCTTCATTTTGCACTGGAATTCACAAATGATGTAGCCAGTCCTGTTCCTCATGGATGGATTCATTCCACAATAGCTTTTAAGATCCTATTATACATCAAGCACCATTTGTGGGGATACAAAATATGAATAAGATGATGTCTTCACAGATGGTATAGAGAGCCAAATAAATATTTACAAATAATTAGAAAATAATATGACAAAGTCTGTAATGGAGGCAAATGAAAAGGACTATTGGAACACTAAGGGTGAAGTTAAGGATGCTGCCTGAGAGCTCTCAGGAAGGCTTCTCAGAAGAGATTACAACTGAGTTGAATCCTCAAGAATGAAAAGGAATTCTCCAATGGAAAGGGTCATTACTAATGTAGTGACTAAAATTACTTAATAGATGGATAAGAAATATCAGGATAATAGGGCTGTCACCAACTACTTTCCAAGGTCAGAGGGTATCCAATTTGTGCATTTCATTACCCCCCAAGAACAAATCCAAGACTGCTTCCCCATAACAATCCAGTTAGGAAACAAACAGACTGTCCACTTCTTTGCAGTTTGCGAAGTTCTGTGCAGGTGGGATGGGGAGAGGATGACAAACAGTGAGCACAGAGCAAAAGGGATCTGCTAGAATTACCTGACAAGGACAGAACAGAAGGCCCAGGCAATATGACAGGCTACTTGGTACAGCTTTCTAAGCATCCAAAGAATCTTAGCCAGGGCACTCACATGGGTCCTCCCTCTTTCTGGAAAACTTCTCCAGGGTCAGCCTGTTGATTCTTTGGCACCCCTCTGATGACTCTCTCACTTTCTCCCTCTTTTCTCACCTCCTCTTAATCTTAGGTTAATCCTTCCCTCTACAACTTTTTCTAGTGTTCCTCAAAGGGAGGCCCTCCCTCTCTTCTCAAAATCTCTTTGTGTTTTTTTTCACATTATTCTTTAATAGCATATTAAGCCCTGAGCCCAAATCATTAACAATTAAATAACCAGTTCTCCTTTCTTTAAAGGGTCAGAGGGCTTAATATTTAAAACATCCCAGGAGATGAAGAATAATATTTGTGTCCTATCCTTCTGGTACAGAAGAAAACTAAAGAGTTAACTCTCTACCTAAGAGAGTCTGCAATTGTTCATGGAGCACAAGATGGAAGATTCTGGCTCAGAATCCTTGGGGCAGGTCTTAAGAGATCCTGATGGGACCATTTAGCATCAGTGAATTCTTACAGTTAAGATGGAAATTTGGCTTCACCTTCTCAAACTCTTCCCTTTTCCAAAAGAATAGCCTAAATATGGTCTGGTCATCTCTTACAGATCTAGAAGTTATGGCTCTGGAATCTGTGCTGTCCACTTTTCTGTTAAAAGATTTATCTCAGGGGAAATGGCAATGCCTAGACCTTGCTCAGAGAGATGTAGATAAATTTGTGATTCTGAGGAATTATAACAAACTGGACCATTTTCAGGACTTTCCACTTCTAAGCCAAATGTCAACTCCTTATTGGAACAAAGGAAAGAGCCTTAGTTTTGCTGTCAGAGAGCTAGAAGGATGCCTGCACCCAAACAGCATATTGGTGGATATTTCTGTCCAATATTAGAACCTCCAACTTTTAGCTCATTTTGATATCAATGTTATACTGGTCTCACAAAACAATTTGGGAAGTGTTCCTTTTTTCTATTCTCTAGAAGAGTTTGTGGAAGATTGAATCTATTTCTTCCTAACTTATACATGTGTCAGAAAATACATTATTTGAAAACGCCAATTCTCTCCCAATTGATCTAAAGATTTAGTGGAATCTCAATAAAAAATCCCAGCAGTTTGTGTGTGTATGTGTATGTGTGTGTAAATTGACAAGCTGATTGTGAAATTTATATAAAAATAAGAAGGGCCAAGAATACCGAAGGTAATTTTGAAGAACAAAGCTGGGAACTTGTATTGTCAGATATCAGGACTTACTATAAAACTATAATAATTAAGACTGTTTTATTAATGTAAGAACAGAAAAACTATCAATAGTACAGACAGGAGATTCCCACAACCAGTGCCATATATACATATCGTATCAGCTTGCACTCAGGACAGGATCTCTCACATTACTTGCATCTAACACCCTATGCCTTCTGTTCCCAAGGAGAGTTGGATAATCAGGGATGAAGTCACTAACCAGTCTTCTTGATGCATTGGCATAAGTGGAAAAGTCACAGTTTGCAGAGATACCTGAACACCTAAGCAAAACCCCCAGATGTCCAGCTGCAGACCTGAAGAAGAAAATGGTGGAAGGTCTACAGCACATTGTTGCCTCCATATCTTGCCACTCCTGTGGGTGTACTGCCAAGCACCTGGTGGTGGCCTAGGGCTGCTATTGGCCAGCAAGGGTAGCAGTCAGCAAGAGAAGCTAGACATGGACATAGGAAGAAAGAGGAAAGCTAGAATCCACCAGCACCATGTGTCTTTCCATGGCCATATCTAAGAAGACTTCCAAAACACAATAGTAACATCCTCATTTTTTCTTTCCAAATCTTGTGCGAGTTCCTCTATTAACCAACTCTAATGGAAACCATTCAAAGAAGGAGATTCTGGGGAAAACGCTTCTCATCTTAACCAAGTTAACACAGAAGAATTCAACATATACGGTCACCTGCTTGACGACAAATGTAACAATGCAGAAAGTGCAATGCAGAAAGAATGATCTTTTCAATAAATGTTCCTGGATCAATTAGATATCCTCGTGGGAAAAGAATAAATCTTGATACCTAGCTCACACCATAAACAAAAGCAATATCAGATGGATTATAGACCTAAATGTTCACGATAAAACAAAATTTTAAAAGGAAACATAGACCAATATCTTCATAAAGTTGAGGTAGGCAGAAATTTCTTAAACAGGACAAAAAAGCATTAATTACAAAGGCTAAAATTTTGATTAAATTGACTGTATTAAAATTAATAATCACTGTTCATCAAAAAAACTCTACTAAAATAGTGAAAAAATAAACCATAGAATGGGAGGATATATATGCAATACATATGTTAGAACTCATATTCAGAATATTTCAAGAACACCTATAAATAAACAAATAAACAAATAAATAAGCAAGTAAGCATATAACCCAACAGAAAATTGAGCCAACTTTGTGTACAGACACATTATAAAGGAGCATATCCAAATGGTCAATGCATTAGTTATCTGTTGCTGTATAACAAATTACCCCAAAACTTAATGGCAGAAAATGATACACATTTATTATATTATATTTATTTATGTCACATATATTTATTATTCTTGTGGGTCAAGAATCTGTGTTGTGTCTTCTGCGTCTGAGTCTCTCACAAGGTTGCAGTCATCTTAAACTAAAGTCAACTAAAGGTGAATCTGCTTCCAAGCTCACTCCAGTAGTTGTTGGCAGAATTCACTTCCTACCTGGCTGTTGGACTGAAGCCTTGAGTTCCTCAGTTCCTATTCACAAGGCCCTTTCCATATGGCAGGTCACAACATAGCTGGCTTCATTGGAGGAAGCAAGAAAGGTGGCAGGAGTGCCAGCAAAACATTCAAAGTCACAGTTTTTACAACCTCATCTCGGATGTAACATTCTGTCACTGTTGCCATATTCTACAGATTAAAAGCAAGTCACTGGGTCCAGCATACACACAAGCGAGGGTTGTAGATTACATAAAGGCATGACTATCAGGACAGCTAGAACTCTCAAACACTGTTGAAAGAAGTATACATTGTTACAACTGTCTTGGAAAATATTTTGGTAGTATTTATTTAAGTTGAATATATACATAACCTCGGACCCGGCAATTCCACCTCTTTGTAGATGACCAAACAAAACATATTCATGTGTTCATTCAAAGAAATGTAAAAAAAAAAAGAAAACAAAAGTTCAAAGCAACACTGTCCATGACAGCCAAACCAATTTAAATGTCAATTACTAGTAACATGCATAAATAAATTGTGTCATATTTGTACAAAGTCAGTACAACAATGAGGATGATTAAATTACAATTATATCCAACAATATGGATAAATCTATCAAATATAACTTGAATAAAATAAGTTAGAAAATCAAGGGAGCATACCACACAATTCCATTTATATAAAATTCAAGTCAAAGTAATCTATGGTGTTAAAAGTTAGAAGAGGCTACTCTTGGAGCATTGACTACAAGGGAACATAAAGGGGCTTCTGGGGTTTTGCTCAAAAACTTTCTATAACTTTGCGTCTCATTCAGAACTCATTGAACCACTAGAGACTATATGATTTGTACCTAAAATCCCCCTACTTTCTCTTTGTCTTCATTTACTATTCTCCTCACTCACTACTCTAGGTTCCTTGAATTCTCCAACCATACTTCTACTTCAAGACCTTGTCTCTTATTGTTGGTTTACTTGTAAACTTCTTCCCCCAGATTTTTAAATGCCTTGCATTCTCACCTTTTTCAGGCTTTGTTCAAATGCAGCCCTATCAGAGAGGACTTCCCTAATTACTCTATGTAAGCTTGTCTTTAATCTCCTTCACTTTTTGCCATGCAGTTATCAATACCTGGTATATAATACATTTACATATCTAATATCTGCCCTCCTCCACTACAGTGTAAACTCCATGAGCAGGGATTTTGGTTTTTTACTACTGTTTTCATGGAATCTAGAACAGTGCCTTACATGTAGTAGCCACTCTTCAATTTTTTGTTAAATGAATAAAGAGACCAGGAAGCCCTGTAAGAAATGAAGAAGGATCACAGAAACTCAGCCAGGATGAGTACAGACAGGGACCAGGGAAAATCACGTGCCATGGAGAGGCTACCATTAGGCTGAGTGAAAAGAAAGGAGTTAGTGTTCCATGTTCAATACCTTAAGACCAAGAGGCATGGAGAAGGTAATATTCACTTGATGCAGGTGTTAATATCCCATGAGTCCATTCTGAGAAAGATGAGAACAAGAACCGGTATGAATACTTCTGGGTAGCAGTAGTTCTCCCCATAAGGAATAAATCTGAGTCTTGCTTGCATCAGGGTAATCTTAGACTACAGAAGACACCACTCAGGCTTCCTGAGTGCTTTTTATGTCAACAGAGTTCATTCCCTCTGAGAAATGCCTAATGGAAGGGTTCATAGACATCTTTAAAAAGTAATTCATATAAATAGAAAGTAATCAAATCAGACTTTCAAGGAACTTGTAGTACATCAAACAAATTGTTTAATTGATTTTTGTAGCCATTAGGGTAAGATGGCTGTTCATAACTACTGTTAAGATTATTGCTTTGGTAGATGAATTTATCTGTGAAAAGTGGCAGCTTTTAATCAGTTGCCACTATATTGGTCACAAATAGAAACAATATGACAAATGTTACCAATGAACACTTAGTTCATAATTCTTTTTATTTCATGTTCCTATCTGTCTCAGGTCATTTGATTCACAGATTTATCTAATTCACATAAGCAGCTCATATGCTGACATTAGCAGTCTTCCTTTATATTTCCATTATTTGCACTCTGAAGTGTTTTATCTTCCCCATTGTCTCTATGGATTAATCACCATTTACAATATTAAGACGAAATGTGTTTTGTCTGGAGTTTTCAACTCCTAATAAATGGTGAACCTGATGTAATATAAGTCAATATTTAAATGCATACATCCTGTAATAACAAGATTACATTCAATTTGGTTATTAGCACTTTATGATAGCATCTGTCTTCTAATTGCATTTTTAATGGTAGTTGCTCATGCATTTCATCATCTGAGAGAACCTAAGAGATGGTGTAAATAGATGTCTTGTGAACAGAACACATCAACATGTTAGCTAAGTATAAATACCCGCATATAACCAGGAGATAGCACTTCAAATCTGACCTTCAAACTTCTTTTCAGGAAACCATAATGTGTGTTTAGGTGTGGCACAGAAAATTATGCATTTATTTATAATCTGGCAGTTTACATATAAAATATTTCAAGAAGTGTCTGAATGCATGTTTACTTAACATAACCATGTATTTACAAATAAAGAGGAACAGCATGAAATATCACACCCAGTTTAATTCTCTACTTTTACTGTCTTGAAATTCTTAATAATTATTGAACAAGGAGTCCCATGTCTTCATTTTGCACTGGAATTCACAAATGATGTAGCCAGTCCTGTTCCTCATGGATGGATTCATTCCACAATAGCTTTTAAGATCCTATTATACATCAAGCACCATTTGTGGGGATACAAAATATGAATAAGATGATGTCTTCACAGATGGTATAGAGAGCCAAATAAATATTTACAAATAATTAGAAAATAATATGACAAAGTCTGTAATGGAGGCAAATGAAAAGGACTATTGGAACACTAAGGGTGAAGTTAAGGATGCTGCCTGAGAGCTCTCAGGAAGGCTTCTCAGAAGAGATTACAACTGAGTTGAATCCTCAAGAATGAAAAGGAATTCTCCAATGGAAAGGGTCATTACTAATGTAGTGACTAAAATTACTTAATAGATGGATAAGAAATATCAGGATAATAGGGCTGTCACCAACTACTTTCCAAGGTCAGAGGGTATCCAATTTGTGCATTTCATTACCCCCCAAGAACAAATCCAAGACTGCTTCCCCATAACAATCCAGTTAGGAAACAAACAGACTGTCCACTTCTTTGCAGTTTGCGAAGTTCTGTGCAGGTGGGATGGGGAGAGGATGACAAACAGTGAGCACAGAGCAAAAGGGATCTGCTAGAATTACCTGACAAGGACAGAACAGAAGGCCCAGGCAATATGACAGGCTACTTGGTACAGCTTTCTAAGCATCCAAAGAATCTTAGCCAGGGCACTCACATGGGTCCTCCCTCTTTCTGGAAAACTTCTCCAGGGTCAGCCTGTTGATTCTTTGGCACCCCTCTGATGACTCTCTCACTTTCTCCCTCTTTTCTCACCTCCTCTTAATCTTAGGTTAATCCTTCCCTCTACAACTTTTTCTAGTGTTCCTCAAAGGGAGGCCCTCCCTCTCTTCTCAAAATCTCTTTGTGTTTTTTTTCACATTATTCTTTAATAGCATATTAAGCCCTGAGCCCAAATCATTAACAATTAAATAACCAGTTCTCCTTTCTTTAAAGGGTCAGAGGGCTTAATATTTAAAACATCCCAGGAGATGAAGAATAATATTTGTGTCCTATCCTTCTGGTACAGAAGAAAACTAAAGAGTTAACTCTCTACCTAAGAGAGTCTGCAATTGTTCATGGAGCACAAGATGGAAGATTCTGGCTCAGAATCCTTGGGGCAGGTCTTAAGAGATCCTGATGGGACCATTTAGCATCAGTGAATTCTTACAGTTAAGATGGAAATTTGGCTTCACCTTCTCAAACTCTTCCCTTTTCCAAAAGAATAGCCTAAATATGGTCTGGTCATCTCTTACAGATCTAGAAGTTATGGCTCTGGAATCTGTGCTGTCCACTTTTCTGTTAAAAGATTTATCTCAGGGGAAATGGCAATGCCTAGACCTTGCTCAGAGAGATGTAGATAAATTTGTGATTCTGAGGAATTATAACAAACTGGACCATTTTCAGGACTTTCCACTTCTAAGCCAAATGTCAACTCCTTATTGGAACAAAGGAAAGAGCCTTAGTTTTGCTGTCAGAGAGCTAGAAGGATGCCTGCACCCAAACAGCATATTGGTGGATATTTCTGTCCAATATTAGAACCTCCAACTTTTAGCTCATTTTGATATCAATGTTATACTGGTCTCACAAAACAATTTGGGAAGTGTTCCTTTTTTCTATTCTCTAGAAGAGTTTGTGGAAGATTGAATCTATTTCTTCCTAACTTATACATGTGTCAGAAAATACATTATTTGAAAACGCCAATTCTCTCCCAATTGATCTAAAGATTTAGTGGAATCTCAATAAAAAATCCCAGCAGTTTGTGTGTGTATGTGTATGTGTGTGTAAATTGACAAGCTGATTGTGAAATTTATATAAAAATAAGAAGGGCCAAGAATACCGAAGGTAATTTTGAAGAACAAAGCTGGGAACTTGTATTGTCAGATATCAGGACTTACTATAAAACTATAATAATTAAGACTGTTTTATTAATGTAAGAACAGAAAAACTATCAATAGTACAGACAGGAGATTCCCACAACCAGTGCCATATATACATATCGTATCAGCTTGCACTCAGGACAGGATCTCTCACATTACTTGCATCTAACACCCTATGCCTTCTGTTCCCAAGGAGAGTTGGATAATCAGGGATGAAGTCACTAACCAGTCTTCTTGATGCATTGGCATAAGTGGAAAAGTCACAGTTTGCAGAGATACCTGAACACCTAAGCAAAACCCCCAGATGTCCAGCTGCAGACCTGAAGAAGAAAATGGTGGAAGGTCTACAGCACATTGTTGCCTCCATATCTTGCCACTCCTGTGGGTGTACTGCCAAGCACCTGGTGGTGGCCTAGGGCTGCTATTGGCCAGCAAGGGTAGCAGTCAGCAAGAGAAGCTAGACATGGACATAGGAAGAAAGAGGAAAGCTAGAATCCACCAGCACCATGTGTCTTTCCATGGCCATATCTAAGAAGACTTCCAAAACACAATAGTAACATCCTCATTTTTTCTTTCCAAATCTTGTGCGAGTTCCTCTATTAACCAACTCTAATGGAAACCATTCAAAGAAGGAGATTCTGGGGAAAACGCTTCTCATCTTAACCAAGTTAACACAGAAGAATTCAACATATACGGTCACCTGCTTGACGACAAATGTAACAATGCAGAAAGTGCAATGCAGAAAGAATGATCTTTTCAATAAATGTTCCTGGATCAATTAGATATCCTCGTGGGAAAAGAATAAATCTTGATACCTAGCTCACACCATAAACAAAAGCAATATCAGATGGATTATAGACCTAAATGTTCACGATAAAACAAAATTTTAAAAGGAAACATAGACCAATATCTTCATAAAGTTGAGGTAGGCAGAAATTTCTTAAACAGGACAAAAAAGCATTAATTACAAAGGCTAAAATTTTGATTAAATTGACTGTATTAAAATTAATAATCACTGTTCATCAAAAAAACTCTACTAAAATAGTGAAAAAATAAACCATAGAATGGGAGGATATATATGCAATACATATGTTAGAACTCATATTCAGAATATTTCAAGAACACCTATAAATAAACAAATAAACAAATAAATAAGCAAGTAAGCATATAACCCAACAGAAAATTGAGCCAACTTTGTGTACAGACACATTATAAAGGAGCATATCCAAATGGTCAATGCATTAGTTATCTGTTGCTGTATAACAAATTACCCCAAAACTTAATGGCAGAAAATGATACACATTTATTATATTATATTTATTTATGTCACATATATTTATTATTCTTGTGGGTCAAGAATCTGTGTTGTGTCTTCTGCGTCTGAGTCTCTCACAAGGTTGCAGTCACCTTAAACTAAAGTCAACTAAAGGTGAATCTGCTTCCAAGCTCACTCCAGTAGTTGTTGGCAGAATTCACTTCCTACCTGGCTGTTGGACTGAAGCCTTGAGTTCCTCAGTTCCTATTCACAAGGCCCTTTCCATATGGCAGGTCACAACATAGCTGGCTTCATTGGAGGAAGCAAGAAAGGTGGCAGGAGTGCCAGCAAAACATTCAAAGTCACAGTTTTTACAACCTCATCTCGGATGTAACATTCTGTCACTGTTGCCATATTCTACAGATTAAAAGCAAGTCACTGGGTCCAGCATACACACAAGCGAGGGTTGTAGATTACATAAAGGCATGACTATCAGGACAGCTAGAACTCTCAAACACTGTTGAAAGAAGTATACATTGTTACAACTGTCTTGGAAAATATTTTGGTAGTATTTATTTAAGTTGAATATATACATAACCTCGGACCCGGCAATTCCACCTCTTTGTAGATGACCAAACAAAACATATTCATGTGTTCATTCAAAGAAATGTAAAAAAAAAAAGAAAACAAAAGTTCAAAGCAACACTGTCCATGACAGCCAAACCAATTTAAATGTCAATTACTAGTAACATGCATAAATAAATTGTGTCATATTTGTACAAAGTCAGTACAACAATGAGGATGATTAAATTACAATTATATCCAACAATATGGATAAATCTATCAAATATAACTTGAATAAAATAAGTTAGAAAATCAAGGGAGCATACCACACAATTCCATTTATATAAAATTCAAGTCAAAGTAATCTATGGTGTTAAAAGTTAGAAGAGGCTACTCTTGGAGCATTGACTACAAGGGAACATAAAGGGGCTTCTGGGGTTTTGCTCAAAAACTTTCTATAACTTTGCGTCTCATTCAGAACTCATTGAACCACTAGAGACTATATGATTTGTACCTAAAATCCCCCTACTTTCTCTTTGTCTTCATTTACTATTCTCCTCACTCACTACTCTAGGTTCCTTGAATTCTCCAACCGTACTTCTACTTCAAGACCTTGTCTCTTATTGTTGTTTTACTTGTAAACTTCTTCCCCCAGATTTTTAAATGCCTTGCATTCTCACCTTTTTCAGGCTTTGTTCAAAGGCAGCCCTATCAGAGAGGACTTCCCTAATTACTCTATGTAAGCTTGTCTTTAATCTCCTTCACTTTTTGCCATGCAGTTATCAATACCTGGTATATAATACATTTACATATCTAATATCTGCCCTCCTCCACTACAGTGTAAACTCCATGAGCAGGGATTTTGGTTTTTTACTACTGTTTTCATGGAATCTAGAACAGTGCCTTACATGTAGTAGCCACTCTTCAATTTTTTGTTAAATGAATAAAGAGACCAGGAAGCCCTGTAAGAAATGAAGAAGGATCACAGAAACTCAGCCAGGATGAGTACAGACAGGGACCAGGGAAAATCACGTGCCATGGAGAGGCTACCATTAGGCTGAGTGAAAAGAAAGGAGTTAGTGTTCCATGTTCAATACCTTAAGACCAAGAGGCATGGAGAAGGTAATATTCACTTGATGCAGGTGTTAATATCCCATGAGTCCATTCTGAGAAAGATGAGAACAAGAACCGGTATGAATACTTCTGGGTAGCAGTAGTTCTCCCCATAAGGAATAAATCTGAGTCTTGCTTGCATCAGGGTAATCTTAGACTACAGAAGACACCACTCAGGCTTCCTGAGTGCTTTTTATGTCAACAGAGTTCATTCCCTCTGAGAAATGCCTAATGGAAGGGTTCATAGACATCTTTAAAAAGTAATTCATATAAATGGAAAGTAATCAAATCAGACTTTCAAGGAACTTGTAGTACATCAAACAAATTGTTTAATTGATTTTTGTAGCCATTAGGGTAAGATGGCTGTTCATAACTACTGTTAAGATTATTGCTTTGGTAGATGAATTTATCTGTGAAAAGTGGCAGCTTTTAATCAGTTGCCACTATATTGGTCACAAATAGAAACAATATGACAAATGTTACCAATGAACACTTAGTTCATAATTCTTTTTATTTCATGTTCCTATCTGTCTCAGGTCATTTGATTCACAGATTTATCTAATTCACATAAGCAGCTCATATGCTGACATTAGCAGTCTTCCTTTATATTTCCATTATTTACACTCTGAAGTGTTTTATCTTCCCCATTGTCTCTATGGATTAATCACCATTTACAATATTAAGACGAAATGTGTTTTGTCTGGAGTTTTCAACTCCTAATAAATGGTGAACCTGATGTAATATAAGTCAATATTTAAATGCATACATCCTGTAATAACAAGATTACATTCAATTTGGTTATTAGCACTTTATGATAGCATCTGTCTTCTAATTGCATTTTTAATGGTAGTTGCTCATGCATTTCATCATCTGAGAGAACCTAAGAGATGGTGTAAATAGATGTCTTGTGAACAGAACACATCAACATGTTAGCTAAGTATAAATACCCGCATATAACCAGGAGATAGCACTTCAAATCTGACCTTCAAACTTCTTTTCAGGAAACCATAATGTGTGTTTAGGTGTGGCACAGAAAATTATGCATTTATTTATAATCTGGCAGTTTACATATAAAATATTTCAAGAAGTGTCTGAATGCATGTTTACTTAACATAACCATGTATTTACAAATAAAGAGGAACAGCATGAAATAGATTCTTTTTCCTGCTAGCATGTTAAATTAAAAAATCATACATCATGAATTAATTATGTAAAAATATGGCAAATAACTACCATTAGGAAAAAGTAAGTGTGAAGGAGCTTCTATATAAACTGCATTGAAAAAAGCAATACTGACCTTGTTTATTTTCCTGTTCCAAATTATTAAACTTCTGTGGCTACTAAAGGAAAGTAGCAAGCATATACAACTCAATTTGATCTTTCATTAATAAATCAATTTCAGTTTTAGGCCAGCAATTGCCCAAAGTAAGGAAACTCCCCTTTTTATAAAATTAACACAATATTTTCTCAAAAAATCCATGTCTTTTCTCAAAACAAATAAACAAACTGACTTCTGGTATTTCCAACTTCCTTTACACTTTATACACTCACTCATTACTTCATTTATTGAGAATCTAATATGTACTTCATCTTAGCATTTATTTCTTATGCCTACCTGGTTCCCAATGGTCACGATGCTACACAGAAACTTCCCAAAGATCCTTATTTCAACCCCCCAAACAGCTTGCTTTTTCCCTGAAGCATTCTTGGTTTTCAAATTACTATTTTCTTTCCTTTGTCTCATCTCACTATCGAAGCCCCACGTTTGCCTTAATGATTCTAGCTGAGGAAATGCAGGCAAAAAAAATCTACTTATGCTAATATTCACTAAAGCAAGAATGAATAAACTATTGGACCCCAAGCATTCCCTACGTACCTTCTGCTTAAAAGCCAATGAGAGTTAAATCAAACACTCTGGAATATGGTGGGCATGCCAACAAAATGACAGTGAAGGTAGGCAAGGTATTTGAAATTTGAGTAGACACTGTCCTCTAGCAGAATAAAATCTTATGATGTGGGTATGTTCCACCATTTCTGTCATTGGTTGAAGATGGCTTCTGGAACCATGTTCTCTCCTCGGAGGCATAGTGTGCTCTTACAACCAGAAAAAAAGCCCCAGGATATAGTCTCAGGTGTTAACAATGCTCAACCTTTAGTGGGTAGAGTTTCGGGCTGTGAGAAGGAGGAAACAAAAAGCATCTGCTACATAAAGGAAGACAGTTAAGAACAATTAACAATCTCACTATTATCTTCTCCCATACCTAAGTCTTCACAAGTGGGAATGAGTCAGTAAACCTAATGCATCATCAATGTTATTCCAACAAATCACCATCGTCTTCATTCAAAATATTTACTGAGTCCTCTGTGCAAATCTCTGGGTGGAAGAATATAAAAGAATAGAGAAATAGTATAGGCCTTCTAGAAATGTACTAGTAAGATACAGTGATAAAGATAATTACAAAAGAATGAGTTAATAGCAGCACGAGATAATATGTTTTACATAGCCCAAGTATTATTAATTCATAGACATTTTAACAGCAATCAACCTTAGATATTCTTCAGTCTGGCTCCACTATGGAGTCATAGAGGTTAAGTGGGTTGTCCAATGTTGCATGACTTAAAACTGGCACCAAAAATCCTCATATTGACAATAACTGTTGGAAGTAATTAAAGAAAGTAACTTGGTCAATATAAAGCCAAGACAGGAAAAGAGGTCATTGTTTCTCTTTCAATACATGTACCATTTTATATTGTAATATCCAAAATCAATGGTGGTGGGTGGGTCTGTATTCATCGGGTGAAAACAATCTTCAGTAGAGTAAAAATGAGCCCTGAGTTTTGCTGCTGTCAGGTTTCATAATGACAAGCAGCAGGAAAACATAAGCCTGTTCTGACATGCTGTGATCCATTTTACTGGTCAGAACAACTGGTCATCATGTAACGAGGTTCTGAAATATCTGCCTCTGCTATTTATTCTTCATTTATTAAATGAATTAGGGAAATTCTCACATATTAGTTAGTATTTGTGAAGACAAGATTAAAAGAATTAAATGACTATCCAACTTTGAAATGAAGAATCTTGCTTATGAGAAATATTATTCTCTTATTCAAAGTTTCATAGAAGAAAATAGCCATTCTTAGAAAGATAAAGTGATAAGGATGCCACTAAAATATAAAGAAAGTAATTTTCCTCAGTGGCCAAAGGGGGAACTAGGGAAAAAAGATACAAACAAAGTAATTTCTTAGGTAAGTAAATGAAAATTGCATTCACTTTCACAATATTGTTGATTTTGTCACAAGTATATACACCACTTCAGAATCACCAAGGTTACCCCTTTGAACATCTTCAAGAAGGACAAAAAATAATTATTGGCCTACAAGAATGGCCAGTTGATCTCTTCTGAAGGACCAACAGAAACCACATAGATATTCATTAAGAAATGTTCAAAGCTCATACATTATCAACATGGATAGTAGTGGCAAGCAGATGTCAGAGAAATGAATATAGGATGAAATCACAAAACACTCAGAAAAGTATGAAGTGGTAAAAACACAAGGTGATAAAAAACTATCCAGGATGCTTTCCTAAAGAGTAGATCTGTTCAAGTAAATGTGGTGGAAATTTTTAAAAATAGTAATAAATTCAGTGAAGTGAATCACTGGGTATTAGCAAATCCCAAATGACTTTGAAATTTGTGCCACATAGTCTTCTCATATAGAGAAATCCAGTGGAGATGGAGAGGGTGGAGAGGCTTGGGGAGGAGGAAGTCGAAGTCTAGTTAGTAATAAGCAACCAAGTGCCTTACTGAAAAGAACTTGCATTCCTTTAATTTAGCCAAATGCTTGGTTTATAGCTGGTAGTCAATATACATTTGCTGTAGAAAACAAGAAAGAAAGAAGAAATTTGCTTTCCAGACAGAATCTAACCTGATGAGGTAATCAAGAGAAGACCATAATTAATTTAGAAATAAGGAAGAACTGATCCATTAATATATAAAACTCTGTATTAGGGTCATGAATGTTTAGAAGAGAAATTCGTTTGAGGAAGTGTTGGAAACAGGAGTATTCATCTCAATTTAGAATTATATAAGCATTAAGATGGACAGAATGAAGCTTTTCATTTGTAGGGCACAAGATGGAAATTAT
This sequence comes from Physeter macrocephalus, assembly GCF_002837175.3. NCBI lineage: Eukaryota > Metazoa > Chordata > Mammalia > Artiodactyla > Physeteridae > Physeter > Physeter macrocephalus. The sequence continues at coordinate 94,262,305 of NC_041217.1, forward strand.
GAACTTTCACTTGGGGATTTCCTTTTTTTAATTATACAAAAAAATTATATACTGTGAAGTTCAAGCAGTCTCTCAAAGCTTTAGCCACACCTCAGTTAAACAGCACTGGGAATTGCATAAGGAACCCTGCTAGAAATGAGAACAAGTATGTAAAAGCAACTTTGATCAAGTTAAGATTTGTTTCCAAAGTAGGATTTTTAAAAATAAAAAAATGGAAAAAATGGTTCTTGCCTTTTACTGTTCTGTCAACTTAACTTGAATCTTATGCCCAGCTCATTAATTATGTAGTATCCTCGTTGTTTGAGTGAAATATTGTAGCTATGAGTTTGTGCCTGCCCAGCACATTTCCTATCTTTCTATAACTGGGAACAACATGCCCGCTTTTTTTCAGGAACCATATAAATAATGATACCCTCTACTTCCTCAGTCAAGGTAGAGGCATTTGGCATAGTACTGCCTATCAACATACCCTATTCCTCTGGCCAGGAAGAGGCCCATGGTATAAACAAGGGCTGTAAGAATCAAGAATTTTTGAGATTAGCCTGACAGAAAGGGTGCTCAATCAACATTAGTTAAAAGAATGTCAGTCAACTGACTGAATAAGTTATGGGAATAAGCTAGACCTTTTTCTTTCCTTTAGAGTCTGATGCTAGGAGAATATCACCCTGGGCTTCTCCAGCCTTTATTAACTTACTAGAAGGAGCTCATCATCAGTAGATAGATGACAATGATGCTGAGATTAAAGGAAAGCAGAGACAAGTATTACTAAGAGGTGAATAAAGAGAAAGAAACATTCATGGAACCCTCCTGGAATTTCTGGTTTCGTGACTAATAAATTTCCTTTTCAGTGAAGTTGATCTAAGTTTCTACCACTTGCCCAAAGAAGCTCATGACAAAACCCACAAACAGACCCTCAGAGTACCTAGCAGAAATGGAAGTGATCAAACAAGCAATCATTATAGATTTAAATAAAATGTATTTCATTATAGATGTAAATAAAATTCAAAATTGCTGTCGGAATAAGCAAAATTTTGTTCATGGTGCACTTTCAGTTCACGGTTGCTTTCACATCGAGTCTAATAATATTACTTTAGAAAAAAATAGATATTAAGTTCATATATACTGCATATCCTGTATGATATAGAAGACTCTAAAAGGATAAATGTTTACTATTTCATTTTCATGATTTAAGACTTTCATATCGTATTAAAAACATTTACAACTTATTGGCAACTGCCTCTTGCATTTCCTGCTTTCTTATTTCTTTGGAAGGCTATTTTAAATTTACCATCAATTGATGAGTTTCATCTTAAGGACATTAAGTTTCAGAATCATAAGTTCAGATTCCCACAAGGCTGTAACACAGGCTTTACTCCATGGTAAGCTTAAGAGTGTTTTAAAAACTGTAATTCTGGTGAAACTAATTCTCCTTATCAGCCTTTGGAAATCAAGCCGCAACTGTAAATTACTCCTCCAAGTGTAGAAGATGAGCAGGAAGAAAACACCTCAACTGTAATTCAACATGCATCTGATAAATATCTATGGAGGGGCTTCTCTGGTAGCGCAGTGGTTGCGCGTCCGCCTGCCGATGCAGGGGAACCGGGTTCGCGCCCCGGTCTGGGAGGATCCCACATGCCGCGGAGCGGCTGGGCCCGTGAGCCATGGCCGCTGAGCCTGCGCGTCCAGAGCCTGTGCTCCGCAACGGGAGAGGCCACAACAGAGGGAGGCCCGCATACCACAAAAAAAAAAAAAAAAAAAAATCTATAGAGTTCACCATGATAGAAGCATTGTTCTAAGTTCTAGAGATAAAACCATGAAGAAGGAGAAAGAACTCCGATATTGTAATTGGAGACAGAGCTAATAAAGTAAACAAACGAATGAGATTAATTTCAGATAGAGATACCAAAATTTAAAACGTACTGTAATAGAAAATGGTCAGGTTAGGGAAATCCACTGTGAGGGGATGATGTAAAAGCTGAGATCTGAATGAAGGTCACCAGACACTGAAAGTGGGAGACACGCACTCTGAGCAGAGGGAACCGATACGCAAACGCTCTAAGAGGCAGTGTGCTTGACATTCAAGAAAAGTAGATGGATACTAATGAAGCTGGAGCGTGGGGAGCAAAACAGAGAGTGGTAGGTGATGAGGTCAGAGAGCTCTGTGGGCACTGGTAAGTTTGAGAAGCCACTGAGGAGTTTTAGATGAGGAGTGACACTCTCTAATGTCCCTTTCAGAAGGGTCACTGGCTCAAATGGGAGGCTGGATTGTAGGGCTCAAGATTAGAATGAAATATAGCAGTAGGAAGCTATTATGATAGTCCAGGGGAGACATGATGGTAGCTCGGGCTAAAAGGTTCAAATGAAGTGAAGTGGAATAGTACAGGATCCTTTGAGAAGTAAAGACTACGAGATTTATAAGATGCAGGTGAAGAAGAAAAGAGGAATCAAGGAATCTCATAACTACATCTGACGATCAACTTTAAGAATGTGACTCTAGATAACATGGTATACTTACCAGATTTCCAAGTTAAACTAAATTATTAAATTTACTCTCGTTTTCAGGACTCTTAATGTCATAAAGTAAAAATGACTAAGCCAAAAAAATAATTAAGAATGTGTATGACCAAATTTCCTTTGCAAGAAAAATAATCACCTTTAAAAGCATTGTTAGGAAGAAGTGGATGACAGCAGTTTGAATATTTAGGTCTTTAAATTGACAACGTTATACAACCTTATACGGAAATCCCCTTCTGAACTCTTTTTAGATCTTCTCTCTGTATCACTTAAAACAATATTTAATTATTCTCTCTCATTTTCGTGTATAGGATTTATATCTTATTAAATTGTAAGTTTATACTCCCTTATATCCTCTCCATAATTTAACACATTTTTTTCTCACAATAATGGCTCAATAAACATTTTTCAGTATACAAATTACTTCCTTTTAGAGAAACGTCTCCCTCATCTGCACTTTTTCACAGTTTCCTCATTCTTCCAGGACAATTAATCAACAGCTCCTGCATATGCCTTCTCTGCTGCCTCCTCAGTCCTCCCAGAGCATTTCACCCTCACCAGTTTCATTGATCAACTCTTTATTCTTCTTTTATCATTGTGGTTGCTGGGCCATAGTGGCAAGGCAATTGGTCCCTCCATCACAAATGGAACTTCATGTCCCATACTCTAAAAGTGAGCTCAACTGACAAAGAGAATCTTAATGTTTTACTCCCCTGGGCAAACACTGAAATCCCTTCATAGATCTTGAATATTTTTTTTTCCTGTACAAATCCAATAACCCTTTAAAAGATCCTTAATGTTTTACTAGACAACAGTTGTGACCAGTACGGCATTTCAAATGCTATTATCTCAAATTTGGAATTTCTATGGTAATTTTTTTCAAATAGTCCAAAGCTCATTAAGGAATGGCAGACTCCTCTTTCCTTGTGCTACTGACCATTCACTATAGTTCATCTCCACTACCCAAGTGCATGAGGCACCTCCTTTCCTGCAGAACACAAGACAAATCTGGAAAAGGGACTTTTATACTTAAGTATAAAAGGAAGCCTGTAATTTTGATGTGTTTAAGAAGCAGTGTGTGGCATCCCCCAGAGCCTGGCTGGTGGGTACTTTCCTCCTTCCTTCTTGAAATACATTTCTATCAACAGCACAATCTTTTAAAATTTTGTGGTGTTTTTGCAATATCTCACCTTCCCTACTGAACTATAAGCTCTTAGACCAGTGCTAATAACCACCACAGGGTGCTCAGAAAATATTTGTTTAATCAATTATTGCATACACTTAATTAAAAAAACAAATCAATGAATGAAAAAATGAATAAACGCTTTGATGGCTAATATTTGACTATGAAGGCAGTCTCATTTGGGCCAAATTTTTAAAAACTTTTAATACAGTCAGATTTGCATTAGAAAGCCTCCTTTTTGCAAACACTCCAGGCAACTGTGCAAAGTCACTTTGAAGGTAAATGCCATCAAATATTAGTAAGATAAGTCAAGGGCAATAAGCTTGTAGTTTAGCCCAGATAAAAAGAGCATTTTTTTCCCCTGAAGTATGACTACATACAGGAATTTAAAGCTCCCTTCTAGACGCCAGACAGAGGCATGTGTGCAGCAAAGCTGACTAGGAAAAGCAGAGTGAGTGAGGCATATTGTTAAGAATGAATGGGTGGAAAACCCCTCATACGGTGAACAAGAACCTTAGAAGACGCTGCTATTTTTCTCATTAGATTTTCTTCCCAGAATATACTTACTTCCATATCTAATCCAAGGTAGAAATAAATTTAAAGTTATATTTTAACAAGCCTTCAATCACACTGTAACCTTCTAAAATAACAAAAGCAGGGCTTCCCTGGTGGCGCAGTGGTTAAGAATCTGCCTGCCGATGCAGCGGACATGGGTTCGAGCCCTGGTTGGGAAAGATCCCAAATGCCGCAGAGCAACTGGGCCCGTGAGCCACAGCTACCGAGCCTGTGCTCTGGAGCCCACGAGCCACAACTACTGAAGCCCGCGCGCTTAGAGCCCGTGCTCCGCAACAAGAGAAGCCACCTCGATGAGAAGCCCGTGCACCGCAGCGAGGAGTAGCCCCTGCTCGCCCAAACTAGAGCAGCAATGAAGACCCAACGCAGCCAAAAAAAAAAAAAGTCCAGGATCTCTACTCTATGGTCAGAAAGGCTTCACATATTCTGACCAAAGAAGAAAGAGAAAGGGTGTCTTGGTCTGACAGAGCAGCAGCAAGCCTGGCTGGAAATGGAAGAAAACAGGTCCCACAAGGTCCCCACTCAAATGAGTTTCCAGTGAATTGTGAAATGTATCTTATTGGATCAAGAAATTAAACACTGTAGAAAGAGCCAATTAGTCATTAAAGGAGAGCTGTATGTCCTAGTTCCTCCCCACAGCATCTGCCTGCTATGCCCAGGGAGTCATCACCAGCTCACATCCAGCTTACACCAGCTTACATCATAGACTACATGTGGTAGTAACAAAAGCATTGGATTGTCAAAAGAGCTGGATTCTAATTCTAACTCTGCAACTTATTAACTGGTTGGCCTCAGCCAAATCATTCACTTCTCTGAGACTTATTTTACTTACCTGGAGTAAAAATACAACTGATATCAATCTCACAGGACTATATGCATATATGTAAGATATAAGCAGAATAAGCTCCAGCCTACACAGTGTGTTGAGATAAGCCTTCTGCCACCCAAAACTCTCTCCCACAAGCTTAGATAAATGTTGATGTTATGTAAATAAAAAAGCCTTACATGTAAAAATATAAACTTTAAATTTCAGGAAACATGTCATTGACTAATAATAATTAATTTGCCACTGACTAATCAATAATATGATGTAACTAACATGATATCATATTTTCCCTGAATATATCCAGTGTAGCCCCTCTCCTGTCAGAGAGCTCCAGTAAAGAATGGACCAAGTGAACCTATGCTAAAGGAAAGACAACTGTGCATTGAGCCAGAAGGAAAATAAGAGAATCAGTCTGAGAAAGAACTTATACAGATTTCCAACAAACACATGAAAGAATGCTCAATATCACTAATCATTAGAGAAATGCAAATCAAAACTACAGTGAGGTATCACCTCACACCAGTCAGAATGGCCATCATCAAAAAATCTACAAACAATAAATGCTGGAGAGGGTGTGGAGAAAAGGGAACCCTCTTGCACTGTTGGTGGGAATGTAAATTGATACAGCCACTACGGAGAACAGTATGGAGGTTCCTTAAAAAAATAAGAATAGAACTACCATATGACCCAGCAATCCCACCCCTGGGCATATACCTGGAGAAAACCACAATTCCAAAAGATACATGCACCCCAATGTTCATTG
>NC_041217.1:94268497-94271318 GCF_002837175.3 Physeter macrocephalus
CATAGCACAGGGAGATCAGCTCAGTGCTTTGTGACCACCTAGAGGGGTGGGATAGGGAGGGTGGGAGGGAGACGCAAGAGGGAGGAGATATGGGGATATATGTATGTGTATAGCTGATTCACTTTGTTATACAGCAGAAACTAACACAACATTGTAAAGCAATTATACTCTAATAAAAGTGTTAAAAAAAAAACCCGAGGGCTTCCCTGGTGGTGCAGTGGTTGAGAGTCTGCCTTCCGATGCAGGGGACACAGGTTCGTGCCCCGGTACGGGAAGATCCCACATGTCACGGAGCGGCTGGGCCCGTGAGCCATGGCCACTGGGCCTGCGCATCCGGAGCCTGCGCTCCGCAACGGGAGAGGCCACAACAGTGAGAGGTCCGCGTACCGCAAAACAAACAAACAAACAAACAAAGAAACAAAAAAAACGAATGGACCAAGTGAACCCATGCTAAAGGAAAGACAACCGTGCATTGAGCCAGAAGGAAAATAAGAGAATCAATCTGAGAAAGAATGTCAAAAATCAAGCTGAGATATTGTGTCTAAAAGTGCTCCTCCAAACTGATAGCATTTAGGGTGTTAATTGTATTAGGGTGTAATTAAGGATTAGTAATCTCAGCAGTGCCATTGGTACCTCCCAGCCACTAGGGGGGGCCAGCAATGCCCTGTTCTATAAAAGGAAAAGGCTTGTTTCAAAGTCAACTCCGGACTTATCGAAGGGCAGGAATTATTTTGATCTTATAGGGCAACAGGAACTCTTGCCATCAAATTATTCCTCTGAAATATAGAAAGAAAAAATGGCAGTTCTATTCCCCAGAAAGAAAAATGAAACAAAACACAAATTCAGGAATTAAAAATCAGATATTCTAAAAAAAAAAAAAAAAAAAAATCAGGTATTCTGAGCATAACTGCCTTAAACATTCATTTGCTAATCAGTGGATTAAACTAGAGACAGCACCCCCTATATTGCCTTCAGGTAATGCACACATTTATTTATTTTTAAATTTGATATTCCATAGATATTTATTTCCATGTGTGTCCCACATGGGCCAGAGAACTTGAATATGCTTTTGCTTTTGTGCTAAGTGATAGGACCTGACCACTGGCAGCACATGTGCATGGCAAAATGGCACTGCTATACTGCTTGCTTTTCTTTTCCTCTAAACTTGTATGTGTGTATATATATATATGTATATATATACACATTTTTGTTTATGTATATATGTGTACACACTATATATAGATAATATATATAAATAATATTTATAACTATTTGATACATGCAAAAGTAAATAACATCTATATAAATATTGAAGAATATTAATAGAAAAAAAAATAAACTCTGCACCAACTAGAACATACCTTTAAAATGTCTGTTGTCTTCTTCCCAAACCCAATTGCCTGTTTCCACTCATACTGATTCACTACTATGAATATTGTGTTTATCACTTCAATGCTTTTAAAAAAATAATTTGTATCACACCTATGTGCACTTTTAACAATACATATTTTAAATTTCTTGGAATTTTATTAAAATTATATCATCTTGTATGTTGCTTCTTGTGATTTTTTTTTTCTTTCAAAAATATGCTTCTATGATTCATCCATTTTTTCCATGTAGGTGTCATTCATTCTTACTACTAAATAGTACTCCATAGTGGAGAATATCACACTATTTAATTACTATCTTCTTATTGGACATTTTGGCTGTTTCTACCTTTTGCTCTCATAATCAATTAACAATTCTGCTATGAGCATTCTTGTTTATGCCCCTTAGGACACAGAGGCACATACCTAGGAGGAGAGTTTCTGGTTCATAAGTTGTGTACATCTTCAGCTTTCAAGAAAATACTAAATTGCTTCCAAATTTGTGGTTCCACTTTATACTCCCACTAACAATGTGTGAGAGTTCTCATCGCTCCACATCCTTACCAAAATTGGCATTGTCAGACTTCTATTTTTTTTTTTACGTTTTTCTAGTTTTGTCTTTTACATTTCATTACATTTTCTCTTTTACCCTGATATATAAAAATGCAACTGCATTTTTTAAATGGGTCTTATATCTAGCCACCTAGCTAAACTCTCTTATTAGCCTTAATAAATTATGTGAACAATCATATCATCTCTGTAATTATTGTGCATGTTCCTTTCTATAGTAGGCTGAATAATGGCCACCCAAAGATGTCAACATCCAAATCCCCAGAACGTGTTAATATGTTACCTTACATTGTAAGACGGACTTTGCAGATGTGATTGTGAAAGATCTTCAGATGGGGAGATTATCCTGAATTATCCCAGTGGGCCCATATAATAACCAGTGTCCTTCTAAGAAAGCAGAAGATTGGATTACAGTAGTAGATGTACCAAAGAAAGCACAAGATTGTAGTGATAGGAGGAGGGGGATCATGAGGCAAGGAATGAAGGCCTCTAGAAGCTGAGAAAGATAAGGAAACAGAACCTCCCCTCAGAGCCTCCAGAAGGCACTAGCCTGCCAACATCTTGACTTTAGCCCAGTGAGATTGATTTTGGGCTTCTGACCTCCAGAGCTATAAGATGATAAATTATTGTTGTTTTAAGCTACTAAATTTGTGGTAATTTGTTAAAACAGCCATAAGAAAACAATACACTTTCCAACCTCTTTAATTTCTTTTTCTTCCCTTAATTCTTTGTTTTTTTGTTTTTTTTTTTTTTGCGGTACGCGGGCCTCTCACTGTTGTGGCCTCTCCCTTTGCGGAGCACAGGCTCCGGACGCGCAGGCTCAGCGGCCATGGCTCACGGGCCCAGCCGCTCCGCGGCATGTGGGATCCTCCCAGACCCGGGCG
>NC_041217.1:94273510-94301619 GCF_002837175.3 Physeter macrocephalus
CGGCATGTGGGATCCTCCCAGACCGGGGCGCGAACCCGGTTCCCCTGCATCGGCAGGCGGACGCGCAACCACTGCGCCACCAGGGAAGCTGCCCTTAATTCTTTTGCTAGAAGTTCTAGCCAAATATTTTATTCTGACTACATGCTTTTCTAACAGATTCTTAAATATGATAGGAAGAAAAACTTATAATACTCTAGACATTTTTGGATTTATTAACTATAGGATATTTCCAAAGAAAGATCCAAATTCTTTTCTAAAGTCTATAATTTTAGTCTGGAACATGTACTTTTTCAAATATTCCAGGCACACTGCCTTTAATGATAACCTCCTACTTCTCATGTCTATAATAATGATCTGGTCCGTATATATTTCTTCTTTTCATATATATTCTTTATTTGTGATTGATTGATACTTTATCTCTGGAAAGGACTGAGGTATCAAAGTAGTTATTAGAATAGGAAGGTTAAAAATAACAACAAAAGAGCACAGCATTCTAAGGAGGAGAGAAAATAGATGTACCAGCTGCCTGGAATGAGTAGTGAGCAGAGCAGGAATTCTGAGAACATTGTCACTTTGGAGAATTTAATTTGCAAGTTAGAGGTTGACTTCCCCATCAGCCAAATGTGAGAGTACCTTTCTAGATGTATAAATACCATAATTATTAATAACTATGGCATCATGAAGAAGTGGGAGTCAACTGTAATTGACACCATCGTCAGTAAAATTTGGAAAATTTCCATCAAAGTAAAGCCGTTGTCACTCTGTTTATAATGTAATAATTTTAGTATGTAAACCTGATCATTTTTCCATTGAATACAGAGCTTAATTAATATTAAATATGATTCAACAGAAAGATGCAGAAAAAAGCTAAAGTTCACTTTTGTACTTTTTATGACTTTTTTTTACACCATAATTGTTATCATCTACCTGAGGGAAAGTATTATATATTGTATTTTCCATGATTGAGACATATACATTGAATCTACTGATTCACTCCAATAAGAACTGAATAATCAATGGATTGTAAATGCTTATGTACAGAAGTTCTCTGAGAAAACAGTAAAATTAAAAAGAAGGGGCAGTTGTACTTCCTACTTCCTCAGTAAGGACTAGAATAATCATAAAACTATTAACTAGAAGTGTAAGAAAGAGTACCCTAAAAAGTTTATTTTGCACTCCCTAAGATCTGCTTAGATTTTGTTAAACAGTGCAGAGTTTTTGAAATCCCCGTTGCCTTTCCTAGTCTAGTCTTTTGTGATACAAGCTGACTTCTTGGGTTTTCATAGCAGTTAGTTCAGCTCATACATATTTTGGAGACTTACACCCAAGGTAGCCAAGAAGATTTCTTGCCTCAGGTTCAGGCCTTCCTTCTACTGATTTATTCCTGAAGAGCCAGCTCATTACACTGGATTTCCTTCTGTAAAGGAAAACATCAACACAAAGAAAATTTATTTCCCTCAGTGAGTATTTTTATGTGTTGACCAGGTGCTACTTCAGCCTTCTCACTCATAGCTAGCCTGCTCCCAAACCAACCTGTATGTCTAATGCATAAAATCAAAATAGAGGAAAGGACACATAAAGGTTTCACTTTTAAAGGTACCACTTACTCCTTGCTCAGGATTGAATGTAGAACCATCAGTGGGAGGAGTAAAGAAATGTCTCCATTATCCTGACATAGATTGAGGAAAACTCTTCCCAGTTTGAACAGTCTCCTAGGATCTGTTAGCTCAGTCTGACTTTTGAGGCCCCAGGTCTGGTGGCTTAAGCAAAGTGGAAAATAGGAGGCGAAGATGTGACTTCCAAGACTGAGCTCTGATGTAGGCCTCAGGAAAGAGTAATAATAATAATAACAATGAAAACATTGTTATTATTATTAATACCTAACAGTTCTTTATAATCTAATATGAACCAGACATTTAGAACTTTTCATGTACTTTGTGTATTCTAATTTATGTGATCCTTGTAACAACTCCATGAGTTAGTTACCGATAAAAAAATGAGATTATGTAAAATGCCCAAAGTCATGGAACTATAAACTATGCCCCCTCTTAAAAGTTCATGAAGTGTTAGTATTATCCAGGCAGCTCATCAGGACAGGAGTCAAGATAGTGATTTAATGTAGAACCCTATGTTGAAGTTGACTACAAATGCCCCTAATCCTGGTGGTGGTAGTTAGTCTGTGTGGAGCCCAAATCCAGTGGAGGAGAGAGCTATCATATGCAGAGTAGTGTACTATACTCTAAGAGGACTATAAGAGAAATACAGTACATTGTTTCTACCCTCCGAAGTTTCACATTCTGAAGGTAAGCTTAGATATTCACATAAACAATTAAGTAGTAATTCAATCCAATATGTATTTATTTCATTCAATTCAATAAACATTTGCTTGAGCTTACTTTATTTTACAAACTGACTAAAGATTGCCAAAATCAGGATCTGCATTCAAGAAGAAGAAAGATGAAGAAGGTGTGGGATCTGTTTGAAGGACCTCAAGGTTTGGTGAGAAAAAGCAGACGTCAATCAGCAATTAAAATTTCAAGGCAGTCAATGCATTCAGGCACTAGGTGCCCAAGAAGAAGATGTGACTGGCATTTCCTAAAAGATCAAGGAATGCTTGCCAGGGAAGGTAATGCTTAAGCTAAATCTTAAAGGATACATTTTTAATATTTCTATGAAGGGAATATTTCTCATTTGAAAACATACATTTTCATTCCTAAATAAAATCATTGATTGTATATGGCATCTCCTCGGTACATCATGGATATGCAAACCTGAAAGTAGCTCATTCATGACACAATTTAACTTTATATATTGCAAATCAATGGCATTTGGAAAATCAATTTCGTGAAAGGCCAGCTGCCAGGGCAAAGCACACGTGTTTTCACATCAGTACCTTTCTGCTGGCTAATACAAAAGCTAAGTCAATGACTAGATCAATGCCATTAATAAAGAGATTTCACAGGTTTAATCCATTGTAATACCTTATTTTTATACATTTAAAGAATCTAAGGATTTGGAAATACATTGTGGGTTCTTGTCAATATTTTTGAAATAGGATCAAGATCCAATATTTTGACATATTCATCAGTAGTGCTCCAATTCAGATGCATTCATTCTTTCACTACATCCTTACTGAACACCCCACTCAGTGCCAGGTACTGTCCTGGGCATGGAGTATATAGTACAGCAGTTCACAAGGGAAGCAAGAGTCTAGTTTCAGGAAGGCTACATTCTAATGGAGAAAGGCTGACAATAACCATGTAAGAAATGAATAAATAAGCTGCTTTTACATAAGAACTAGAAGATAAATAAGTGCTATGAAGAAAATAAATAAAACAAGATGGTGGCTTAAAGTATAAATTGGGGGCTGTAGAAGTAAGCTATTTGAGCAAGGATGGCCCCAAAATCCTGGTATGAAAATATGACATTTTTATCTAACACTAGAATGTTGAAAAAAGTACCAACTATGAAATATACAGTAAAGAAAATTCCAGGCAGTAGGAACAGCAAGTGCAGAGGCTAAGAGACAGAGGGGATCTTGGAGTGCTTGAGGGACAGAAGGAAAATGAGAGTGGCTGGAGAACAGTGAAAAAAAATGAGAGTGGTCAGAGATGAGACCAGAGAAGACAGCTATAGCTGTCTACAGCCTATAGGCAGATCAGAGAGGGGTTTAGAAAATAAGGTAAGAAGTTTGGATTTTCTTCCATTTGGCATGGAAAGCCATTGGAGGAGTATAAGCAAAGTAATGATGTGATTAGATTTAAACTTTTAAAAAACTGTTTGAGCTACTGTGAAGAGAATTGACTACAGATTAAGAATGAAAGCAGGAAAATCAATTAAGAGGCAAGTACAGCTGGACAAATAAGACAAGAGGGTGGGTCAGACTACAGTTGTAGGAGTTGGTGGGGTATGATCACATTCATGATTCGTTTTGGAAGTAGAGCTAGCAACATATTTGTGAATTGGGTTTTTGGTTTGGGGGCCTGGATGATAAAGATAAGACCCAGAAAGAAACTAAAAAAGAATTGGAATGTAGAAAAATAGTTATCTTTTGCCATGTTAAGTTTGTAATGTCTATTGTATATCTGAGTGAAGATGCTAAACAAGCTTCTAGAAATGTGATTCTAGAATTCAGAGAAAAGATATGGAAAAGGGGATTTATATTTGAGAGTTATCATCACATAGGTAGTATTTGAATCCATGGAACTGAATGATATTATAAAAGAAAAAATATTTTTAAAAAGGAAAGGAGGACACACATAGACCCCTGTGATTTCCAACATTTAAAGATCTGGCAGAGGAGGAAAAGAAGTAAGGGAGATTGAGGAAGAACATCAGTGAGGTAGCAGGAAACCAAGTAAATGTAATATCATGAAGGCCTAGAAAAGAATTTCAAAAAGGAGCATTGTCAGATAATTGACTCTAAGATGTCATGAATTAGAGGGGCCTGGTGACCTTGATAAGAACAAGGTCACTTTCAGAAGTGTGGTGGCAGTGAAAGCCACATCAGTGGAATATGGTAACTAGCTATTGCTGTGTAATAAACCACTACAGAACTCAGTGGCTTAAAATAAAAATTATTTCTCACAAGTCTATGGATCATCTGGGTGGCTCTGCTCATCTGGACAAGTCTCAGCTGATCTCAACAGGGTTAGCTCATGTAACTGCAATTAACCAGTGAGTATCCTAGGGGTCGGCTGCTCTAGAATAGCCTCAAGTGGAACAATGTTTTGCAGGGTTTCTCAACCACCCAAAGGACTGTCCTGGCTTGTTTTCAGAATGGTGGCAGGGTTCCAAGAAAGGGGGCAGAAGGGCACAAGGCTTCCTGAAACATTGGCTGAAAACTGGCACACCATCATTTCTCTCACAACCTACTGGCAAAGGCAAGTCCAAGTCCTCCCGGAAACAGAGTGGGTGAGAGACTACAAAGTTAGAGACCAAAGGGCATGCATACAAGGAGGCTATTAATTAGGGCCCACAATGCAATGAAGTTACCATATGTGGGCAAAAGGGTCGAGAAGAAAATAGAAAGAAAGTGCATAGAGACAGCATTCTGCTTCAAAAAGTCACAGATACATGGGTGGGTGCCAAACTAAAGATGCTGTGGAGTGAAGGACTCTATTCTGTTTGTCTAGTAGGTTTTTGTTTTTTAAAATAGATATGAATGATTGTGTTCATTGGCTGACTGAAATGATTGAGGAGAGAGAGTTCAGGAGAGAAAAGGATTCCTGTGGGAACAAAGTCTATGAGTAGATCAGCTAAAATCAGAGGGGCTGGCCTTACGCAGATGCAGGGGCATGTCTTCAAGAGCAACAGAAGGGAAGGAAGAGCATGTGCACACCTGGTGTCCCTCATGTTAAACTGGATGTTAATTTCAGAATTCTTAGGGATTAAGAAAAGTGTACCAAACCGGTTTACAGGGCAGAAATTGAGACACAGATGTAGAGAACAAACGTATGGACACCAAGGGAGGAAAGCAGTGGTGGGGGGATGAATTGGGAGATTGGGATTGACATGTATACACTAATATGTATAAAACGGGTAACTAATAAGAACCTGCTATATAAAAAAAAATAAATAAAATAAAATTCAAAAAAAAGAAAAGTGTACCAGTTCAGGGAAATCTTATTTTTTTAAAAAAGACTTGCTTACAATTCAAAATTATTGAGAAACTGGTCATACCAGGGGAATTTATTTCTGCTAGGCAATAAAGCTACTGAGAGACAAAGACAAAATATGCTCAGCAGAGAAATCAGCTGAGATCAATGTCTTGATTCCAGAAATCAAAATATTCCACAATGACTTGCACATCCAGCGATGTGTTCACAAAGAAGTCATTCTCTAATGTAAAATACTGATTTAGATCCACGGTACAAACTTGCATTATTACTGTACTAGAGTGTTACATTTTGAATGTGCGCTACTGCAACATCCTTTATTTGACTAATCACTTGAGGGGTTGAAACAGCCGTTCAGTTAAAGATGGCTTAAATTTACAAACCACAGCATTCATGAAAAATTCATCAGCTCACTACTGAGAGATGTTGAGCTAATTGTTCATGATGTGGGTCAAATATCTTTGAGTGCCTAAGACCGTTTAGGGAAATTTGTGCACATGGAGATGGTTGGGGGAGAAAAACCTCACAACGTTAAACTTCAAAAATCTGAGTTTATTATGTAAAATTTTACAAAAGTTTAAAATTGTACAGAATTTTCCACATTAAGTTGCAGATTGCGAGGGATGTGTGGCTGACAATGAACATGACATATATCGTAACTGTCTCAAAATCAGAAACCCTCTTTCACTCAAACCAGGTTCTGATTTCACTGGGAACTCAGGCAGACCAAATATCTTAAAGCTGAACTTCTTATGTCAATTGTTAGGTCTTTATTTTCACATTAGTTAAAGCCAATGCAACAGGACTCTTAGGTCAAGAACAAAAGCTTTCTAATTTCAAAAGCCTTCCTGTAAATCCTTCCTATATATGATTTCATCTTTATGTAGATTGCCTCAGGCTGCCTGTGAGGTTCCTAACAGGACAGGTCATTAGCAATTAAAAGACAGGACAGCCTTCTTTAAGGAGTTCTTGACTTCCATTTCCATCGGTGCTTTGTGACCACCTAGAGGGGTGCCATAGGGATGGTGGGAGGGAGACGCAAGAGGGAGGAGATATGGGGATGTGTGTATATGTTCAGCTGATTCACTTTGTGATACAGCAGAAACTAACACACCATTGTAAAGCAATTATACTCCAATAAAGATGTTATTTTAAAAAAAAGAAAGAAAGAAAACATTCTAAAATCAAAACTGTTTCCAGTATTCTCCATCTGACTCTAGGAATGCCTAATTGTACTGAAGCCATCACGCTATGAGAAGGATGTGAAGGTAGGAAATATATATAAAGTTGGAGATTTATATAGTAAGGCAGAGTCATCACAAATACACCAATCAGTAACCAGGAGCATGCGGAATGAGGAAAAAGAAAGAGATAAATGAACAGACCAGAGGCAGATAAGAAATAAATTTAATTCACTTTCGTAAACACTTACTGAGCAGCTACCATGAGCCAGACACGGTTCAGAAATAGAAGTTGGGAAGGGGTACAAGGCAAGATAGACATAATAGCATATGATATTAATGTAATGCAATGGTAAGGCTGTACACAGGATTCCATGGGTCACCAAAGGAGGGGCACTTGATTAAGTCTGGGGCACTGGAGGATGTATGCTAGAAGGTATATTTTCTGAGCTGTATCTCAAAGGGATGGATAAGAGCTAGAGAGGTAAAATAGAAGAAGATTTTAAGGTGAGGCAAAGTAGAGGTCCAAGGGCATGAAATATCATAATATCTTATAAGGATATTACAAGCAGTAAGGCTAGAGTGGTTAGTAAGCCATATCATGGAGAACCTTGTTTTCTAAGTCTAAACTTTATCCAGTAGGTAATGGTAATTCTTTTCAGCATAGGAGTCAAATGATTTGAAGGGATCAAGACTGGAGACCAGAAATCAGTGAGAATTAATGCATGAGTTTAGGAGAAGGAAACAGTGTAGAGTAAAATTTGTAGGATTTGGTATATAAATGGAAATAGAGGTCATTCTATGGAAAGAGAGGTGGAACAGGAGGAAGGTCACTGCAAGAGATGTCACACCAACAGAAATATGTCATGATCAATAGGCCTGACAGACACACTAGCTTTCAGTCCTGGAAATTTAACATCTTTCCTTTGCAAGCAGAAGTCCACTTAGAGATGATCCCAGAGGGCTGTGAAGAGTCTAAAACAGATATACAGGCAGTTTGTACCATTAGAAAACACCTACGGCACTTTTTTCATGGAAATATCAGGGAGTACATAAATGAAACACCTTGTTTCTGAGCATTTGAGAGATAAAATGACATACACATGCTAGGATAATTGAGCAGTTACCATAAACACATCCATATCTACAGATTGCAGGTGAAAATATGTAACCTTTCAGTTTAAAGTAGGTTGTTCTTTGGCCAGATCAAATGCATGAAGGCAAAACTACTAATCTCCATGTTCAGCTTTTGCTATGATCAAAAACAGACCAAAAACATTTGACAACCTCAGTTCCAATTTCTCCTCACCAATAAAACCCAATATTTGTGCTTCAACTCTTCCTTAAAACTTTTCCACTAACCTTTGATTACCTTGATGCAGCTAATCAATTAAAGCCATTTAGGAAATTATTAACTGAGGGTCAGGATTTTGAAGGTTCGAATGGTATTGGGAATAGTAATAATTGAATATATCGAATAAGTCATTCACTATTGCTGCACTGATATGGTAAAACTCTATAAAGTACAGCCTACCAATATTTGAGTCAAAATTTCATGAGATCCCATTTATGGAAAAATAATATTCCTGGGCTATAATAAGATCCATCCCTTTAGTTGGAAGACAGAACTTAAATAGCAGAGCTTATTACATAATCCGAAATCTAGAACGTCTTTAGAAAGCTTTAAAAGATGTAGCTCTAACATTTTTCAGCTGTTCTGAAAAAGCTAAATCTTTTTTTCAATTGTGAAATCTCTGCATCTATCATCAGGTTAAATATCAGTCACCAAGTTCTGCTCCTGCAGTTCTTATAAAGTCAAGTTCCTAGTAATTAAAGAGGCAACTACTCATGTTACAGCTGTAAGATCAGCTCTCTAATAGAAAAGCAAACATCTCACAAAGACTGAGATCAAATCCTTTTAACGAGCTTTCAACTTGCTGGGGAGAAGATCTATTTCAAGCATAAACACAAGCCTCCAGAAATAGTTTTTTTCTGATTCTCTTAAATGTCTAAGAGGTGTTCAACATCCGCTGTGAACTGGTGAACCTAAAAGGGATTTAAGGGTATTTATAAGTGTGGTGCCATATAGTACAACACATATACACACATACACATATCTGATGCATAGTTATTGCACAATCATCACTGTAAAAAACTACTTGTATAGTACCGTAAGTCCCCAAAAAAGAGATTTTTAAGTTTTACAACTGAAAAAATAACTACAAAATGGATTATAGTGACTCTACAAAATCAATAGTTAGCCACGTTAACACAAAAACATTTAGGAATTGAAAGGCACGCCGTTTTGTAATGTTGAATATTTTAGTTAGAAATGTGTTTTATTGTCTTCATTTAAAAATCCTAAATAATAAACATATTCCACAACAGTATACATTCTTCATAATGTTGATATTTAAAAAAGCATTTCAATTTTGAAAGTGCTTTTGGAGTCCTTTGTTAGGCCTTGGGGAGTGGTGATTTCACAACTTCCCAATCAAGCATTTAAATTATCATGCTTAAATAAAAGCAAATCTCTATTTATGTAGCAGATATGGTCTTGAAGAACTCTTTAAAAACAGAATTTCTTAATAAATGACAATGTAGTAAATAAATGGGGAACCGGCCAGTTAAGTAAAATATATAGTTAATTTTTTAATATGGTAAATCTTTGGATAAAATAAAAAAGGAAGACCTTTTAGTATATCTGTTTTGTAAATTAAGATTTTGCGTATGAGATTTTCTTAAACTGGGGCAGATTTGTATACCTTATGGCTGAGGAAGAAACAATCCTAATTGCCATGAGTTGAGACTTTGGTGAGATTGTTCAATCTTTTTAACAGGCTGCTTTAAAAAAATATATCACTTCTTCTATGATGGCTAACCAGATTATTGCCTACATTTCTCCTTTTGGTTACCACAAATATCCATGTATCAGGAATCATTTTTAGCTGTAAATAACAGAACCCATTCCATCCAAGATACACAGAAAAAGAATATTAAAGGTTATGAGGTCACTCATACAATATCAAGGAAGGCTGGAGATATCTGGCCTGCAGACTATACAGCCAGGAAGAATAGTCCAATTACACTGATAGAATGCCCCAGTAAGGCTCCACTGTCACCGCCACAGCAGTACAGTTTGTACTGCCCATGCAGAGCATGGAACTGTACACTCAGAACTCTGTGTGTGTGTGACTTCTGAAAGCTCACTGTCTCTCCGCTGTTCTCACAAGAATTAATTCTCTGCACGTGACATTTTCATGTCGCTCTCTTCTGAACTGACTCCCAGGTGAGTTCTCTCCAACCTACGTTCTCACTCTAATGGAAAGTAGCAAAGCATTTCTGTCTTCTACCTCAAAATGATCTACCATAAGGTGAGAGATTTTAAGTGGGGAATTCAGAAGGAGCTAGGAAGACTATAAACAGGACAAATATTCACTCTCGTCTCTTCCTGGCATCAGTATATTCCATTTTTCTATGCCTAAATTTCCAAGCATTTATACCACAACAACAAATGTTCATATCTAACAAGATGAAACTACTCTTTTTAATATGAAAATGCATTCACTCTCTTCCTGAAAGGTGGACTGCCCAAAAAGTCATTGGTTACTTCATCGGCTCCAAGTCCAGAACCAACTGGCCTCATGCTAATAGTCTGCAACAAATGGATGAAATTGAGACGTCAACCATCACCATTAGGTATAGTGAAATTAAGTAGGTGAAATAGCAAGGGAATTGTAGCAAGAAATAGAAGCATATTAATGAACATGAAATTTCTAAATATTTAACAATTGGCTCCTATGAGCAAAGATTGTTCTCTACTGCAAGAAAATTAAGCATCCAAGAGTGATGTTAGTCAAATCAGCCTTAGAGGGTGAGGGTGCCACCATGCTATGCCACCATGACCACTTTATTTACTGTCTCATTGAGTAAGCACTGGTTTAGCTGGGAAAAGGCTACAGACAAAATGGTTATCATGTACACCTAATTATCAAGAGCCTCTTCTATAATGAAGGGTATTTGCTGGATATTCAAATATTCTCACACTACCTAATCTGAAAGAATAATCCACATATTTCTCTCACAGACCTCCTTTTCAGGAAACTTCCTGTCTGTTCATTCAAAGATACTGGGTTATCCAGCTGAAGCATTAGCATCTCCCATGAGTCACTGTAAATGCATACCTCAAGCATCTGTCCTTCTAGACAAAATGAGCATGAGGCATACTATTCAACCAGCTATACATTGAGATTTCCCTTCCCCGAAGTGTTCAGAGCCTCTTCAATGTGGTGTTACAATGCTGCAGCTGTCCACTTTCAGCTAGTGCCAGCGTAGTATTAATGAAACTACTTTTAAATTTGGCCTTCTTCAGTCAAAGGTCACTGGGATAGGATGATGAAGGATCGCTAAGAATGTAAGCCCTCTGCTAATAGAATTTACTTTTTGTCACATTGAAGCATATTCCTGGTTTGCCAGGCAAAGTACCAGTTTATTCTAGTTGTCCCAGTATAATTATTAGTAGTGCCCTTTTTACTCTCAAAAGTGTCCTGGTTTGGAGACTTCCCTGGTGGAGCAGTGGTTAAGAATCCACCTGCCAATGCAGGGGACACAGGTTAGAGCCCTGGTCTGGGAAGATCCCACATGCCGCGGAGCAACTAAGCTCGTGCACCACAACTACTGAGGCTGCGCTCTAGGGCCCGTGAGCCACAACTACTGAAGCCCGCGTGCCTAGAACCTGCGCTCCGCGGCAAGAGAAGCCACTGCAATGAGAAGCCCGTGCACCGCGACAAACAGTAGCCCCAAC
Organism: Physeter macrocephalus; assembly: GCF_002837175.3. Lineage (NCBI taxonomy): Eukaryota > Metazoa > Chordata > Mammalia > Artiodactyla > Physeteridae > Physeter > Physeter macrocephalus. The sequence goes on from NC_041217.1 coordinate 94,285,114, forward strand.
TCGCCAAAACTAGGAAAGCCTGCGTGCAGCAACGAAGACCTAATGCAGCCAAAAATAAATAAATAGATTTATTATTTTTTTTAAAGTGTCCCAGTTTGGATAATAAATTATATATTCACCCTACACATATACTATTTTCACTTGATAATAAAGTGCTACTGGGCATGCCTAACTTTTCTTCTTGGTGGATTGGCTCACCAAGTTATGCACAGCATAAGCATGGCCAATGGCCACCTGTTTAAACTCTACTAGAAACTATTAATAAGAAGAGAATAGTTACTTGTCAAAGAAGGCATAGTTTTGCTCCAAATCTCTAGGAATCTCTGCTGTGATTCTCTGAACAGTGATTTCCACAAGCACCCTAATAGGCTACATATACCTTGAATATCATTTTATCCACTAAGTCATGAGAACTAAATGGTAGAATAAACTGTACTATAGCTTGGCTCTGCTGGAGAGGCTTTCCTTGGTGTAGGGCCCTCTCATATCTGGCATTTTGGGTAATAGGGTGAATTATTCAGAGGCTCACTCCCATATCTGATTGGCATTTCTCCAATACAAGTGGGCCCACCAAACTTGTGCCATTTTACTAGTAGTACGGTACTACGTAAAGGGCACAACTTTTATTTTGAAGGCAGTCTCTTAGCAGGTCTCTTAAGAGATCCATTAAGGGCTTCCCTGGTGGCGCAGTGGTTGAGAGCCCGCCTGCCGATGCAGGGGAACCGGGTTCGTGCCCCGGTCTGGGAAGATCCCACATGCCGCGGAGCGGCTGGGCCCGTGAGCCATGGCCGCTGAGCATGCGCATCCGGAACCTGAGCTCCGCAACGGGAGAGGCCACAACAGTGAGAGGCCCGCGTACCACAAAAAAAAAAAAAAAAAAAAAATAGATCCATTAAAAGGTAAATGGAGCTGGAGGCCCCCATATCTTTTTGCGTATCATCTGCCCACCTCTAGCACTGCACACGAAGGCACTAGAATACCTGATACTCCCTGATCTCATAGTCCTTTCAGCATGATGGCATCAAGGTACTAGAATATATGAGGTCCTGTGAAACAGTGAGAAAATCAGGGTGCCTAAAGACTACATTTTATGTCTTGAATCTGAAGAGTTAACATGACCCTGAGATAGGATGAGGAAAATGAATTGCTCTCACTGTAAGGTTAAAGAAAACTGCTTCTTTTTTTCTCTGTATATCGGAATAGATAAAAATCAAGAGCTACATAGTAGATGCCACGGACTCTGTTAATTTGTTCCAATAAAAAGATAACTTCTATGCCCGGGCCGGTGCAGTGGGTACCGGGGCCCCGGCGGCCGCGGGGCTTACTTACTGCAGCACCCGGTGGGAATGGAAGTCACCTCACGTGGGAGAGGCTGCGAAGGCATAATTAAAGGGAAAACCTCCTGGTTATTCTTGTAAATGCTTGGTTAAACTATCAGAAATGGAATTAAATAATAAAGCTGATGGACGCCACCCCCCCAAAAAAAGAGAGATAACATCTGGAACAGCAAATGAAAATTAGTCACTATCTGAATAAGCTGCTGAAATTATGTCAATTTTTTAAAAACCAATATGCCTTCTGAATGGCCAAACCGGTAAGGTAAATGAGGTTTCCACTGATTGGTTTTGGCTTTAAGTCTGTGTTCAAGGCACTGGACACAGTTACCCTAAAAATAAGTGCAAGTTTAGGGAAAGTCTGGTGGAAGATTTAAGCAGTCTTATGACGTTACCACAGAACCTTCCTCAAATACACCACGCCTTCCTCTTTATTTTCTTCTTCCTTTTTTTTTTTCCAGAGTGCGTGTTTCTGTTAATGGACTTAGTTTTTGGAATTGAAGAATTCCCGTGACTATCCATCATGGGGGCCCAAGACAAGTCTCTTTTTACCAGACTTAGAATCTTTGTTTGTTTTCGGTTTTCCAGTTCAAGTGAGACTTTAGAAGGCTACCTATCTAGTTCAATCCCAATGACCTTGTAATCAATTAGGCACCTCTAAATATGCTTGCAGGTCATATAATTCTGAATATGACTCTACCTTTGCTGCCTGTAATGGAAACCATAACCACTTATGCCAGTCTAAGATCCATCATTCCCATCGAAATCATAGAACCCATTTTAATCCTGCCCCAATCACTTACGTAAATTATTTAAGCTCTAAATTAAAATTACTGGTATTTTAGCAGGTTGTTTCTTCTTCTTGCACTTGCTATTTCTATAATACCTTACAGTTACCATGAATAAAACAAGTTAAAACACACTAAGTATTTAGAACAGTACTTGGCATAAAGAAAGTGTTCAATGTCAGATATTTTTTTCTTTTGAATTATTTTTCCTTTTTTTGGTAACGGTTTAAATATATGACTAGGTATGGCACCTTACGTGAACTGACTTAAGAGATTCTATCTCTCTTGCTTAGTCTAGTAAGACCTATTTTCTTACTAAATAAAACCATTTTCCTTTGTCCAGCTTGATATCACGCTGTCTGAACAATAGAGGCCCTGAAGCACCAGGAATTCTGCGTGTTTGCAATTTACTGATGTCTACATGTAGGGTTAGAATAAACAACACAATTCTTCCAGAATTCGTTGGTAATCATCTTTTTTTACACTAAAATAGATAGTTCTCTCTAAGAGATTCACTAGAGGTGTCATAGAGCATTGTGGCTTTGAAAAGACCAGAGTTCAAATCCTGGTTCTGCCACTTGCTGGCTATTGTTCATTTAGCAAGTTTCTTAAACTCTTTCAACTCTATCACATGAGAATTGAATTTTATTATATGTAAAATGCCCAGCAAAGAACTTCTCACTCTTAACATTATTATTAATAGCCTCAACACAAAATCATTTTTGTTATTTATTAGACATACAATTATAGTGAATGTCCTTTAAAACAAATTACAAATAACCCAGTAAACAGAAGGTGAAACTAACAGCTTTAGAGTATTACACTGGCCGATTTTAGATCACAGATAAAGGTGTCCTAGTCCATAGCAGTAATTGATGATCTTTATTCACAAAGGAAGAAAACAACACATTTCCCTCACACATCACTAGGTCTGAGTTATGGAGGCATTCATTATTTTGAGTACCTCCCATTCCTCACTACCATCCATAAAGTGTTTTCTCAACTTGCACCCTTGATAACATGAAAAGTGAAAATACAGCTTCTAAATACCATACGACAATTACGGTAATGATCCTTCCATGTACAGGGCACTGGACTGCTCTCCACACCACCCCATTTCAGCTGACTAGGAAGGTTGCCGTAGGGTGCTACTTAAAAAGGCAATTTCCTATAAAAGCTATGGAAAGAAATTGTTGAAAAATACCACTAGAAATTGAGCTTGCATCTGTCTTACCAAAAATGTTAAATTCTCTCAGCAGTTTTTTGAATTCTTTTCCAAAGTAATATTAAACCATTTAAGACAACACTGCATAATTCAAAAGAAAAGAATGGATAGACTGTAGGAAGGAAAATTGTATAATATTGTGGTTTAATGCAATAGAAGTCAGCATTATCTGGATCTTTCTAACCATAATTTCAGCCATTAAAGCACCAGGGACCCCATCAGTATAGACACTATATTCTGAATCAATTACATTGTGCATTAAAAGTAGTGGTTTACAGCATCTATTAGACTTGTCATTACCTTTGTGCCATACTCGATTGACCAAAGGGGTGGAGGAAACCCTCTCTCCTAAGGGAAAAGAAAACTAAGAAGCAAATTCAGTGGAATGCATAATAGGTGTTCCTTGGGAGAATGCTTTAGGTTTCAGTTCATTTCTTCATAAGATGAACATTCCCACCAAAAGCATCAGAGTAAACATCATGCCTCATTATTCCTTTCCATTGTTCATACAGCACGCATGTAGGTATAATGCTGATTAATGCAAAAAAATTACAATTTTCAATGACTTAGAATAAGCAGTGGAGGAAGCAAACATTTACTAGATTCCATGAATAAAAACCTCTGTAATAAAGCTTATGTTGGAGGATAATGGCTCCAGCTACCCTAGCAAAGGAGGCAGAGTCCCCTTTCCTATGAATAGCTGGGCTCATGTGAGATGTTGGGAACAACACAAGCCCATACATCACTCTGAAGTGACAAGGCAAATAAATAGCAATTGAGAAAATAAGCTCTGCAGATCCATATCATTTGGTGCACATTCGATAATCTCAAAAAGCACATATGGGAATTGTATGTATAGGCTCTTATGGTCTGTAACTAAAAAAGCTTTGATTTTACAAATTATTTTCCTCTAGGGGCTTCCCTGGTGGCGCAGTGGTTGAGAATCTGCCTGCTAATGCAGAGGACACGGGTTCGAGCCCTGGTCTGGGAGGATCCCACACGCCGCAGCTAGGCCCGTGAGCCACAACTACTGAGCCTGCGCGTCTGGAGCCTGTGCTCCGCAACAAGAAAGGCCCGCACACCGCGATGAAGAGTGGTCCCCGCTTGCCACAACCAGAGAAAGCCCTCGCACAGAAACGAAGACCCAACACAGCAAAAATAAATGAATAAATTAATAAACTCCTACCCCCGACATCTAAAAAAAAAAAAAGTGTATAGATTGGAAGAAAAGAAATAAAATTGTTTAAAAAAAATTATTTTCCTCTAGAAACCAGAAGCATGGTATTTCAGATGGAATAATTCCCTAATGTAATTAGTTTTGGCCTTCCAGTAAAGATTTGTCAGAAATAATAATAATACATATAGATTAAATAGTAATAATTATTATAGACTAAATAAATAGGTAAACTTTTCATGTGGATATTTTGCCATAACCTGAATCTCAAAATAACGAAGAAATAGAACACCAATGTTGGTTTTCACAGCTGCAAAAGAAGTAAAACATGTTACCTTTTTTTTTAAAACATAATACCAATTAGTTTATACCTTCATAAAATGAAGAAGATTAAGATCGTGCAGTTCACATGGTACAAAACCCACTAAACACAGAACTGAGGAAAACCCTAAAGATCAAGAGGCACCTACTTCATAATTTCTCTTCCTCACAGTAAAGAGAAGAAATATATACCCCATCTGCATTTAGGGGTGAGGGTCCTAGAGCCAATCTCCAATCTTCTTACCATGGGGTTACACTTTATTTTCATTGGATCCTGGTTTAGGTCCACTAATTCATGTTTTTATTTTTAGTCTTTATTAGTTATTTTATCCTTTTGCTTTTTCTGGAGAACTTTCTAGGAGGTAAACTTTCTGAGTATTTAGTTGCATGTTTGTAAAAGATACCTGATTATTAATTTAAAACATGTTACTTTTAATAGAATCAGAAATGTTAAAGGTGATTTAGATCCATAATATCCAAACTGGACTAATCTTCAGAATTATTTATGGTGCTTCCTAGGCACTATCCCAGACATGCTGTTTGGGGCTGAATTATGTCCCCTCAAAATTCATGTGTTGAATTCCTAACCATCACTACCTCAGAATGTGCCTGTTTTTGAAGATATGGCCTTCAAAGAGGTAATTAATGAGGAGTAAGGTCATTAAGGTGAGCCCTAAACCAATATGACTGGTTTTCTTATAAGTGTAGATTAGGACACAGACAGGCAGAGAGGAAAGTTCATGTGAAAACAGTAGAAGAAGAGGCTCTCTACAAGCCAACAAGAAAGGCCTCAGAAGGAATCAACCCTGCTAATACCTTGATCTCAGACTCCTAGCCCCCAGAATCATGAGAAAATTAATTTCTGTTGTTTAAGCCACCCAGTCTGTGGTACTTTGTTGTTAGGGTAGCCATAGCAGACTAATATACCCACTAAATCAAAATCTCTAAGTATTGGCCAAATAATTTTTCTCTTTTAAAATATCCCTAGGTTTACATATCCAAAGGAAATGAAAACAGGATATCAAAGAGATATCTGCCATCCCACTTTTATTGCAGCATTAGTTGCAATAGCCAAGATATGGAAATAACCTAAATGTCTGTCAAAGATGAGTGGATAAAGAAGATCTGATATATATATATCTCAATTGATATATATATATATATATCAATCACACAAGTGAATATTATTCACCCATGAGAAAGAAGGAAATCCTGTTTGTGACAACATGGATGGAACTTGAGGGCATTATGCTAAGTGAAATAAATCAGACAGAGGAAGACAAATACTGTACGGTATCACTTATATGTGGAATCTGAAAAAGCTGAACTTGTAGAAACAAAGAATAGAATGGTAGTTACCATGGGCTGGGGGTGGGAGAAGCAGGGAGATATTAGTCAACAGTTACAAACTTCCAGTTGGAAGCTGGAAAATGAATAAATTCTGGGACATCTAATGCCCATCACTGTGATTACGTTTAGCAATAATGCATTATATACTTGAAAGTTGTTCAGACAGTCGACCTTAAATGTTCTCACCACAAAAAAGAAACAGTAATTATGTGACATGATGGAGGTGTTAGCTAACCTATGGTGGTAGTCATTTGCAATATATAACTGTATCAAACCAAAACATACACCTTAAACTTACAAAATGTTATATGACAATTATATCTCAATACAGCTGGGGGAAAAATATCTCCAGGTGATTTTGCTAATTGGCCAGGCTTAGATCAACCCCACCATCCAGAAGTTGAATTCAGCTACTTATCAATTCATTTTGCCTTGTTTTGTTTTGATTTTTGAGAGAACAATTACCAAGCATCTGCTGATCTAGGAATAGTTCCAGACACTGGGGATACAGATGATAAGACACGATAATTGCACTCAAAGAGCTCGCCATTTAAAGGATATAGATATAAGATGTGGAATTAACACAGAGCACAGAGTATCAAAGGGATACTGACGAAGGGCACTTAACAAAGTCTGCAGAGGTCAGGGAAAGCTTCTTGAAAGAGGCAGTGTTTGAGATGTGCATTAAAATATGGTTAGAGGTAAAGCAAGTAAAGAAAACTGGAGGAAGAGAGAATGCAAATATTAGCAACACTTATTTTATAGCTGAGGAAACTGAGGCCCAAGTGGGTTAGGCAGTTCCCCAATGTCATAAATGCTGCAAGCAGAAGGGCTGAGATTTTAACCCAAGTAACCTGACCTCATGCCCCAGGCTCTTCCCAGCTTACTTCCTCTGTGCTTCACCAAATTTTCCTCCCTCCATCCTTATCTTAGTCTATTCAGGCTGCTATAACAGAATGGGTGACTTAGAAACAACAGAAAGTTATTTCTTACGGCTCTGGAGGCTGGGGAGTCCAAGACCAAGGTGCTAACAGATATAGTGTCTGATGAGGACTCTCTTCCTTGTACATAACTGGTGACATTTCCTGTGTCCTCACATGGTACAAGGAGCAAGGACTCTTTCTGAAGCTTCTTTTGTAAAGTCACTAATCCCATTCATGAGGGCTCCACCCTTATGACCTAATCACCTCCCAAAGGCCCCACCTCCTAACACCACCTGCAGGATTCAGATTTCAACATTTGACTCTTGGGGGACATAAACATTCAGACCATAGCTGTATAAACATTTCAAATTTTATCACACGATACACTTTAAATATGTGTGTTTTATTGTATTATTCATATATAAATAGAGCTATTTTTAAAAATCCATCAGTTTGAAAAGCTTTCAGGTAAAGATACATGGTTAAAAAATTATGAAGTCATAACAATAATTAAAAAAGAAAACTGCCAATGACACACAATCTAAATACCCCATATAATAAGTTAATGTGTAATATTTTATAATACAGATTAAGACCTTCATACATAAATACATTAAGATATGGTGAGTCCAACATTTTTTTAGCGGGTGGGTAGCTAAAGATGCTTTGAAACTTCATCAAAGGGCCTGCATCAAAGAACCGGGCTCCATCTGGAGGCTGGAATATATATGAATGTCTTTGGCGGCCATTGACAGGAAGGCATCCTAAGAACAAACTAAAGTGATCATTTAGGGCTGACAGCCTTATAAATGCTCCTCTATACCTATAGGAAGGACATAAATCATAATTGAGCTATTAAATCAGGAGAGCAAAGTTTGAGTCCCATAATTAAAGCACGGTGGTTCATTCCACTATTCTCTCTACTTTGAAATTTTCCATAATAACCAAATACATTTTGGTTCAGCCACACAGTAGACTATTAAGTGGTCTCTAAAACTCCTATTTTCAAAGAACATTTAATAACCTGAAGAACAGCTCAAAATAAAATGCTAAGGGCAAAAGGCAGGATTAAAATTAAGTATGTATCATGATCCCAATTATTGGTGTATGTGTTTATAAACAAGAAGATGAATCAAAACGTCTGCAGTGTGACCTCCGTGTGAGGAGACCATGAGTGATAATTGTTTTCTTCTTTTTATCTCTATTTTAAAAATTATCTCCAGTCAACACAGAATATTAAGTATATATAATAAACTGTGTATGTGTGCTTATAAGGTTTAGTATTAATTGACTAAGCTCTTTGAGGTAAAAGTAGAGAATGAGAAACTTTGGGGCCTCTCTCCAGGCCTATAATTTTACAGCATGTCTCAAATCTAGCTTCACATTAGAAAGACAAAGGTTATCTTTAAAAAATTCTAATGCCTAAGCCCCATTCAAAGAGCTGGTGATGTAACTGGTCTTGAGTAGAGTCCAAGTATGAGTTTTATTTCTCCTTGTTTTAGAGTTTTTGTTCAGGTTTTGGTGGGGGGGTAGGGGGTATTTGTTTTTTACTTCTCTCCAAGTGAATCTAGTATGAAGTTAGGATTAAAAATCAGTGCTCTATATGTATGGATCAACTATTATTTACCAAGCACTATACCTTGCTAGAGTGAAATGTACATGGAAATGCACAAACTTGAGAAAAGCAGCATGGAGATCACTTGGAGATAGAGAGGAAAAACAAATCATCACTGTAAACTTCCTAGCTAGAAGCAATTGGAACACAATTAGCAGAGATTCTGTATCTGTATGTATACAAAGCTTCCATAGCGATATTCTGAATTCCCTCATGGTCATCTGCTAGAAGTTTATTCAGGTAAGTTCAGAGAATGTGACAAATAATTCCACTTGCTAATAATTTCAGCTGTTTGTGTACAGGAGCATGTATTGATTCCACTGAACTCTACGTAGAGACTACAATTTGGCCAGTCTTCTCTCCTGATGTCCTTAGTTAGTTAGACCAATAGGCTGGAAGTTACTATGCTGGTTAGGAAAATGGATGCTGATTATCAGGATGAATTAGGGATGCTACTGTGCAATGGGGACAGGAGGAGTAAAGTCTGGAACCAATGGGCTCATCTAGGTTGCCTGCTAGTTCCACCTTATCCAGTAATAAATTTTAGAAAAGCTATAGCAATCTAATATAGGGAGACCCTCTCAGCCCTAGAAGAACTGACTGAGGGCAAAGAAATTAGATAATGGACAAGGGAATGAAGGAATTAAGAATTAGGAATTTCCCTTCCATTATTCAGTAACTAAATGTTTTCCTTTCCATGTTCCCTACTATTTTATATAGGATGAGCTGGTGATGATAAACCTTATAAATTTGATACATATATTAAGTATATCAATACAGAATAGTGACTGAACTAGAGGATTTATGAACATTGCCTAGATGGGTAATGATTAATGAGATTTTGAGCCTTCCTTTTCTTCAATTATGAAAAGAATATTTATTTTATATTATGTTCCTTTAATATGAACAATGCTGCTGGCTCCCATTGTTACAGGCAAGTTTAAATCTGGGAAGAAGAATACATACGCATGTGAGGTTGCCTAAGGGTGACTGCAGCAGACACCACAGATTGATTCCCTCAAGGCCACTGCAGCAGCCTTACAATATATCTCCCTGTTCACTAGAGGTTAGAAAATTGTCTACATTTCCCAAGTTCCCTGTAGCTAGTTACATTTGACTACATTCCCCTAACAGACTCACTGATGAGACTTTGATGGTAGAGGCAAGATTATGAGCAGGGGCTGCACAGATCTAACAAACATGATCAAGGAGGGCTTAGAATTTCAACAGCAGCACTTGAGGAGGTTTGGTGAATAGGTGTAGAACAACAACAAAGGGCAGAAGTACAATTTCTTGGCTTCTTTCAGAACAGAGCAATGATGTGTTTGGGCATTTCTTCTACTTGTATCACCTGTGTGTGTATACAACATTGATCCAGTGCACACTCAGAAATTCTCTAAGCCAATTAACACTCTGTAATAAATTTCTTTCCATTTAAACTAACCAGAATGATTTTAACTATAACTAAAAACACTGACTAATACAAGGAGATAGTGATATATATATAACTGAGATGCTGATAGACTAAAACTGTGTTTATATAGCCTTTATACTAACCTGCTAGAACAAGACCAAGTTTATATATTATTTATATAACTTACATTATAATAATGTACAACTTATGTTTACATTTAATTTATATTAAGCAAGTCAGAATGCTCTCTTGGCCTGTAATTATGGTGGGGAGGGGGAACCTTGAAATTTAAAAACATTTTTTAAAATAAGACTTTCTCATTTACTGAAGGCTTACATGTGAGTTGAAATGAAAAAGGCAACTACCGAGACAGAAGCTGGGCAAATACCACATCTTAGTTCTTAACAAATTAAATTATAGACTGTCTTTAATATAAGAGCACAGTCTAAGTCATCTTCCAAGAATTGTCTTAAAGAGGGGAAGAAAGGATCTCATGACACTTAGGTAGGAAAGGTGAGACCTCTAGTTACTCAGAGAAGAAAATGAATCTTCAATTCCTAACTTGGCAAACGTCAAAAAAGGTATTTTTAAAAGATGCTAATAGGGCTTCCCTGGTGGCGCAGTGGTTGAGAATCCGCCTGCCGATGCAGGGGACACAGGTTCGTGCCCTGGTCCGGGAAGATCCCACATGCCGCGGAGCGGCTGGGCCCATGAGCCATGGCCACTGAGCCTGTGCGTCCGGAGCCTGTGCTCCGCAACGGGAGAGGCCACAGCAGTGAGAGGCCCGCGTACCACACACACACACAAAAAAAACGATGCTAATAACATCAATTTGAAAGAGGTCACAGTATTTGCAAACTATTGAAGATCTTTACAGTGTTTTCCCATTTGAATAAAACATTACGTCTCTTTGTTACTTGAAATTTCAAATTTTAGAATATGTGACCTGAAGCTCTGTTAATTATGGAGGCTGCTTTTTTCTTCAGAATCTCTGGATGAATAAGACAGATATGAGAACCAGGTGTTATATCATTGTATAAATGTACAGTTGATTGAATGACTGTGTCCAGAGAATGGCATACCATGTTTTGTCCTCTGCCTTGTTCTTTTCAGTATTTTCAACAATGACAAGAAAGTAGATTAAAATAGAGGGACTACATCACACTAAAAGGCTTCAGTATAGCCAAGGAGACCATCAACAAAATGAAAAAGCAACCTATGAAATAGGAGAAGATATTTGCGAATCATATATCTGATAAGGGGTTAATATCCAAAATATACAAAGAATTCATACAATTCAATAACAAAACAAAACAAGCCAAATAAAAAGTAAAGAGGAACTGAATAGACATTTTTCCAAAAGAAGACATTCAAGTGGCCAACAGCTACATGAAAAGTGCTCAATTTCACTAATCATCAGGGAAATGCAAATGAAAACCACAGTGAGGGGGTGGGGCTAATGGAGGACTCCAGGAGGGCTCACGCCAAGGAGTACTTCCCAGAACTTCTGTCGCCAGTGTCCTTGTCCTCACGGTGAGCCACAGCCACCCCTGCTTCTGAAGAAGACCCTCCAACACTAGCAGTTTCCAAATCTGTGGATTCAACCAACCATGGATCAAAAATATTCAGAGAAAAAAATTCCAGAAAGTTCCAAAAAGCAAAACCTGAATTTGCTGCACACTGGATAATCTTTAAACAGGTTTCCCACCGTGTATCAAATCCAGCTAAAGAATGTGGTTTCAAGTTTGATTCCACAAAGGATGTGGCTTAATTTGGTTTCTATGAATCAGTTCTCACCTCAGTTAAGCCTCCCCTAATCCTGTTCGTCAGAATCAATTGCTTCGGGACTTCCCTGGTGGCACAGTGGTTAAGAATCCGCTTGCCAATGCAGGGGACACAGGTTTGATCCCTGGTCCGGGAAGATCCCACATGTCACGGAGCAACTAAGCCCGTGAACCACAACTACGGAGCCTGCACTCTAGAGCCCACAAGCCACAACTATGGAGCCTGTAAGCCATAACTACTGAAGTCCGCAAGCCTAGAGCCCTTGCTCCGCAATAAGAGAAGCCACCACAATGAGAAGCCCGCGCACCGCAATGAAGAGTAGCCCCGGCTGGCCGCAACTAGAGGAAGCCCACACGCAGCAACAAAGACCCAATGCAGCCAAAAAGAAATAAAGAAGTTAATTAATTAATTAATTTAAAAAAGAAGAAGAATCAATTGCTTCTTTCCCTGAGCTCTCCCAGTAGGGTATTTGTATCTCTAGTATTTAGTTATTTGCCTAATTGTCTTATCTGTTACTGGAAGGAAGAAGGGACTCTCTTATTCATCTCTATGCCTCCCTAAGCACCTAGCATACGCCTTGTACATAGTAGGTCTCAAAACATTTTTGCTGGATTAAAAATAATTTCATAGATGAAATAGAATTTGTAATATCCATGATATCCTGAGACCTTAATGCATATTTTAAGAAGTATGCACTTTAACAGTATCGGTGTGCGAATATTTGGTGGAACTCCTGTGTGAAATCTGCCTAGATTTTTTTTTTTTCAAACAGGAATTTCATCAGCCAGGCAGCTTTTAGTGTTTGAAACCTTATCACTACCAGCAGTAAATTTCTTTGAAAATGCCAAGTGAGGGTCATCGGGCTAATGGATTTATTCACTATGATATTCTAGGAAATTATGCCATCCAACTTGCCAGAAGTTGTTTCAAGGTCAAATACTGAAATATCTAAGTAGATTACAAAGGTGCCTGGAAGATTCTTTTTTGACAGTCTTGCCTATTTCTACATCTCTATTCCCAACTCTGATTACATATTTCTATTATCCAATGTTCAGATGTACTTTCTTTACCACTCTTTCTATTTATAATTAGGATCCAGCACTTATTTGAATTTTCAGCTCACTGGATATTTCAGAAAATTTTACCCTTGAGCAGCACTTCTATGGCTCTAAAAACCAAGAAATAAAACCAGGAGGATGAAATAGTAACACTTCATTTGGAAATGGCTTCCTCTAGAGCAAGTGAACTTTGATCAGGAATTAGAATATGATCACACAGGTGCACTGAATGGGCTGAACAAACTCTCTTCTTACTGACAGGTGTGTAATGATTGGCAAGTATTAGACAATGGAAAATACAGCTCCCCCTCAGTCAGAGCCTCTGAAAACATTATCCCTCCCTGGCCACTTCCTGTCCAGTTATTCACTCAAGACAGGTCTTCAATCACCTGGCCAATTATAAAACACACCACTAGCTACCTGGTTACTCTCTGGCTTCCTATTTACTTTGACAGATCTCTGATCATTGGGTTCATTAAAGGAAAAAACACCATCATGGAAAGACATTAAGTGTATAACAAAGGCCCCAGCTTAAGCATAAGTGGTGCTCAAGTATGTTTCAAAATGCCCCAATAGACTGTATATATATTCCATGAAGGCAGAGACCATCTCTCTTATATTTTCTGAGCTACACCTCTGTCTTCATTGTCACTTTTGGGCTTATTGGTTTGACATTTCTCCTGTTTGTTTTTTTTTCTTGGTGCAACATTTTTTTAATTAAAAAAAATTTTTTTAATTGAAGCATAGTTGATTTACAGTATTATATTAGCTTCAGGTATACAACATGGTGATTCAAAAGTTTATAGATTATACTCAATTTAAAGTTATTATAAAATATTGGCTATATTCCTTGTGCTGTACAATATATCCTTGTAGCTTATTTATTTTATACATAGTAGCTTGTATCTCTTAATCCCCTACCTTTTTTCCTCCCCCCTTCCCTCTCTCAGCTGGTAACCACTAGTTTTCTATATCTGTGAGTCTGTTTCTGTTTTGCTACATACATTCATTTGTTTCTCCAGTTTAATTCCACATCTCATTTTGGCTTTGTTTGATGCCACATGACTTCCTTGAACTCCATACTACATGTGTTAGTGGCACTTTGGGGAATCAAGGAGGAAGAGTGCTAGATGGGGCGGCGGGGGGGATGGAGGGCCACAAAGTAGGGGAGATAAGAGGTCAGCAGCTTTCAGACATATGATGATAAGGGGATCGAGAATCAGTGAGGGATGTATTGGGGGGATGAGATTTCACGGCTGCAGCCACCAACCCCCACCCCAGGAATCCTTGGTTTTTAGGGAGGGTGCTGGACTTTTCATCGTATAAGTAATGGTGATTTACATCATTTTATAATTGGATATTACATGAAAGAGTGGCTTTAGAAGACTGGAGAACTTGGCAGCATTTGGTTATTAGAGCACGTTTTTTTTTACATTGTTATTCAAGCCTCTTAAGAATTCTGTTGTCTTCTAGCAATTGTTTTTTATATACAGCTGTACTTGTTAAAAATCCTGGGTTGGATTTTAACCTGGTTGAAGAGAAAAATCAAAGAGGGAGGCAGAGAAGCCTTTCTTTACCTCTGTGCCAAGGGAGTATATGAGAATTTTTACACAAGATGTAGCCCTGGATTTGATTCAGGAAAATACCAGAGAAGGCTATAATTGAGTTCCTATAAAGAAATAAGTTCTTTAATTCAATATCATCTTTTACTTACCAAGAAGAACATGCCATCACAGTGTGCCAAGAAAGTAGAATTCTGTTATGTTTACCTTGAAGTGCTGGGTGTAATGAAGTCATTGGCAAGTGTTATTTATTTTTTAAAGGCAAGTAAGAGAAAAATAATAAAACTCAAACCTCTACATTTCTATTGATCACAGGATGCAGATCTTATTCATTGTCTCTTTATCTGTCAAGAAATGGGAACATATAGTTTTAAAAAATGTTAAAACTTTGATCTTGTTTTCTTCTCTTCCTCTCCAGTAAATTCTCTGAGTATTTGAAAAGGTGGAAAGATTAGAGAAAACTTTTCTTTTGATGTCTAGACACAGTTTGGTTAGAATCATAGCAAACATGTTTTGTTTTTGAAGCAGCAGTGCAGAATATGGTGTCAATGCTGGGATAAAGTATACAATGGGAATACAGAAATGTTACATAGAGTCTTCAGACACTAACACTTGGAGTTTGTAATAAATTTGGGGAAAACACATTTATTGAGTTAAGCAATAAATTGTAAGAACTAGACTTACTTGTAGTCTGTAACATGTTCAACCAAACAATAAATATGCTTGTTAAGTGAAAAAAAAAAAAAACAAACAACACCACAGTGAGGTATTACCTCACACCTGTCAGAATGACTATCATCAAAAAGATGAGATAAAAAGTGTTGACGAGGACGTAGAGAAAAGAGAAACCTTGTGCATTATAGGTGGGTTTGTTAATTGGTATAGCCACTATAAGAAACAGTAAGGAGGCTCCTCAAAAAATTAAAAACTGTACTACCATACAATCCAGCAATCCCACTTCTGGGTATATATCCCACGGAAATGAAAACAAGATCTCAAATAGATATCTGCTCTCCCATGTACATTGCAGCATTATTTATAATAGTCAAGATACTTAAACAACCTAAGTGTCAGTCAATGAATGAATAAAGAAGATATACACACACACACACAATGGAATATTTTTTCATTTTTTTCAATTTTTTATGTTAATTTTTATTTTAAAAAAATTTTTATTTAAATATAGTTGATTTACAATGTTGTGTTACTGTCAGGTGTATAGCAAAGTGATTCAGTTATACCTATATATAAATATATAGATTATTTTTTCACATTCTTTTTCATTATAGGTTATTACAAGATATTGGGTATAGTTCCCTGTGCTATACAGTAAGTCCTTGTTGGTTATCTACTTTATATATAGTAGTGTGTATCTGTTAATCCCAAACTCCTAATTTAATCCTCCCTGTCCCCCTTTGGTAACCATAAGTTTGTTTTCTATGTCTGTGAGTTTTCTATGTCTGAGTCTATTTCTGCTTTGTAGATAAGCTCATTTGTATCATTTTTTTTAGATTCCACATATAAGTGATATCATATGATATTTGTTTTCGTCTGGCTTACTTCATTTAGTATGAGAATCTCTAGGTCCATCCATGTTGTTGCAAATGGCATTATTTCATTATTTTCTGTGGTTGAGTAATATTCCATTGTGTATATATATCACATCTTCTTTATCCATTCATTCGTCAATGGAAACTTAGGTTGCTTTCATGTCTTGGTTATTATATATAGCGCTGCTGTGAACATTGGGGTGCATGTATTTTTTGAATTATGTTTTTCTCTGGACGTGTGCCCAGGAGTGGGATTGCAGGATCATATGGTAGCTCTATTTTAGTATTTTAAGGAACCTCTATACTGTTCTTCATAGTGGCTGCACCAGTTTACATTCCCACCAACAGAGTAGGAGGGTTCCTTTTTCTCTACACCCTCTCCAGCATTTATTATTTGTAGACTTCTT
>NC_041217.1:94301713-94306920 GCF_002837175.3 Physeter macrocephalus
CAGCGGCCATGGCTCACGGGCCCAGCCGCTCCACGGCATGTGGGACCCTCCCAGACCGGGGCGCGAACCCGGTTCCCCTGCATCGGCAGGCGGACGCGCAACCACTGCGCCACCAGGGAAGCCCGTGTAGACTTCTTAATGATGGCCATTCTGACCAGTGTGAGGTGATACTTCATGGTAGTTTTGATTTGCTTTTCTCTAATAATTAGCCATGCTGAGCATCTTTTCTGTGCCTTTTGGCCATCTGTATGTCTTCTTTGTAGAAATGTCTATTTAGATCTTCTGCCCATTTTTGATTGGGTTGTTTGGTTTTTTGATAATGAGCTGTACGAGCTGTTTGTATATTTTGGAGATTAATTCCTTGTCAGTCACATTATTTGCAAATGTTTTCTCCCCTTCTGTAGGTTGTCTTTTTGTTTTGTTTATGGTTTCCTTTGCTATGCAAAAGCTTTTAAGTTTAATTAGGTCCTACTTGTTTATTTTTGTTTTTATTTCCATTACTCTAGGAGACAGATCCAAAAAGATATTGCTGTGATTTATGTCACAGAGTGTTCTGCATATGTTTTCCTCTAGGAGTTTTATAGTAGCTGGTCTTACATTTAGGTCTTTAATCCATTTTGAGTTTATTTTTCACACAACGGAATATTATTAAGCCATGAGAAAGAAAAATCCTGCCATTTGAAACAATTTGGATGGAATTTGAGGGTACTTTGCTAAGTGAAATAAATCAGACAGAGAAAGACCAATACTGCATGGCATTACTTATATGTGGAATCTTAAGAAAAAACAAAAAGTTAAACTCAGAGAGTAGAAATGTTGTTGCCAGGGGCTGGGAGGTGGGAGAAGTAGAAAAAGGTTGGCAAAATGGTGCAAACTTTCAGTCTATTTAGATCTTCTGCCCATTTTTTATTGGGTTGTTTGGTTTTTTGATAATGAGCTGTACGAGCTGTTTGTATATTTTGGAGATTAATTCCTTGTCAGTCACATTATTTGCAAATGTTTTCTCCCCTTCTGTAGGTTGTCTTTTTGTTTTGTTTATGGTTTCCTTTGCTATGCAAAAGCTTTTAAGTTTAATTAGGTCCTACTTGTTTATTTTTGTTTTTATTTCCATTACTCTAGGAGACAGATCCAAAAAGATATTGCTGTGATTTATGTCACAGAGTGTTCTGCATATGTTTTCCTCTAGGAGTTTTATAGTAGCTGGTCTTACATTTAGGTCTTTAATCCATTTTGAGTTTATTTTTCACACAACGGAATATTATTAAGCCATGAGAAAGAAAAATCCTGCCATTTGAAACAATTTGGATGGAATTTGAGGGTACTTTGCTAAGTGAAATAAATCAGACAGAGAAAGACCAATACTGCATGGCATTACTTATATGTGGAATCTTAAGAAAAAACAAAAAGTTAAACTCAGAGAGTAGAAATGTTGTTGCCAGGGGCTGGGAGGTGGGAGAAGTAGAAAAAGGTTGGCAAAATGGTGCAAACTTTCAGCTATAAGATGACTAAGGTCCAAGGATCTAATGTATAGCATGGCAACTAGGTAACTGTAGTTGCTAAACTATATTGTAGAATTGAAATTTGCTAAAAGAGTAGAACTTAAATGTTCTCACTAAAAAAAAAGACAAATATGAGAGGTTATAGATGTGTTAATTAACTAGATGGAGGTACACTTTAAATATCTTACAATTGTCTTTATCACTTGTTCCTCAATAAAACTGAAAAAATAAAAAATAAGTAAAGCATACACATGTTGCAACCTTATTAAATCTTTATAGGACATAAATCAGTACCTATAAAGTGAATTCAAGAAACAATAAAGATGGACCACATGTGCATAATAAAATTTAGTTTTAAAAAATATGAACTCCACAACTGTAGGATAAGGAGATATGAATAGAAAATATCTCTGTCAAAAAACTAGAAGTTAGGGTAAACCTAAGATGAATATGAGTCAGCAGTAAAATAAGAAGTTCAGAAAAGAATTGATTTCATTTCAGTTTGCATAGCTAAAAATATAGAGCTCAGGAAAAGAGGAGTCACATGTGCTCTCTTCCTGAATAAACCCATCTTGGAAATACTAAGTTCCAGTCTAAAAATGACACCTTAAAAGAGATATTGAGAAATGGACGCATCTCCAGAGGACTAAGACCAAGATGGTGAGAGGAGAAGATCTGGAATCAAGGCATTTGTGGGGTGCTTGAAAGAGCTGCATCTGTCTCACCTGGGAAAGACAGAGCTGCTTCTAAACATTCAAAAGAAGTGTCCTTGTTGACACAGGATTAAATTTACTAACTGATCTTAAAACTAAGATCAGTTAGTACTATATAATCATTGGCTACTATAACCAAATGACCCCAAGTCCTCTAGCTTTCTCTGATCATCTTTTCCTTTAATATCCAAACAACACAGCACTCCTCCCTTCCCCATATTTCCATGATTTCCTGGAGGAAGGAGGAAGTTGCTTTCATTCTACAAGCCATTTTCTCTATTCTCCCCTGTTACGTCTGCTCTCAGCTTTTTCTCGTGTGCTGCTCTGGTTGACTCACCCTTTTCCTACAACTGTCCTAGATTTTCTCACCCCAAATGATCTCTCTTTCATTTCACAAAGCACCATTACACAATTCTATTATGAAACAGGCTTTAACTGAAACCTTTAGTTTGCTGAGTAGCCTTACCGCACAAAGCCAAAAGAAAGGAAAAAAAAAAAAAAAAGCCTGTAATTAAATATCAAAAACCAATGTTCTGTTAAAAAGAAAACCACTGGCCCAAAACGGACTCACTTATGCCAGGCCATACCACCAAACCCAGGCTTAATACCTAGCCTAATTGAAGCTTCATCCTCCCCTAGAAGGGGAGTCTTAACTAATCAGTCAGAAATTTTCTGGTCAGCACCAATGAGGTAATCTGTCACTTGGGCCCTCTCCATCCCCCAAAGGAAGATGAAGTAATCTGTCACATAGCCCCGTTTCTTCCCCCACAGGTAGGTCATCTAAGCCTGAAATAATCTTTTTAGATGATAACTTCCTTGTCCTGCTGTTGGAAACTCTCGCTTTTCTGTAGCCCTTTGGAGTTCCTCTTTACTTGCTAGAAAGGATGCTGCCGGATTCATGAATCGTTGAATAAAGCCAATTAGATCTCTAAAATTTACTCAGTTGAATTTTTGTTATTTAACATTCTTAGAGTTGATCTTCCCATCACCACGTTTTTTGGACACGTTTATATTCTTGTTTCTTCCCTGAATCCCAGAACTGCAAACTCCAGTCTTTAGATCATCACCAGATCAAAACCAAGTTCCTATTCCTTAATTAAACTTTATTCTCTTTTACTCATTTTTCCCCTTCCATATATAATATCATGGGTCTTGCTTTCATAATTTTTCAAAATTTGTTTTCCTACAGAAAAGAGACTTCTAGCCATACTTCCAACTTTATGCAAAGAACCACTTAAAATGTTGAAGGTTCTGGTCACCAATTGCCATGTGTGGTTGTGTGTGTGTGTGTGTGTGTGTGTGTGTGTGTGTGTGTGTGTGAGGGGAGCTTTCCCATACCACCAACAAGCAATTCTTGGATACCAGCAGGGTGTACAAGAATTCAACTCAATTTGAACACTATCTAGCCAGAGATAACAACAGATTTCCAAAGGCTAAGGATTCAGTCTTACAAGACTGCCCCACCCCCCGACTTCAGACACCAGTCGCCAGCCCAGGTTGTCATCTGTGCTTTAGACCAACCCGCACCAATCCCAATAGGTCATCTAACCCAGTAGATCAGACGTCCAATGACTCCTTGTCCTGGGGTTCAATTACAGTAGTCCCCGCTTATCTGCAGGGAATATATTTCAAGACCCCAGCGGATGCCTGAAGCCACAGATAGTACCAAACACTACATGTACTATGGCTGCTTTCTTTTTTTGCATTTTCATATTTTTTTATTGAAATGTACTTAATTTACAATGTTGTGTTAGTTTCAGGTGTACAGCAAAGTGATTCCGTTTTATATGTATATATATATGTATATATTCTTTTCCAGATTCTTTTCCCTTATAGGTTACTACAAGATTTTGAATATAGTTCCCTGTGCTATGCAGTAGGTCTTTGTTTTTTATTTTATATATAGTAGTGTTTATCTGTTAATCCCAAACCCCTAATTTATCCCTCCATCCTCCCACATTCCCCTTTGGTAACCATAAGTTTGTTTTCTTTTTTTTTAATTATTATTAATTAATTTTTAAATTTTTGCTGTGTTGGGTCTTCGTTTCTGTGCGAGGGCCTTCTCCAGTTGTGGCAAGTGGGGGCCACTCTTCATCGCGGTGCGCAGGCCTCTCACCATCGCGGCCTCTCTTGTTGTGGAGCACAGGCTCCAGACGTGCAGGCTCAGTAGTTGTGGCTCACGGGCCCAGTTGCTCCGCGGCATGTGGGATCCTCCCAGACCAGGGCTCGAACCCGTGTCCCCTGCATTAGCAGGCAGACTCTCAACCACTGTGCCACCAGGGAAGCCCGTTTTCAATGACTCTGAGTCTATTTCTGTTTTGTAAATAAGTTCACTTGTGTCATTTTTTAGATTCCAAATATAAGTGATATCAGATGATATTTGTCTTTGTCTGACTTACTTCAGCTAGTATGATAATCTCTAGGTCCATCCATGTTGCTGCAAATGGCATTGTTTCATTCTTTCTTTTTTATGGCTGAGTAATAGTCCATTGTACATATGTACCACATCTTCTTTATCCATTCATCTGTTGAAGCGAAACTGTGCAACCCAGATTGGGAATTGAACCCACAGTCTTTTAACTGAGATCACACACCTGGTCTAAGCACTTAATGAAGCTCAGGTTCTTGATGTCTTATCGCAGAAAGAATTCACTGAGAGACAAAGTGATAAGTAAGAAATGGATTTATTTAGAGAGGAACACACTCCACAGATGGAGTGTGGCCCATCTCAGAAGGCAAGAGGTCCCAAAATATGGGGTGGTGAGTTTTTATGGGCTGGGTAATTTCATAGGCTAATGAGCAGGAGGATTATTCCAAGTATTTTGGGGAAGGGGCAGAGATTTCCAGGAATTGGGCCACTGCCCACTTTTTTTTTTTCTTTTTTGTTTGTTTTTTGCGGTACACGGGCCTCTCACTGCTGTGGCCTCTCCCGTTGCGAAGCACAGGCTCCGGACGCGCAGGCTCAGCGGCCATGGCTCACAGGCCCAGCCGCTCC
>NC_041217.1:94307074-94334574 GCF_002837175.3 Physeter macrocephalus
GTGTCCCCTGCATCGGCAGGCGGACTCTCAACCACTGCGCCACCAGGGAAGCCCCCACTGCCCACTTTTTGATCTTTGATGGCTGGCCTCGGAACTGTCATAGCTCTGGTGGGTGTGTCACTTAGCTTATGCTGATGTATTACATTGAGCATATAAGGAGGCTCAAGGTCCAATGGAAGTCAAATCTTCCACCATCCTGGACCTAGTTGGTTCTAACCAGTTTTTGTCATGTCCTATGGCTATGTCCTTCTTTTGTTTTTTAAACAATTATCTTATTTATTTATTTATTTAGGCTGCTCCAGGTCTTAGTTGCGGTATGCAGGATCTTCATTGTGGCATGCGGTATCTTTAGTTGCAGCATGTGGGATCTTTTAGTTGCAGCATGCTGGCTTCTTAGCTGTGGCATGCGAACTCTTAGTTGCAGCAGGCATTCAGGATCTAGTTCCCCAACCAAGGATTGAACCTGGGCCCCCCTCATTGGGTGCACAGAGTCTTACCCAGTGCACCACCAGGGAAGTCCCTATGACATTCTTTCAAAGGCTGTACCCTGCCCCTTTCCCTCCTGTTTCAGATGGACACTTAGGGTGCTTCAGTGTCTTGGCTATTGTATATAGTGCTGCACTGAACATTGTGGTACATGTCTCTTTTTGAATTATGGTTTTCTCTGGGTGTATGCCCAGTAGTGGGATTGCGAGATCATACAGTAACTCTATTGTTAGTTTTTTTAAGGAACCTCCATACTCTTCTACATAGTGGTTGCTATGATAAAGTTTAATTTATAAATTAGGTGCAGTAAGAAATTAACAACTGCTAATAATAAAACAGAACAGTTATAACAATATACTGTAATAAAAGTTATGTGAATGTGGTCTCTCCTTTCAAAGTGTTGCCTTGTACAAATTTAATGCCTGTTCCATCTTAACTAGGCACTTATGCAATGTGGCCATAATTTTTGCAGTTTGAGGTGCTACAGCAAAGCTAGCATGGATTTTTTTTTCCTTCTTAACAATTTCACGGATAGATTTGTTCGTACCACAGATTTTAAAAAGCTCAGCATATGACTTTTATCTTTCTTTATTAAGTCGAGAGGAAGCACTTTTCACCTAGAGGAAGCACTTTACAGCTTCTCTTTGGCAAATCCAAATTGCCAGCATCACTAACACCTGCACTTTGGGGCCATTATTAAGTCAAGTAAGGGTTGCTTGAACACAAGCACTATAATACCATGACAGTCGATCTGATAACCCAGGTGGCTGCTAAGTGACTAATGAATGGGTAGCATATATAATATAGATACGCTGAACACAGGGATGATTCATGTCCCATGCAGGATGGAGCAGGACAACATGAGATATCACACTAGTCAGAATGGCACTCAATTTAAAACTTACGATTGTTTATTTCTGGAATTTTCCTTTTAATATTTTCAGAACATGGCTGACCTTGGGTAACTGAAACGAAGAAAGTGAAACCACAGATAATGCGGGACCACTGTGATTTGCTAGTGCAGCTCACAGAACTCAGAGAAACATTTTATTTACTAGATTACTGGTTTATTATAAAAGGATGTTGGCCTGAAATAAATGGTATGCCAGATATTTCTTTAGCAAAGATGGGTTTACTCAGGATCAGCAGAGAATTACAATTCGGGGTCTGCAATCATGACAAGTCACATGCAAATCCCCACACAGCAATGGAAGAAGAATAACGCACAGGCTCAGCGGCCATAGCTCACGGGCCCAGCCGCTCCGCGGCATGTGGGATCTTCCCGGACC
Organism: Physeter macrocephalus; assembly: GCF_002837175.3. Taxonomy (NCBI): domain Eukaryota; kingdom Metazoa; phylum Chordata; class Mammalia; order Artiodactyla; family Physeteridae; genus Physeter; species Physeter macrocephalus. Next base: position 94,308,850 of record NC_041217.1, read on the forward strand.
GGGGCACGAACCCGCGTCCCCTGCATCGTCAGGCGGATTCTCAACCACTGCGCCACCAGGGAAGCCCCACTATTTATTAATTTTTTACAAGGATATAACTCAGGAACAACCAGATGGAAGAGATGCAGGGCAACGTATGGGGAAAGGGCGCCACCCTCTGGGAATCTCCACATGTTCACCAATGCAGAAGCTCTCTGAACTCTGTCTTTTGGGGGGTTTATGGAGGCTTATTACTTAGGCATAATTGATTAAATCATTGGCTGTTGGTGATTGATTCAACCTTCAGCCACTCTCCCAGTCTGGAGGTCAGGGAGCTAAGACTAAAAGTTCCAACCCTGTAATCACGATTGGCTCCACTGACAAGAAGTCCCCATCCTTAGGTGGGGTTTAAAAGTCACCTCATTAAAAGTCACCTTTGCCTCTTCTTAGGAAATTCCAAGGGTTTTAGGAGCTCTGTGCCAGAAACTGGGATGAAGACCAAATATGTATTTTTTATTAGAAATCATAATATCACAGGCCTAAACTTTTTATTTAGAACTTCACAAATTACAAATTTCTTAGAAGGGCTCAAGATTAATCTTACTGTGCTCCCCTCCATCACTACTGCTCTGAAAGCAGAAGAGTAAATAGGTGATAGAAGATTGAGTCTCCTCTTACCCAAAGCAACCCCCGGGGTGGGGTATAACAATAATTTTTGTTGTTACACTAGGAAGAGCTTTCCAACTCTAGAAGTGTCTGGTTCTATTAGTTCCTGAATAATTGATAGTGAAACCCTATGAACACCCCTTGTGGAATGAAAACATCACATAACACAGAAGAAAAAAAGAAAAACAAAACAAAGTCTAAGTGGCTTCTTCTGTCCAACTAATATTTTACCAATGAGCAGTACAAGAACAGTGCACTTTGTTCATCTTTACTCAGTCCAAAGAAACCGTATCTTAATGAGAACTGCCTCGTTTACTTCTTCATAATCCTCTGCTAATCTTTAAGTTTGGGTTAATGACATTTCTCACAAAGAACAACTCCAATCTTTGAGCCACGGTTATCCAACCCAATTCAAATCTTTAAAACATTTTCCTCTGTTATTTCTGATTCCTAAGTAATTTCTCTAATTCTCAAAGTAATCCTCATTTAGTAGAAGACTCCTCTTTATGGAAACCAAAGTCCCTTTCCTAATTATGATTGTCCATTTAAGTAGGGCTAGTTCTAATAGGTGGTTTTATTAAAAGAATTTTAAAGGGTATCAAACTCTGCCTTTCTGTACTGTGGCATAGCTGACACATCAATGTTCCTAGCTCAATAATTGAGCTATATATGTTCCTAGCTGCATATATATCTACATAATAAATTTAGCTATAGGAATTACTGACAATCCTAATAAGTCAAAATTAATCAAATGTAGCATTACATGTCAACACATGTTCTACATTTTTTTTCTTGTGAATATAAAATAATGAGTCTAGACTTGGCATATTGGCACTGGGAAATTCAAATCATTTGTGTCTTCATTAAAACTTACCTCTCTATCAATTTTTAGATAATTATTATAACCACAGAGGTTTTCATTATAGTCTCTTAACCACAATGGTTTTGAGGTAAAGACCGTCTGTGCTGTTTTCTAGTCTCCAAAATATGAAGGCAGATTCTCTCTAAAGTCGAGCCCCGACTTCTGTATCAGCTTGACACACCAAGATACTGCCTTTCTCCCAGATACCCTCAGTTAGGGCAATCCCAGTAAATGCCTAAGATTCTCTAGGTGTAGTTCCAGGCACATGGCTTCTGATAAGTCATTTCATTAGGGATGAAGTTAAAGATGCAGCAAGGTGAGTCAGCCCAGGTATTCACTCTGGTCACTCCTCCCTCAGGCACTACTGCTGGAAAAGTGCATTATATTGCAGGTCAATGGGGAAATGCCCAAGTGCCCTCCAGAGTCCTAAAATCTTATCACTTAGTCCACATTTTGCAAGTTACTTCAAACATTATGAACATTATTAGGCTTCAAAATTTATAGACCCTCATCATTAAACCATAAATGACAACCCAATACACTCACATTTTCTTTTCTTTGATAACTGTCATTATTAGGTATATTTACAATGTGCTGTTATTTACTGATATTATAACACTTATTTCTCATAAAAATCTTACTATGTGGTGATTGCTTTCTCCTTTAAAAAATGAGGAAAATAAGGCCGAGATTGGTTGCCCAAGACAACTTTCTCATAAGTGACAGAGACAGGAATCTAAAGTCTGTCATATTCTGAATCTTCCATTATTCCCACTGTATCTCATTGCCTCCTCTTTTAAAGCATTACACCATTCAAGCATTATAACATAGTCTTATTATCTGTAAGTGTATTTCCATCTGCACTGAGATGTTTCAGAGACATACTCTTGGGGCCAGTTGCTACTTTCCCTGTGGCATCTGTCACCTCATTCCCACTTCTTTAAGTACCTAGAATACCAAAAATAAAGCCCCAAGACATGCCCACAATTAGCTGGAAATTAGAATCCAATCACAAGCTATTGTTCGAGGCCCCTTGAGAAGTATGGGGGGAAGAAAGAAAACTAGTTGCTGGCTTTCTAGCTCTCTCACAGTTTCACAACCACTTCAGTGACCTTTAATCTGATTGAGTCACTATTTTTCCCATTTTTTTAGCATTACTGAGCTTTGTAAATTGCATTATATATATACACTATCAAACAGTAATTTTTCAAGAATATACTCAATGCTGACAAGTTTGTTGTAAGAATGGCATTCTCATACACTTCAGGAAGCAACTCAACCTTTCTTAAAAACCTTGGCTCTATGTATTCAGAACTTTAAACATTTAAATGTTTATGACATTTGAACCAGTAATCCCACTTCTGGAAATCTATCATAAGGAAATAATCAGAAAAGCAAACAAAAAATATTGTTATAGTCTTATTTCAAATAGTGACAAAGTGGAAAAAAAGGGAATGGTTAAATTATGTTATTCATGCAACTAAACATTACACAACCATTAAATTTTATGCCTATAATGAATTTTAAATGACATTTTTTATTTTAAAAGTAGAGGGTAAAACTGCAGACTGTAGCACTTTGGTATATTTTTTTCTAGTGGAAGGAAATGCCAAAATCAAAAGCAGTAGGATTGAGAAACTAAAAAGAAAGAACGAAAAGGAGACATTTTACCCTCTAAACTTTTCTAGAAAAGGCAAAAAAAAAAAAAGTGATTATATAGTGAGTAGAAAATATGCTGAAAATTCCTTGTGAACAATTTATGTACCTAGAAAGTCTTTGAATGGTAGCTTTTAAATCCCTCCTGACCTCACTTAGGACTCAGTGCAACTGGGACATTACAAAATGTCACTTATAGCTTTTTTCCTTTTTTCACTACGATTTATTGCAATCGGGTTTTACTGCATTCCATTAGCAAAAATATAAGCCTAAGTATGTGTTTTCTGGTAATTAATACTCTGCATTTGGCCTAATACTGCTTCTTGCACCTAAGGCATGAACTACTGGCCCTAAAACACATGCCCTATTGATTCTCACCATTAAATTTGCAAGTATAATCCTACCTAAGCAAATTACAAGGCCTCTGGAATCCAGCAGTTGAACCATCTGAATCTAAGAAAAAGAATGTGTCCCTGATGCTATCATTTGGGATCTTCACTCCCCACAAAAAAGAAATATTGAATGAGATTTGTGTAAGTTAACAGTTGCTACAATACTACTATTAATAAACTGCCCCCCAAATCAGCCTTTATTTAGTTCACAAGTCTGCATAAGCGATTTAGACTAGGTGGACCTGCTGGTATCAGCTGGACCTGCTTGCCCATCTGGGGTTGGCTTGCTATCAGTGCAGAGCCCTGACTTGCCCCACATGTCTCCCACAGCCCTCCAGCGAGCTAGGCTGAGTGTGTTCCCTTAAGAAAGGTGCAGGTTCAAGAGCAGAAGCAGCAGTAACAAGCGCTCTTCTGAATGTCTTCATACAGCAGATCTGCAAACTGCGTGGCCCAACTCAGAACCCGGAGGCAGAAAGAAACTTTGCCTCTTTAGTGAGAGGACCTACAAAGCCACAAATCAAAGGCCATGAATAAAAGGAGGAGTAAAGTATTGGGGCCACTGATGTAATTAATCTGCCGTAAAGGCACATCTAGATTCCTATTATACCCAACTAATCTCTCTTTCAGCAAGAAGTTTATATCATTGACACAGTGGCTCACAATTGCCCCAGAGGTGATTAGTGTCTTGAGAAACCTAAAGCAAGGATGAAATTGGCCAAGATATTTTAAAAACAAAAACCCTTGCTACTCTTGTCACCTTAGACACTGTTATACATTCCCCTAATTGGCAACCACTCATGGGTGAAGCAGGGTATACTGAAAGTTAACATTAAACATATACATATATTATATAAATTAAAATATTAAAATAATATAATCATGAAAAATATACATAAATTAAATGGATTAATTTAATTGAAATCAAAATTATGTGAGAAAATACATAATTTGTAAATTAGTTATTATTTTTATGATAGAGGAAGGAAAATGAAGGCTACTAATAAAAGCAAAGCTTTTTCAACAGAATTTGCTAGTCACTTCCTTCAAAAATGGTAAGTCTTTTTCTTTCCCTTACACTGAAATAGTGCTATGCCATTTATGATTCCCAAGCAACTAAGCCTATATACTGATTGATCACCTATCTTTACTTCTAGACCTGACCCATGTACAAGAAATTCTCATGTACACTGCACAAGACAAGTCTTCTAGGATATAAGCGTCCTCAAGGAGGGTAGCCCAGAATTTCAACAGGGTGAGAGCAGAAGCTGCGAAAACTTTTGAGGTCTAGGCTCAGAAGGAACAGAGCATCCTTTCCACTGCATTTTATTGCTTCAAGCAAGAAACAAGGCCATCCTACATTCAAGGGGTAAAGAAATAAACTCACCTCTTGATGAGAGAGGTGACAAAGTAACATTGCAAAGGGGTGTAAGTATTGGGACAGGAGAAATTATTGAAGCCGTTTGTGCAAAGTTTCTATCACAAATGATGGTAATCATACCCATTTCACAGTGTTAGCATAAGGATCTGAGAAATAAATAAAAACACTTTATACATTATTTACAATTAGAAATAACACACTGAATTTAAAAGGAAAATGTCCATGGGGGTTTGAAATCTGCAGATAGTCTGGGTATAATCATACTTGTTAGGTCTGACTAGTGGCTCAACACCTGCCCCAGTGATCCTTGCCATTCTCCTTACCCAGAATTCCCTTCTAAAGTATGTGGGGTGGGCTGGTGAGTTGGTTTAAATACACATCCAACTGCATGTTTTCTCCATGATTTTGGTTTTGCCTTCATCTATAGATTTTTACTTAAAAGTAAGAAAGGGGACTTCTTCCTCTATATTATCGTCAGAGATTCAGAAAGTTTCTTTACTGAAATGATTGCTATATGCCTATTTTGCTCTGTATCTATTTCAATTTGCTTCCAGAATGTCTCTTCCCAGTTCATCATTTACTTTTTTTTGAATGAAGTAAGACTTTTATCTCCTTCTTTAAGACTATAAAATATATATGGAAAGTTTTCCCAAAATGTGAGCTTGTTTCACCACCACCACCGCTGCTGCTGCTCACCTAGTAACTCCCTGGTTCTAACCCAGTTGACAGCCCAGCAAAGAGCAGCCGTCAAGCCACCACAGCCTATGGAGAAATCCCATACTTGTTTCACGTAGTGGGTTGCTTTATGAATAATGGCCCCCCAAAAGCTGTGTCCGAGTTCTAATCCCTGGAACCTGTAAAGATGACTTTATTTGGAAAAAGGGTCTTTGAAGATGTAATTAAGCTAAGGATCTTGAGATGAGATCATCTTGAGATGAGATCATCCAATGACAGACATCCTTCTAAGAAAGGATACAAAAAGAAGACCATGGCTGAAGACAGGCTGAGATGGGATTTATCCTGCCGTAAGCCAAGGAATGTCTGGAGTCACAAGAAGCTGGAAGAGACAAGGAGGGATTCTCCCCTAGACCCTTCAGATGGAGCATGACCTGCGGATACCTTGGTTTCAGACTTCTGGCCTCCAGAACTGTGAGAGAATACATTTCAGTTTTTTAAGCCATCTGGTTTGTGATGATTTGTTATGACAGTGCTAGAAACTAATATACTTCGCTTGAACATTACCAAGATCCACACAAGTAGAAACCAACAGAATAGTCCCTGGATTTGAGCTGTCTTTGATTGGGAAGATAACTTCTATCTCCTTTTGCCCCAGCTGTATGACTGAGCCACTCAATGATCCATTCCATCACTCCAGCCAGGAGATATCCTGGCAGGGAGCCTAGCCCCTGCACACACACACACACAAACCTGTCATTATAACATTCATACTTCATGGCCCCTACTTCCTGAGCTGATAACACAAAAATGCTTATCACAAAATTGATTCTTATACCCTTTTCTATATCTTATCAGGAAGGGAAATTTGGGAGTTCCCAAGGTTTAAAATATAAGTAGTTGAGGATGCTATGCATTTTTATGAATGTACGACTTGTGTGTACATGCATATGTGAAGTTGTGGGCAACCAATGTAAGATTCCTGATAGTTTTTATACTGGTGATTTACTGCTGTGGACCAAATTACTCCAAAACTCAGTGGCTTAAACCAACAAACATTTATTATCTCACATTATCTGTGGATCAGGAATTCCAGTGTAGCTTAAGTGAGCAGCTCTAGCTCAGAGGTGCTCATAAGGTTGCAGTTCAGATGTCAGCTGGAGTAAAACCACCTGAAGGCTTGGCTGGGATTGAGGGATCTGCCTCCCAGATTGCTTGTTCATGTGGCTGTTAGCAGAGGGTTACAATTCCTTACTGGCTACTGGTCAGAGGTCTCAAATCCTCACCACATGGGCCCCTCCTCAAAACATGGCAGCTGGGTTGCATCAGGGTACATTATCAGAGAGTGGAGGGTTGGGGGGCAGAAGAAACAATGCCTTTTAAAAACTTACTTTGGGGGGGTGACATATCATCACTTGTACAGAATTCTGCTGGTTGAACTTACCACCCCTGATACCTGAACACCAGGAGGCAGGGATCACTGAGGGACATTCTCGAGGATGGGTATCCCAGTCACTTTTTCTAAAAGTAGTTGTTAACTTTCAGATTAGCTTTTTCTAGTCCTTGGGATACTTAATATAATCATTCTCCTCATTCCCACTCTGAAAGGGCTAGGCTATATATTTTTTTAATCTTGAGAATTTAAAAAAGTAGAATTAAAATAATTATTATTCTTTCTAGTGTCTAACATTCTGCATGAAGTAAGGTAGACAAAAATTAGAAGACAGAAGAAAATCTCAGTTACTTTCATAACATTTTATATCAATGGATTATGAGATGGTGTTCTTTACTAGCTAACTAGTTTCACTCTACAGATATTTTCTCATCATCAAAATAGATAGTAAGACAATATTTTCATTAATTACATGAGATATGGTACCAAACTAAAATGCATTTTAAAATCATTGTTAGACAGACTAACTACAGGACTGGAAAAATAGACCTTGGCACCTGGTTTGAGAAGGGACAGGGCTATACAAAATAAATGTCAGACATCTCCAATGTTCAAAACAAATAATTCACAGTTGTTAAGAGGACTCTTAATGATGTCTTCTTAGAACGTTCTTTTCTTTGGGGAAAGCTTTGTGACATCCGTCTGGATCTCAAAGGCAAATCTCATCCCTCAAAACATAACAATGATAAGCCATAATTGCCCAAGGTAATATGGCAGTATGTATCAACTCTTTCATTAACACTAGAATTATGAAGGTGTTCTGCACAATAATTTCACACGCTGAATTATAATTTTGCATTATTTCACTTCTTTCATCAATAATTTCCTCACAAATTTAAATATAAAAGAAAGAAAGAAATTCTAGTTGGTATGCATATTCAACCCCTAATTTTGTTTCAAATACAGAACTACAAAGTAATTGGTAACATCTGTTGTCGTTGACTGTTTTCATGATTTCTGTGGTACCTAAAAATTTATTGTAACTAAAAACAGAACAAAATTAGCTTTATTTTTTTTCAGATAGTGATTCCAAGAATGCAGCAACAGCGTCTGTGACTATCACTAATCAGGGAGTCACTCAGCAGAAATATGGTACAACCACATGTGGCTGATACACTGAAAATTACAGCTAACCATAAAGTATTAATTGTTTTTTTAAAATAAGTCTCCAGGCCATAGCCAACTGGATTGCTGCACAATCCCTGGAAATCTTGGATAGTTCAAAGCAAACTTTCAAAAGAAATTTTTAAAAAAGCAAAACGAAACAAAAACCAGAAACCAGTCTTCACCTATGGTAATGATCTAGAGTCAGGACTTCCCTTTAGCACCAGCAAAGACTCTGTGAAAGCATGTATCTGCCTGTGGTAGAAAACACCAAACTAGCAGTTGCAGATACATGATGTCTTAAAATTATTTCATCATTTATTGTGATATAAATCTTCTGTCGGTGTGGGCAGAGAGGAGATGGTATAGTTTTCAATGACAACAGAAATTTTGATGTTTGTTTTTAGTTTACTCATCCATTACTATAAGCATTTCTAATAAGGCCACAAGTGTCTTTTGCCATCGGTATCCTCAGGATAGCTACATAAAAGAGATAGTGATTCAACACCACCAGTGATGAAGAATGAGTTAGATAAGGTCAATAAACTGACAACTCTAGCAAAAATCCTACTAAAGTTGCCTTAGATTCTTTAGCAGCTTCAACAACATGGATATATCCTTATAATGTTCAATCTTATTTGTAAGATCAGAATATAGTACTGAAGTCTCAGAGCTGGTCCCTGAATTTCATCTATTTTTTTTCTTATAACTGTGTATTGAGCACCTTCTATGCGCCTCTCTTTAGGGTGAAAGCTCCAGTAGTGAACAAGACATTGTCACCATTCTCAAGAAGACTGAAGTCTAGTAGAGACAGCAGCCAAGGAAATAGGTATTTATAAGATAATGTGATAAGCACTACAGGAAAGATATATACAGTTGTGATGGGAACCCTGAGTTTCAAAGCAGGAAAAACTTCCCATAGGAAGTTCATCTCAGAAGTAGTGACAGGACAAGTCCAGCTTTAGGTACAAGGTCTGAGGCCAAGAGACAACCTGGTGTGCTAAGGGAATGTATGTAGTGCTGCATGAAGTGGAGCAGAGTGAAGATGGATATCAATGAAAAAAATGGCGTGAAGTGAGCAAGATAAGAAAGAGGAATCCAATCAGGCAATAAAATGATTTGTTGAATGTAACCTTGCAGCAAAAAGATTAGCTCTAACTAGTTAAAAGAGTGAGCAATTCTATCTATCAAAATCAGGGGATGACAAAAAAGCATTTTTTTTGTCAGAAAGACAAAAAAAGCAAAGATATATACAGTATACATATCATATACACATACAAAAAAGCATGGCTTGAAAAAATTTTCTTAAAAAGGAGAGAGGGTGCTCAGCACGTTTACCTGTGGCTTGGGCTGAAGCATTCTGAGACTCTACTCCAGACAGCCAGAGATGTGTTACAGAACAGAACCTAACTCTGGTCCGCCTGCCTACCTTGCAGCAAAGCCAAACTACGTGTCGGTTGTGGTGAAGGAAAGTACAGCATTTATTGCAGGGCACCAAGCATGGCAATGGGAGAAAGCCTCAGATCCACTCCAACTTGGTGTTTGAATCAGAGTTTTTTTAAAAACAGGAAGAACAAAGAGGCTACAATTGATTATTGTCTATGATATTTCTGTGATATTTCTTAATTGTAGTTTCTGGAGTCAGGATGTTTCTGGTTTACAATTCTCTGGCCAGGTGATCCATGGCTCAGGGTCTTTGAGCTCATCTTGCCCTGGAGAAACAACCTGAGTTTGTATGATAATAATGATATCTATAATAGCAAACTTAGTACTTTAAAAATGTTATCCACAACAGCAATTTTAGTCATCTGACTCTAGTTGATTAGTGTTCAGTTAGCACAGGACTGAGGCCACAGAAGACAAGAAAGGGAATAAAGTTTTGAATAAAGAGATTAATCATAAACTTGGTAAGGGAACTCAGTATTAGGGGCACTCAGCTTCAGCTGTGTAAGTGGTTTTGCAACCCCAGAAATGTTAGGAATAATTTTTGGAAGCATTTTTAAAAGTTTGTAATTCTTTACCAAAACTGGTCTGGAATGGAGATGTTTTTCATGCTATAATTTACAACTTCCTCTGTGAATAAATTCCCACTTTTTATAAAATGCATAAACAATTTTTTGATGAACTTTATAGGGATTCAGGCTTGTTCTCCTAGTAACTAGTTCATTCTCAGCATACTGTCAACTGTCAGTCAAGAAGCTTAATCAGACATTAAAAAAAAACCTAATGTACTAAAGTATGAATTCTTAAAAAATTAAGAACATGACTCTCATAAAAATATAAAATGAATACTGTCAAAAATTTTATTTAACTTATTAATTAATGAGAAAATCAATAAGGTGTTAAAACTGGTTCAAAGGAGAATCTGAAGCACAGACATATATATAGGCAATCAGGACTGCTAAAATGAATTTGCTAATAGATGAAAACTGATTAATAGTTTAAATTACAATGTTTGAGATGATCTTTTCTACAAAGTAGAAATGAGTTTGAAACTGACAAGCACCCTGTGGGGCTCCTGGGCACAGAAGCCTTTCCATGTTCCCCATTTCTTGTTTGCAGGGAACAGACTCCAGCCTCCATGACCTTCTCTGAGTTCCAAAGGGCAGATTCAAACAGTTGCTAATCCGGGAAGGGAAGGGGTGCCAAGTCAAGGGAGAAACAGCCAAGAAACAATAGTACAACCTTGGGGCAGGGTCCTGGTTCCACCTCAAGGGACACACATAAATATATCTTTAAGCCCTTTTATAGAATTAAAAACAACAAATGGAAGATGTCAGCATTCTTCATTCCAGAGAAGACCACTTGAGGCCAGATTAAAGGAGCCAGAGAAGCTCATCAAAGACCACCTGAGACCAGATTAAAGGAGTGCAGGTCCTACACACACCCTAATCCTTATCAGCAACCCAGCCCTTGAACCATTGCTATAAAACTCCTCACCAAATCTTCTCGGGTTGGGACACACAGTTTTTGAGGGGCATGAGCCCCTGTGTACCCCATTGCCTGGCAAAGCAATAAAGCTATTCTTTTCTACTTCACCCGAAACTCTGTCGCTGAGTTTTGATTTGGCACCAGTGCACAGAGGCCAAGTTTTTGGCATCAAGTTGTGTCTCTACAGGACACAATTCACTTGCATTGCTGTGAATGAGAATAATTTGAGAAATATCAGTTTTCTATAACTAAATTTCTACCCCTACAGGTTTGTAAAATTGTCATAGAAAGACAATCAAAGGTGCACAGCCCTAAAAAGTCAAATAATCTCTGAAGGGAATCCTCAACACTCCTTTAAAAGCACAATCATTTCTTTTGCCCATTTCTAAGCCTTTGAATTTTTTTCTTAACAGATCTAACATTAATCACGCAACTGTTTTTTTCCTGTATAATATCCCTACAGAAAATGCGTATTTTAATTGGTCTACTAGGACCCTTTTCCATTACATCAAGATGATAATAAAACCTTCACACATTCTCATAACTAAATTGCCTGAAAGGTTTTGCTTCACATTTTTAAAAGTTCCAAATGTTTAAGAGAGTCTGACATAATAGCCTTGTGATCTGACACTGAAATATCTAATTGAGGGACTGCCCTGGTGGTCCAGTGGGTAAGACTCTGCTCTCCCAATGCAGGGGACCCGGGTTTGATCCCTGGTCCAAGAACTGGATCTTGCATGCATACTGCACCAAGGGTTCACATGCTGCAACTAAAGATCCCACATCCCTCAACGAAGATCCCGTGTGCCACAACGAAGACACTGCGCAGCCAAAATAAATAAATAAATAAATATTTTTTAAAAAATAAGTAAAATAAAAGCTCCGTGATACCCTATTTTTTTAAAAAAAGAAATATCTAGTTGATATTTTTATTTTAATGTAAAGGATATAAAAGAGTTAAGTTTGTGGACAGGATATGAATTTTTAAAGGAACCTATCCACAACATTTATGTTAGATTTATCAGATTTATAAAATTTAAGTGCTTAGAAAGACTATTTTTAAAGCTTTAGTTGGGGGAAGGGTAAGCTGAGACGAAGTGAGACAGTAGCATTGACATATATACACTACCAAATGTAATATAGATACCTAGTGGGAAGCAGCCACATAGCACAGGGAGATCAGCTCAGTGCTTTGTGACCACCTAGAGGGGTGGGATAGGGAGGGTGGGAGGGAGACACAAGAGGGAGGGGATATGGGGATATATGTATATGTATAGCTGATTCACTTTGTTATACAGCAGCAACTAACACAACAATGTAAAGCAATTATACTCCAATAAAGATGTTAAAAAAAAAGCATATTTGCACAATGAGTGTACCTAACGACACTGAACTAATTATACACTTCAAAATGGTAAGCTTTATGTTATGTATATTTTGCTATAATAAAAAAGCTCATTTACTTGTTTTTTAAAGTGTCTAAGATCAAGATATTTAAAACTTTTAAATGTAGTTTGAAACACTTAAGAGAATTTAAAATAACTAAATTTGTAGATGGAGTTACTGCAGGGGATAATCTAATCTACTACTTTATGAATTAAATGATTAATTTTTAAAAAGCTGAAGGTAATAATTCCTGTTTTTGTTTTTGTTTTTTTTGCAGTACACGGGCCTCTCACTGTTGTGGCCTCTCCCATTGCGGAGCACAGGCTCCGGACGCACAGGCTCAGTGGCCATAGCTCACGGGCCCAGCCGCTCTGCGGCATGTGGGATCTTCCCGGACCAGGGCACGAACCCGCGTCCCCTGCATCGGCAGGCGGACTCTCAACCACTGCACCACCAGGGAAGCCCCAATAATTCCTGTTTTTAACATTAGATTTACAAATAAAATTAAGAAGTTGTGGATTTTGAGAAGGATAATAAGATGAGGCAGGAGAGCTAAAGAGAAACCAGGTCACAATAATGAGGAGTTTAGATTATATCTTGTGAGTAACAGGGAGCTACTAAAGTAAAGCAATAAGAGCAAATACAGCAGTAGCATGTTGGCACCTTAAAAAGTATTACTGACTTGCTCTGTGAAGAAAAGAAGGGAGGAAGACTAGATTGTGGGAAAAAATATTACAGGTTATTGCTGTTATTCAGATAAAATATAATGACAATCAGGACTATAGCAATGAAATAGTAATTATAACCAATTTAAATTGAGCACCTATTTATGTGTCAGGAGTTCTTTTAAGCACTTCACCTGTTCTAACTCATTTTATCCTTATATCAATGTCATAAGGCAGGTACTACTAATACCTTACACAGCAAAAGAATTAATCCTCCACTCAGTATCATAGTTCAAAGTTATAGGGAAATTCTAAGAACACATGATTTAGCAAATGCCTTATCAGCCTGACTGGGGAAATGAGAAGTGGGAAATCAGTTAATACTGTTTAAAGATAAACTGAGTCATATCAAACATTTTAATAGTTTATTTGAGCAAAAATCTATCTGAATCAGGCGGTACCAAACCAGAAGTAGTTAGGAGCACGCCACTGGCAGTAGCTTAAGGAGAGACTTTTATAGAAGGAAGGCAGTAGAAAAGTAAAGGAATTATTGATTGGCTATAGCTTTAAGCCTTAGTTGGCTGTTCATGACTGATTGTCCTTTAGGTTTCAATTTCATAACCTTGAGGTCCTTACAGGCTTAGATTTTGGTTTGCTTACACAGGTGGCCAGGGCATTAAAGCCACCTCAGGCTAATGGCCACCTTGTTTAATTAATTTAACAATATCAAAATGCAAATGAAGAATCAACTCTTTACTTCTTAACGTTCCAACTTCAAAGGAGAATGGGTTCAATATGGAAAGACTGTACTCAAGAGCAGTTCATACTGATTCAAACAACCAATTATTAACTTACAAAGAAATCAAGTTCCAAATATACAAATAATTGATTTGGAAAGAAACAAATGAATTGCTTGTGATAAGGTGTTTGAAGGAAGAGTTAGTTATTGATTTATTTGTTTGTGCCTATAGTGGTTGTGGTGTTTTATCTCCCAAGAAATCTTGTTTCACTAAATGACTAAACAAATGAGAGTAACTTGAAAAATGGGTAAAATTTTACATATGCCATGAAACCTTACAGGTCATATTTTCTCTCTCCATGATAGCTTCAAATTGCTGGCGATAAAAAAAGAACTAAATGGCTTGTCTCTTATAAAATGTGAGATTTTGAAATCTGCATGTGTAAAACTCTCAGTTCTTCAAATGCTTCCCCTGAGCTCAAGGAATTGCAGGGTTCCAGGATTTCATTGTCCCTAAGTACACTCACTGGCCAACCCATCCTCAACCTCACCTTGCTCAGTTGCACGTAAAAGCAAAAGAGGGGTACTAAAAGGCTTAATTTTTATAAGAGAGAGAGAGATGGAGCCTCTGGGTGATGTTTTTTCTTTCCTAGTGGTAAGGAAACACATTGTCTGCTTTACGTTTGCAATGCAATTGTTTGTCACAGGGCCCGGCAGTAAGGACCGGTTAAGAATCACAGGATGGGAGATATATGAAATGTAGCCAATATTCAATCCATAAGTCGTTCAGTTTATTGCAAACAATTAGTACACAACACAAATTAGTCTCCAAGGAGAAGTCCTGGAAGCAGGTGTCATAGCACAAGCAGCAATCTGGCAACAGATCTCTTGATAAGCATGAGTAGGAAGCAGCCCTCTGCTGCAACAGGGTCTCCAGCAACATTGGTCTGGAACAGCTCTCAGCAGCATGGAGATGGGTCCTCTAGCGAAGAGTCTTCAAGTCACTCGGCTCAGTGGCCTCTTTTTAAGGAGTAGCAGTTATTCCAGGAGAGGGGGTCATGGCTCTATCAGTTGCTCCTCCTGTTCCAGTGACACATAATGCCCATCAAATTTCTCATCTAAAGTAACACACTCAGTTTATCACTCTGAGACACTTGCAGTCTTACAGCAGATGTTTTAAAACCACTGATAGGGCTTCCCTGGTGGCGCAGTGGTTGAGAATCCGCCTGCTGATGCAGGGGACACGGGTTCATGCCCCGGTCCAGGAAGATCCCACATGCCGCAGAGCGGCTGGGCCTGTGAGCCATGGCCGCTGGGCCTGTGCATCCGGAGCCTGTGCTCCACAACGGGAGAGACCACAACGGTGAGAGGCTCGCGTACCACACACACAAAAAAAACCCACTGATATACTGAAGTTCACATTGGCCACTGTGACTACATTTTGAACTGCCTCACAGAGTTTAACACAGTTTAAATCCTATAAGTTTCACACAAGATGAGTAGGAATCAGAACACAAAATAAATCACATTAAAACAGCAATACAATGGGTTGGGGCAAGAGAAAAGGGAGTGTCTCTAAACAGGCCTGACTCATACCTTGAAGAACACAAGACTGATCTGACTCCTTCTGGATATTCTAAAAGAATGCTATTCTAAAGTTTTACCAGATTTTCCCTTTAATAGTCTGCAAATTAGGCAGAAAGCTTTAAATGTGCAAGCCAAAGGCAATACCTGCTGTCTCACGACCAGCTGAACATCCCACTCCACAGACTGGTTCATGCATTACAAACCGTCCCGATGATTGTCTATTATCATGTGGTATTTTCACCCATCCCTGCAGTGTCTGCATCAATTGACTAGAATATTCATCCTCTTCTCTTAACTGAGACTCCCTAAAATATCCTCACTAGAAATTCCTGGAAATAAATTACCAAAAATTTTATATATCCTTAGTCAGCATTTTAGAACATCATATTTTAGCATATTCTCTTTAACAACAAAAAGCTTCTTTGGGAAAAAAGATCATGAATGTGGTTTTAGAGTGTGGTCATAATGCTGGTTTAAGTTTTTGCCTTCTTAGGTAACTTCACTTGCATTACCAGTACATACTGCCTGACATTAAATGGTAAAACAATTGGGCTCCACAACGAAGATATGAAATATTTCAACCCACTAAAAATGAAGCAACAGTCATTACAATATCCCAACTGCTTTAAAGGGACTGTAAGTAGTGAAAGTCTAGTATCAGGTGGAAAATAGTACCATGTAGTGGAAAGAGCACAATTTTGTTCTGAGACTTGAGTTCAAACCAAGTTTTTCCGTTAATCAGTACTGTGATCTCAAGAAGTTAATGTCAGGAAGGAGAAATTTTTCCTTTCCTCTTCCCTTTTTTTCTTGTTCTTTTGGTTGGTCAAATTAAATGATGTAAGGCAGATTAACAGGAGAAAATCAAATTTAATTTCATATGTGTGGGAATCCCACATACATGACAGGTTCAGAGATAGATAGAAAGGTAAAATGAGGTATATATGTCGTCCTGAGCTAAGAAATGGGATAAGGACCCGGGGCTTCCAAGGACAGGAGGGTCATTAACAGGAGCAAGAAGAGTAGATGTTTGGTTATTATATGTTCACCCTACCATATAGATGGGGCCAATTAGATAAAATTTATCTTGTAATAACTCTTTTTCTGGGAAAATTCCCCAATTCAAATTCTTCTAGGTGGTTAAGGGAGGGGTAGTAGTTTCCCTTGAGCCCCTAGGGTCTCCATTGCCTTTAGCTCAAAATAATCTTCATGCCCACGTGGCACATCTTGGGGAGGTCTGTTCTGAACCCCTCCATTAACTTAAACATCTGCGTCTTATTTTACCATTAACAAAACAGGAGCTATGATAACTGCCCTTTAAATCATTATGAAGTTTATTTAAAAATATATAAAATACCTGGCTTGTGATAGGCATTATTGTTGCTTTCAGTATCAGTATTCTCAAGCAACTGCTCTCTTGGAAATCTATAAAAAAACATGTAAGCCGGGCTTCCCTGGTGGCGCAGTGGTTGAGAGTCCGCCTGCCGATGCAGGGGACACGGGTTCGTGCCCCGGTCCGGGAGGATCCCACATGCCACAGAGCGGCTAGGCCCGTGAGCCATGGTCGCTGAGCCTGCGCGTCCAGAGCCTGTGCTCCGCAATGGGAGAGGCCACAACAGTGAGAGGCCCGCGTACCGCAAAACAAACAAACAAACAAACAAAAAATAACCATGTAAGCCAAGTAGAAAACACATTTGAGAAAGAATAGAAAATTATCTCTCATAAAACTCCTAGAAGAGAACACAGGCAAAACATTCTCTGACATAAATTAATGTTTTCTTAGGTCAGTCTCTCAAGGCAATAGAAATAAAAGCAAAATTAAACAAATGGGACCGAACCAAACTTGTAGGTTTTGCACAGAATAAGAAACCATAAACAAGACAAAAAGACAACCTATGGACTGGGAGAAAATATTTGCAAACAATGCGACCAACAAGGGCTTAATTTCCAAAATTTATAAACAGCCCATACAACTCAATAACAAAAAAAACAAACAACCCAATCAAAAAATGGGCAGAATACCTAATAGACATTTCTCTAAAGAAGAATACAGATGGTCCACAGGCACATGAAAAGACGTTCAACTTTTCTTATTATTAAAGAAATGTAAATCAAAATTACAAGGAGGTATCACCTCACACCGGTCATAATGGCCATCATTAAAAAATCTACAAATAGTAAACGCTGGGGAGGGTGTGGAGAAAAGGGAACACTCCTACATTGTTGGTGGGAATGTAAATTGGTGTAGCCACTATGGAAAACAGTATAGAGGTTCCTTAAAAAACTAAAAATAGAGTTACCATATGATCCAGCAATCCCAATTCTGAACATATATCTGCAGAAAACTCTATTTCAGAAAGATACATGCACCTCAATGTTCATAGCAGCAGTATTTACAACAGCCAAGACATGGAAACAACCTAAATGTCCATGGACAGATGAATGGATAAGGAAGATGTGAGATATACATATATATATATATATATATATATATATATGTGTGTGTGTGTGTGTGTATATATATATATATATATATATACACACAACACACAACACACACACACGATGGAATACTACTCAGCCATAAAAAAGAATGAAATAATGCCATTTGCAGCATCATGGTTGGACCTAGAGATTCTCATACTAAATGAAGTAAGTCAGAAAGAGAAAGACAAATATATATGATATCACTTATATGTGGAATCTAAAATGATACAAATGAACTTATTTATAAAACAGAAACAGACTCATAGACATAGAAAACAAATTTATGGTTACCAAAGGGGAAAGGGGATAGGGGAGGGAAAAATTAGGAATTTGAGATTAGCACATACAAATTACTATATACAAAATAGATAAACAATAAGGTCCCACTGTATAGCCAGGGAACTATATTTAATATCCTATAACAAACCATAATGGAAGAGAATATGAAAAAGAATATATATATATATAAAAATAGAAAATTGTCTCAAGCACCTCCATTGAGGAATGAGTTGACTCAATTTTAACAAAGGCTTCAGAACCATATCTATAGAAAAACAAATGTTTTCAGTAAACTGATTACAGCTCCAAAAGAAAAGCCATTCTTCACACTTGCAAAATGTGGACATAAAGGTAACTGTCAGCCATGTTTACAGCAGCAGGATTTTTTTAATTAGAAGAGATGATACGACACAGTGTACAGGGAACTCTACTCAATATTCTTTGCTAACCTATATGAGAAAACAATCTGAAAAAGAATGAATGCATGTATATGTACAACTGAATCACTTTGCTGTGTACCTGAAACTAACACATTGTAAATAAACTATACTCCAATAAAAATTTTAAAAAGACACATTGTATTTACAAAAAACATAAATAATCAAATAATATCCATGACTTTGCAAAACATGGCCTTCTTCCAAGCACCTACTGAAGCTATCAAATGATCCTAAAGAGTCAGTGAATATCCTACACATCACTTAAAAACTATTGTGAAAATTCCAGCACATTTCCTTCAAGTCCTCAGTGAATAATGATACGTCTACACTGATAATACCATGCTAACTAAGACATATTCATGCTGTTTTCTCTGTTTTAGACATTTGCGTTTACTCCATGATAGAGCATAACTCAGTGTTTTATACATAATAAGTATTTCATAATTACTTTATAGAAAATAGACACAGTGAACACAAATGAAATTCTTTAATCAAACAAGGGAAGATTTCACTTTAAAAGGTATAATACTATTGAAACATCCATATTAAACATGAGCTTTGATTTTGAGAGGATTACAGCTTGTGAGTCAAATAATTACAGGTTTCATATTTTGCATATTTATTTCCAAGTCTATCTTCTATCTATCTTTCGTCTGCAAAAATTTTGGACTCATTTGACCACATAAAGATCCCTGAATTTCTCATATCTGTTCACTTCTAATTTGAAAAAATTAGTACTTTATCACTGAAGTCATAATGCCACAAAATAGCTGTTGTAAAAACTTTCCATGACCTTACATATGTGAAAACATTAATGAATTGCAAAAGTCAAAATTGGTGTTCCTCATTTTGGCGCATAAAAAACAAGAGTGTGTCCCACGATGAATCACCCAGGGAATGTGCACCAGAGCCAACAGGCAGTCAGGAGAAGCAGCTGCTTTCTTGGCAGCAGAAGTGACAGCATCTGGAGCATCTGTGTAGCAGACTGCATCAAGATGCTATGATTCTCCCCTGAAATGCTACTAAAGCAACTTATGCCTGACTATCACATGAAAAGTGCCATAGTTATTTTCTCAGTTTACAAAGGGACTAGAAATGACATATATTACCAGCACATTAGGATCACTTTCCTATACAAGACTTCATAAAGATCCAAAATCAGGCTATCTACCAAAATAAATTGGCTTCAACAAACAGAAGTTTCCTTCCCATAGGAAGTCCAGGATAGGCAAACAAAAACTGATACGGTGGCTTCATTATCACCTGGAACTTGTACTACTTTCAGTTCTACATCATGATTACTTATACTCGGTCCAACATGGTGCTCCAAACATCATTTCTGAGTCCTAAAGAGTAGGAAGAAAGTAGGGGGAAGCAGGATCAAAGTACACCTACCACCTATCTTAAGAAAGTTTCCCAGAAGCTGCCACACACTTCCATTTGTATCCCTTTGGCTAGACCTTAGACATATGACCATACCTAGTTACAAATGTAGTCCTTATTCAGCTGATCATGTGCCTAGGAAAAATTGGGAGTTCCAAGAAGAAGAGATGGATATGAGGATGAGCAACACTCATCATTTTACCAGCCACAGCAGGTAAAATGTCAAGAATTTGAGTAGATTACAAGACAAAGAATATTTTCAAATGTGGGTGTTAAGAGTACAGATCTAGAAAGAAAGGAAACACTGTGGTGCTTGGCTTTGCTATTGATTCATGAATCAGTACAACTTGAATTTGCAGAGTTCTCTTAAAACATCTCTGAGGTCCTCACACATTAGAAATTATTTTCAATACCATAAGTTTCACAGCCCTAGACTAGTCTCCAATCAATCACAAGTGGCTAGAATCCCTTGTAAGACTTACTTTGGTCAGATATTCTTCTACTTGGTCAGAATGCCTTTGATTACCAAATTAAGATTTAGATGTCAAGCAGGTGCCAAGGGAGTAGAAAAAGTTGAAATGGGTGGTAAATGAAGACTTCGAATAAGAAATTTTAAGGTGGGGGCTGGCAATAGTGGATTAACACCTAAACACCCACTCACTACTCCCTTCCCAACTCTCTATCATCCAAGATCAGGCCAATTCATCATCATACACTAAAATATAAGCCAGCCAAGTATGACACCAGCCCAAAACACTATTCAACCAGTGTGCAGAAACAAATGTCTCCATTTGGCAAAACATGACAGTTTCAATAATACTGTCAGTAACAGTAATAAACTCAATATTAATAATAAACCCAAATGAGGAATACAGTTCAATCACTGAGGTACTTGGCAGAAAGAAGAAGCAAACCTCTTGGCAGTCACTTGTGTCATGTTTTTGAACGTTCACAGACTATGAATTTCTTCCTTTCTCTTTTAAGGTAGAAGATAATTATTTTTCAAAAGAAGGCAGGTTTTTCACATTGGTCTCAAAAGTTGGCAACAGTTTTTAGCCATTCCAGGAACATTCTGTTTTTTGTTTTGCTTGCTTGTATTTTTGGTTTTACTTTTTTAATGTGACAATACAATGGTCGTGAGGGGGGGTGGGATCTTCCCTACCACTATTTGATAGCAATTTTAGCACAATTATCCCATAGGGTAATCACAAGGCACTCCTGCCTTCTGTCAGTGCTTCTATGTATAATATCGTGATTCAACATCACAAACTGATGACAGGTATTCACAAGGATTTTCTAGTGAAAACATGTTCTATCCCAATTATTTGCAAAAGGAAAGGGAACTTCTCTTAATAGAGTGTCGTAGCCACCCTCCAAGATGGCCCTAGTCATCCTCACCTCCTTGTATTCATGTCCTGTGTTAGTCTCCTTTTAAGCTGAATCAGTGTTGGTCTATGTGATAACTAATATATGGCAGACATAACCATATGTGACTTCCAAGAATAGGCTGTCATAGTATTGAAGCTTTGGTATTTTTGGATGGCTTACTTTGATGGAAACCAGCCATCGTATCATTAGAACAGTCAACAAGCCCTGTGGAGAGGCCTACAGGGAGAAGAATTGAGACGTCCCACCAGCAGTCCAGAGTAAATAATTACTTTGGTAGAGGATCCTCCAGCTTCAGTCAAGCCTTCAGATCACTGTAGCCCCAACTGACATGTGACTGCTGTAGGAGTCTTCAAACCAGAACTGTCCAGCCAAAGTGTTTCCAAATCCCTAACTCCCAGAAATAGTGATAGACAATAAACGTTTAGGTTGTTTTTAAGCCTCTTAATTTAGGGGCAATGTGTTACACAGTAATAGATAACTAACACAATCATACAACTCTCTATAGCTTTTACCCACTGGTTAATTCCCACAGGGACATACATTGACCAGCATCTCCCTTCAAATACTTCTTAAAAACACATACACACACACACTCAAGTGTAATCAGACTGAATGTTTGACAGTATTGAGTTAAATGGCATTGATCACTCCAGAAGGCTAGTATGAGACTAATCTGGCCTGACTAATCTTATGGTCATGCCTTCCCCTCTCTCAAAGATCTCAGAAAATATCTCCACAATGTCATATTTTAAAATAGTCATGTTGATCCAATGAATCAAGGAGACAACATAGGGCTTGGGGAGATGTAGCCTCCTCCAGCTGACTTTCAAGTTATTAGTCTGTGAAAAATGTCTCTCATTTTTTTAGGTGTCTTCATGTATCTGCCATATCTTAGCCATTTAGTTCCCTCTTGTTTCAGAAAAGGTAATCAATCTTCTCAGCCAGGGATGTGCCCATACCCTTAATCACTGCTCACTAGTACCACCTCCTGGACGTCTGACCCTTTGTAAATATTAAATCAGTGACGGTATCATTTCTTGTCTAAAGACATCAAAGAAAGGCTTTCAGTGCAACATAGTTATGTTCACATTTTAGTCTCTTTGGTTTATTTAGGCAGCAAGAACTTAGCCCAACATACAGTAAACCATGATATTCCAATAGGGCTTAGCTAATAATTGAGACAACGGAATGGAGTTTCTATTCATAGCTTCTCTCAAAGTCTAATTCTCCTTCTGGAACCAGCTAGCTGCGTGACTTGGAACAGACCACCCGAGCTTCTCATGCCACCATTTAAATAAATGCAGATGTGCTGATCTACTGATTTAAAATGGGGAAAAAATTAACCAAATTATTTTAAATTATGAAGTTAAACTATGCCAGCATAAAAATGTTCAGTGTGGTGATTTAAGGTAAATTCTCACAAGCACACACCCCCTCTTTATGATATATATTTTGAAAGTTAAAACTCAAGCAATAAAAGTTATCCTTAATGATTTACAACCTTAACGTCATACTCCCTCTGTACTTCTAAGCAAATACTGTGACTCCCTTTCTTATCCAATGCATATCTAAATCAGAATACCTTATCTGTTCAGTGGGACTCCTCCTGTTTTCAAATGTATACTGTATCTCTGATTAGATTTATAATTTACCTATGCTTATTCCCCCATTTTCAAAATATATGCTTAAATCGCTTCTCAATGTATATTGTAAATTTGTATATTTGTGAGTATAGGATACCCCTCTTCAATGGATCCCAAAACAACTCCTGGAAAGGGGGGTGTTGCTCTTGGGTTGTATTCCTATGTAAAAGAGAATTTGTAAAACTGATGTATTCGTAACTGAGACAAATAGTCACCTTGCTTCTGACTGGCAAATGTTCCGTCTTTTCTGCCTGCATGTATATCCTGAGTAAATGATAAAAGCCATGCTTCAAAAATGTCTGAATGTCTGCTCCTAAGCAAGACAAAATGTCTTGTTTCCACAAGTGAAAATGTTGACAGCTGTCTACAAAACATTTGCACAGCCATTATCCTTTCAACAAACAGTACACCATCACGAACACCATATTTATTTAGCATGCTTCTTCAGTCATCCCACCAAAAACAAATAACCCCCCCACACACAGAATTTTCTAACTTCTCATGGAATGCAGATGTTGGTAGCTGTTTAATTAAATCCTGTTTGAACAGTTCTTTTTTTTACTGCTCCAGCTCTTCTAACCAAACCTTTAAGAAACAATGCTATACATAGTTAAAACAGCCTGATGGGGGGAGAAAGCATTCCTAGTGATTCACAGTGTTCAGCAATAGCTCTCAGAAACTAGTTTTAACAAGATACCAGCAAATGATTGGTTAAAAGAGATTGGATATGTAAATTCTATGGCACACATTTAAATTCCCTGCCTACCCCAGAATGTCTTTCACATGCCTTGACCTGAGAGGTCAATTTCATTCCAATTAGACTGAAATATAGTATCTCAATAAAGGAAAATCTCCAGTGTGCTACATCCTTTGCTCTTTTTTTTTTTTTTTTTTTTTTTGCGGTACACAGGCTTCTCACTGTTGTGGCCTCTCCCGTTGCGGAGCACAGTCTCCAGACGCACAGGCTCAGCGGCCATGGCTCACGGGCCTATCTGCTCCGCGGCATGTGGGATCTTCCCGGACCGGGGCACGAACCAGTGTCCCCTGCATCGGCAGGCGGACTCTCAACCACTGTGCCACCAGGGAAGCCCCTGCACTTTTGTGTGTGTGTGTGTGTGTGTGTGTGTGTGTGTGTGCTATCTATCCTTGGAACAAATTCTGTCTGAGTGGATCAACTTTTTAATGTCCAGTGGCTTTGGCTGACAGATCACATCCAACACGGACACTTACCCAGGATGAGGAGGGGAGAGTGGGAGCTGGATTGACAGTGAGCCAGCTTGTGGACCATATGCAAATGAAACAGCTTGCAGTCAAGTCTGCTTGTTCCTCCCACTCTCACATCCTCTTCAACTTGCAGCCCAGCTGTCAGTGCTGTCCAATTCCCTCTCCCATGCCAACCAGAGAACACCACCTAGATAGCCTAGCCTATTTTTTTCTTTCTACCTCCCATGGAGTCTCCACCTCCCCACTGTGCAAGGAGCAGGCACCCCAAGTGTTTCACATCATTATTTTGCTATTCGCCATCTCATGCTGCTCATTTAATTTTAGCAGGATGCGTGTGAAGAATTGTCCATTTATAGTCTTAAAAGGCAAGAGACACTGCTAGGCTTGCTCAGTATTTGAATGTTCCTTTCCAGTAACAATGCGAGCTGTCTGGTTTGATGGATATTTGGAGCTGTGATCTTTGACATATAAATGTCATACACAGCTTTTAACTCCTAGGACTGAGTTATTTGGGGGTAAAAATAAAAAAACATCTTCCCAGTAGTTATATTTCTTAATGATTAATGCCTATTAAAAAAAATAACAGGGACTTCTCTGGTGGCGCAGTGGTGAATCCACCTGCCAATGCAGGGGACAGAGGTTCGAGCCCTGGTCCAGGAAGATCCCACATGCCATGAAGCAACTAAGCAAGTGCACCACAACTACTAAGCCTGTGCTCTAGAGCCCGTGAGCCACAACTACTGAGTCCGTGTGCCACAACTACTGAAGCCTACACGCCTAGAGCCCGTGCTCTGCAACAAGAAAAGCCACCGCAGTGAGAAGCCTGTGCACCGCAAGAAGAGTAGCCCCCGCTGCTCACTGCAACTAGAGAAAGCCCGTGCACAGCAGCGAAGACCCAATGCAGCCATAAATAAATAAATAAATTTATTTTTTAAAAAAAAAACAGGTGCTGTGATACAGAAAAATATCAGTTGACAAGGGTGTAGCTCTTCACATGTATTGCAGGAATTTCATTTTCATCCTTCAATATTTCCCTTCTTTTCCACAATAGCAGATCAACACACACACTCACACACACACACACACACACAAATGCTTTGCTTTCTTAGGGCTTTGTGAGAAAAATGGATGAGGATGGGTGAGTGGAAGAGAAAGGCTTCTGAGGGTAGAATTATTGAGCAACTGGATGCACCACACCTACTCCAAAGAGAGAGCAGGCATCACTTCCAAAGAACACACACTTCCTGTTGCTACTCTCCACTGAATTTTTTTAAAATAGATTTTATATTTAGAAGAATTTTAGATTCACAGCAAAACTGAGCAGAAGGTAGAGTTCCCATACACCTCCTGTTCCCATAGACGCAGAACCTCCTCCATTATCAACATCCCTCAACAGAGGTACATTTGTTA
>NC_041217.1:94336747-94365031 GCF_002837175.3 Physeter macrocephalus
AGACTTTCTGATGATGCCCATTCTAACTGGTGTGAGGTGATACCTCATTGTAGTTTTGATTTGCATTTCTCTAATAATTAGTGATGTTGAGCAGCTTTTCATGTGCTTCTTGGCCATCCGTATGTCTTCTTTGGAGAAATGTCTATTTAGGTCTTCTACCCTTTTTTGGATTGGGTTGTTTGTTTTTTTAATATTGAGATGCATAGGGCTTCCCTGGTGGTGCAGTGGTTGAGAGTCTGCCTGCTGATGCAGGGGACACAGGTTTATGCCCCGGTCCGGGAGGATCCCTCGTGCCGCGGAGCGGCTAGGCCTGTGAGCCATGGCTGCTGAGCCTGCGCGTCTGGAGCCTGTGCTCCGCAACGGGAGAGGCCACAACAGTGAAAGGTCCGCATACTACTAAAAAATATATATATATATACATTGAGCTGCATGAGCTGTTTATATATTTTGGAGATTAATCCTTGTCCGTTGATTCATTTGCAAATATTTTCTCCCATTCTGAGGGTTGTCTTTTCATCTTGTTTATGGTTTCCTTTACTGTGCAAAAGCTTTTAAGTTTCATTAGGTCCCATTTGTTTATTTTTGTTTTTATTTCCATTACTCTAGGAGGTGGATCAAAAAGACCTTGCTGTGATTTATGTCAAAGAGTGTTCTTCCTATGTTTTCCTCTAAGAGTTTTATAGTGTCCGGTCTTACATTTAGGTCTCTAATCCATTTTGAGTTTATTTTTGTGTATGGTGTTAGGGAAAGTTGCAGGATACAAAATTAATGCACAGAAATCTCTTGCATTCCTATACACTAGTGATGAAAAATCTGAAAGAGAAATTAAGGAAACACTCCCATTTACCAATGCAACACAAAGAATAAAATACCTAGGAATAAACCTACCTAGCGAGACAGAAGACCTGTATGCAGAAAACTATAAGAAACTGATGAAAGAAATTAAAGATGATACCATCAAATGGAGAGATATACCATGTTCTTGGATTGGAAGAATCAATATTGTGAAAATGACTATACTACCTAAAGCAATCTACAGATTCAATGCAATCCCTATCAAGTTACTAATGGCATCTTTTATGGAACTAGAACAAAAGATCTTAAAATTTGTATGGAGACACAAAAGACCCTGAATAGCCAAAGCAGTCTTGAGGGAAAAAAACGGAGCTGGGGGAATCAGAGTCCCTGACTTCAGACTATACTACAAAGCTACAGTAATCAAGACAATATGGTACTGGCACAAAAACAAATATAGATCAACGGAACAAGGTAGAAAGCCCAGAGATAAACCCACGCACCTATGGTCAACTAATCTATGACAAAAGAGGTAAGGATATACAATGGAGAAAAGACAGTCTCTTCAATAAGTGTTACTAGGAAAACTGGACAGCTACATGTAAAAGAATGTAAACATTTTAAAAACAAGGAAAAGTAAAATATGTGCCCCCCCCACCCCCCGCCCAGCCAGAAAGAAAGATACGGGGAACACTATTTTCAGAAAGGGTAATTCTGAAAAACAAAGAAAAAGATCTCCTTGTTACAGGGCTTGCAGATTAGAAATTTACATAATTTAAGATAACTGGCCTTGAAAGCTGAACCAAATTGAATACATTTTAGTGGACTATTCAAGATAGAGAACTACCTCTCAGGTCCTTTGGAAAATAATGGAATTCAAGTGCAGTACTAATCCAATAAGAATTTTCACAAGTCAATATCACCTACTTAGCATGGTGATAGCCCCAAAGCCATTATTATTATTATTTTTCAAGCCATTATTATTGACTCCACTTCCACTAAGAAGTATTGCTTTTCTATTAAACTATGGCTTTAGGGGATACTTAGACCTCTTCCCCCTAAGCATCCCTCATAATTTATTCCATCTGGAAGATCTGCATGAAGGATAACTTAAAATCCTTAGTCTCTATTCTCTCCTGCTGCAGAAGTATAACTCTCATTAGCACTAATGAAAGCTATCTGTTCATCTCAAGCACTGTACTGCTCGTAAGTGTTTAAGAGCCAAAATGTTTCATGTCCTGTGAGAGAAGCAGCATTAAAGAGAACTTGTATACAATTTAGTAAGGTTAAAATGCAAAGTGTGAATTGTTTTCCAGATGACAGTATTCTTTAAAAAGTATGTCATGTTTCTGTCAAAAAAACAAGTTTCTCACAGACTCACTGGGGAAAAAAGGAGTCCTAACCAACTTTGAACATACACAAAGAATAAGAAATACTTCCCTTTTAAAAAGGAAGTTTGCAGTTTGAGATTGCTATTCTTGCCTTTTTTTTCAAGAGCAGAAAGATATTTGTGCTCTAAGAGTGTAATACTTTACCTATGGAGTATCCCTTGCCTAAGTTCAGAAGCTCACCAAATCTTGTACAGGCCCTATATCTCCTTTAGCTATATTATTAGAAGGTTAGAAAAATTTTTTTGTAAATTCATGACTAAAAGCCTGTCGTTTCCCATCTCCATGGTACTCAACTGCTGTTCTATTCTTGCTTTTCTAGCCAGTGTGCTGCTGGACTGAATATCCCCAAATCACACTCCAAGCAGCCTGCAGCCGTTTCTTCTGACAGCCTCACCAACCTTGGAGCTTCCTCCTGCAGGTTCTCCTGGCCAGCTGGTGAGCTCATCTGGATCACCAAAACCTCGGGATTGCTGCAAGAGTAAATCTGTTCCAAGTGCCCCCAACCCCTTAGTGAAGCAAAGGGGATATTTAGTGTTTCTGGAAAACACAGAAATAATCCTGAGGAAAATAAAGGATTTCATCATATTTTGGAATCAAATGGCTGTTCAAAAAACTGGGATAGTCTCCAAGTTTTGATGTGGGGAAAAATTTGGTTATCACAACATTATCACTGAGGCTGTACGCGGCACAAAACATTGATATAAAGCAACATCACTGCTGATTAAACACTATTAGCATATTCAGTTGGAAACACAAATGTAAACACAGATTTCCAATGTTTGCATCATGCACAACTGCAATACTCATCTTTGTGTAAGGGTGAGAAAATAGCGACTCAGAGACAGAAGAAAAGCTAGTGTGCACACTCAAAGAATGTATAAATGAATACTTAAAGTGGCTTAGGAGGTCTTATTTATTTTTAAAATAAACTGGTTAAGCTCTCTTTTATTTTTTCTTTACAGCTTGTAGCTATTATGTACTTGTGATCTTGCCAAGTGGAATGTGGCTGGGAGCATATGTTTAATAAAAGTGTGTGCAAGCATGCACACACACAACATTAAAGCAATGCTGTGGTCTCCTCTTAAACTGACAGATGCAAGGCACTTTGGGAACTGAGGCACTCCTCTATTTTAACTCTCCACATTATGTTCAGGCACTTGGAGTTTGAGTACATTAGAGCAAAGGGAAATAAGTAAGCCTTATGCACATCAAGAACAGTAAGAGCTGACAGGCTGTCTAGAGCAGTTACTTTTGTTGGCCCAGATTTCTTTTAGTGTTTTTCCCCCCAGGTTTGATTTCATACATTTTCAAGGTGCCAGAAATTCTGTGTTGTGTTTCCTCTGCACTGACCTCTACCAGGCTCACCATCCATTTATAGCCCATCCCTACAACCATCCAGACTTTAGCAACTCTAGTTCCACGTCACTTTCCCTCCCCCAAATTCCTAATTTGTTGTGGCAAGCCACCTCAAATTCTTCATAGAAAAATGTTGTCTAGAAATAATAATTTTTAAATGTGCATGCATATTCATGGAGAAACATATGAAGATAATATTAAAGTCATGTTTATATTGGGCTGAAGTAGCTCTTTATCCTATGCTCTGAAGGCATCAAGGATGGAACACCTGAAAAAGCCTGAGATTCAAAAACCTGAATTCATATCCAAATTTTGTTTCTACCAAATGATATTAATAACTGTGTAATTTTCTCATAGTCACTTAACCTTTGTAAGCTTCAATTTCTTAATTTGTAAGATGGAATAGTTGCTATATATAAGTGGTTTTCAATTTTTTTAGTAATAAAACGCTTTAATTCATGTGAAAGTCTACCCAGAACCAGTATTCAAAAGAACCAAAATCATAGCAGCTCAAGTTGAAGCTGGATGGACTGTGGTGTTCCTTCTCTACAAACTTCTCTTTCAGCTCCCACTTCACCTTTATGGTTACCATCACATCTTCTAGCACCTCTTCTGTGAAACCTTGAGAGTTCTGAGGAATACTATTGAAAACCTGTGAAATACATCATCTCCATGGACCCACTCAAATTGGAATTATTTTATCCTATATATACTGAGAACAAGAATAGTAGTCAAAACATTTAATGTATATAGTATGGGCACCAACCAGTCAGAATGGACTCCAGCCTAAAAAAACCAGTAACCTATACCTCCATCTACCAGGTGAAGGTCAATCCTTAGTATTCATGCTAAGCATATTTAATCAATAATGAATAAAGGTAACTCATTTATAGGATGAAAATCTGGCAATACCTATTCAGCAGGGCTGTTGGGAAAATACAGTGAAATAATAACTGTGAAAGTACACTGAAAGCTGTAAAATGTTACACAATTGAAGGAAGAGCATACAACCTCTTAATTCAGTGCTCCTTAAACTCATACACCTCCCCAAAAAAACACATCAACTTTCAGATACAACCTAGTCTAATCTTTGTTATTTTAAAAAATTCTTCCTTAAGTATAAACTCTAGAGACACAGATGACTGAAAGTTTTATCTAATTTGCTGTGATACATACAACGCTTAAATTCTCCATCTGAAACACCTATATTCAGGTAGTTCCTGCCATTCAAATCTTCCTTAAGGGACTTTTGAAGATTGCTAATGGTTTGTTTATGGATTTGGGTGCTGTTGTGTTCAGTTTGCATAAGTTTATTGAGTTGTATTTTTATGTGTATTTTTCTCTATGTATTTATACTTCAATAAAGTTTTAAAAAATCTTCCCCAAGAACAGCAGACAAGCAATTTCTTTAGTGTTAAATATGTGTATTAGTTTTCTATTAATGTGTAACAAAATTACCACAAATTTAGCAGCTTAAAATAACACATATTTATTATCTCACAGTTTTCATGTGTCAGGAGTCCAGCATGGCTTAGCTGGGTCTTTTAATCAGGGTCCCACGAGTTTGCAATCAAGTTATCAGCTGGGCTGCATTCACATCCGGAGGCTTGACTGAGGAAGAATCTACTTCCAAGCTCTTTCAGGTTGTTGGCAGAATTCATTTTCTTATACTTGTAGAACTAAAGACCCATTTCTTACTGGCTATTGACTGGAGGTCCCCTTCTAGTTCTAGAGGTCACTCACAGTTTCCTGCTATGTGACTCTCTTCATAGGTAATTCACAACATGGCAGTTGTTCTTCAAGGCCAACAGACTCTGCTAAGAGGGACTGATATATAATGAAACATAATCATGAAAAGTACCTACTCCATCACTTTTTCCATATTCTGTTGGTTAGGAGCAAGTCACAGGTTTCAACAACACCCACAAAGGGGGAATTCTATTTCCATTCTCTCAGCCTCAGTCTTCTCAAATGTAAGAATGGAGCAAATGATAATAATAATACCATTATATTATTGAGAGGAACAAATGAGATATTATGTGGAAGGCTTAATAAGGAATTGAACACCTAATAAGCTTTCAGTAAGTTAGCCACTGTTTAACTGCTTATTATGTAGAGTCCTAAGTCTATTCAAACTTGGCTTTAGTATAATGCAGCTCATTAAAAGAAATTGAAGGTAGGTGGGAATCTACAATAAGACTTCATTTTTAAACTTTTTTTAAATTTTTGGCTGTGTTGGGTCTTCATTGCTGCACGCGGG
Source organism: Physeter macrocephalus (assembly GCF_002837175.3). Taxonomy (NCBI): domain Eukaryota; kingdom Metazoa; phylum Chordata; class Mammalia; order Artiodactyla; family Physeteridae; genus Physeter; species Physeter macrocephalus. The sequence continues at coordinate 94,342,550 of NC_041217.1, forward strand.
CTTTCTCTAGTTGCGGTGAGCGGGGGCTACTCTTCATTGTGGTGTGTGGGCCTCTAATTGTGGTGGCTTCTCTTGTTGCAGAGCATGGGCTCTAGGCACGTGAGTTTCAGTAGTTGTGGCACGTGGGCTCAGTAGTTGTGGCTCGCAGGTTCTAGAGAGCGGGCTCAGTAGTTGTGGCACACGGGCTTAGCTGCTCCATGGCATGTGGGATCTTCCCAGACCAGGGCTTGAACCGTGTCCCCTGCATTGGCAGGCAGAATCTTAACCACTGTGCCACCAGGGAAACCCTAAACTTTTTAATATTTGTGGGAAAAAAATATTTTAAATGTGATGGGAAACTTATTAAACCTGAAATATTTTACCCAATCTAGGAGCAGCTGAAGATTTACACAAGCTTGTTAGTTATCTATTACCACATAATAAATTACCCTCAAATTTAGTAACTTAAAACAACATTTATTGTCTCACACAGTTTCTGACAGTCAGGGATCAAAGAGTGGCATAGCTAGTAGCTTCTGACTCAGGGTCTCTCTCACGGTTGCAGTCAAGATGTCAGCTGGGGTTTAATCATCTGAAGGGCCTGAAGAATCCACTTCCAAGCTCATTCACATGGATGTTGTCAGGAGACTTCAGTTCTTCACTATGTGGGCCTCTTCTTCCAGGGTTGCTCAAACAACATGGCATCTGGCTTCCCCCAGAGTGAGTGATGAGAGAGAAGAGAGAGACCCAGGATGGAAGCTGCAGTCTTTTAATAACTAATTTCAGAAGTGATATACTTTTGCTGCATTCTATTTGTTAGAAGTAAGTCACCAAGTCTAGTCCACATTCAAGCAGTAGGAAATTAGGCTTTTCTTCTTTAAGTGAAGAGTACCAAAAAATTTGTAAATATACCTTTAAAATGAGCACAAGTATTATTGTTGTCTTGAGATTTTTTGGTGTTTGTTTGTAATTTTCTTGGCCATGGATGAACCAAATTTGGCACCCAAAATTGAGTCATTTCCTGGGAAATATGCAAAGGAAAGATTAGCTGAGACCACTAAATATTTTAGCTTTTGGCATCTTCTCCAGTTCCTACAACTCAAGCATATATATATATATATATATATATATATATATATATATATATATAATTTCTTATAAGGAATTGGCTCACATGATTATAAAACCTGAGTAGTCCAGACCCAGAAGAGCCAGGTTTTTTTCTATTGAGGGCTTCAATAGATTGGATGAGGCCCACACATATGGGGGAGAGCAATCCGATTTACTCAGCATACAGATTCAACTATTACTTTCATTCAGACAAACCCACATAGACAAACCCAGACAAACCAAATATCTGGGCATCCTGTGGCCCAGTCAAGTAGTGACTTGCTCCTAACCAAATGAATACTGCAAAGGTGATGGGATGTATGTGATTGCGTTATATCAGATTATAACATTCCTCTTTCTAGATTTTCTTCGACGAAGGCAGCCATGTTGAGAAGGCCCACTGGGCAATGATCTGAGAGTGGCCTCCAGCTGACAGAAAGTAAGGAACTGAGGTCTTCATTCCAACTACCTACAAGGAACTGAATGCTGCCAATAATCATGTGCACTTAGAATCAGATCCTACCACAGTGGCGCCTCAGATGAGATGGCAGTACCAGGCAAAACTTTGACTACAGTGTTGTAAGACCCTAAAGCAGAGGACTCAACTCTGCCATTCCTAGATTCCTTACCCAAAAACACTGTGAGATAATAAATATGTGTTGTTTTAAACCTCTAAGTTTGTGAAAATATAGTTACACAGCAATAGAGAACTAATATAGGCCCCTTTTAGGCCATTCTTCCTCCTAAAATGAAGGGTAGAACATTATCATCTGGATATGTGATTAATCCAGTTCTGCACTGCTGTATGATGTGTTCTGGTTGTGTGTAGAGCTTCTGATGGTAGTCATTCCAACACTAAAAAGTATAAGATTTTCTTATTTTTTGTGGAAAATTCATTAATTGCTTCATTTCACAGAACAGTGACCACTCCACAGCACTCAAGACCCTGAAAACCATACAACTGAGCACTGAAAAACATATACTAACTGAAGAAAAGTAATCATAATTTGTAGTCCATGCATAATACAGGAACCAAGAGAAAACATCCCATCCCAAACCAAAGAGCCTGTAAAACCAGATATGGGAATATAAGCCAAATTACCTAATTTCATCATGTCTTTGTTCCCTGGGTATTTTTAGTAATATAAAAGATCCTGGAGAGGTCTACAGGGATGTAAGTACAATATTCTTCTCCTAAGACAGTATACATTCTACCTCCAGATGCCAATATCCTAAAATTTAGTATATCACCTAATTTCAGAAACCTCTCCTGTAAGTTCCACAACCTCAATGGCATTGTCTAGCTCTCATGCCATACATTGAACCACTCACTGCATGTAGGATTATCTACATTTGTGTGGGCTTTTGTAAAGTATAAACTGAAGAAGTTTGGGGGCAGAGGAAAGATGTCCAAAACTCTCTTTCAATGTTTGAATGCAAACTGGGACCCAATTTTTTCTAATTTTTGAGTTTAATTATCTAAATAACCCTTTTTTTTCTGAGAAGAGAAATTGATGGGCTAAAATGGACCTTGGGTAATATCTGAAGGCAGTCATCAGACTACCAAGGTAAGACATCTCTACAAAATTTGTGGGGATAGTCAATAATCTTTTGTGACACAAATCCAATCCCAGTCATTAAGAAACAACCACTGATCTGTGTTTGGCCACAATGCCTCATGTGGTTGTCATATGGTATGGCAATGTTTTAGTACCACTCATCAAGAATGGCCCCGTGCCAGGTGATAAAATTTGTCATACAGAGACCATCAGGTAAGTCTAAAGCAAAAAATGCTTAGGGCTGTCCTAACTGGCATACCTTTCTTATAAGGTGTGAAAAGGTGAGACAGCCTCTGAATACTTACCATCTGACCTCCAGCTCTTTTGCAAGCTCTAATTCTATGAAAGTTCTATAGCAAAGTCTAGCTCCTATGGAAGGTCCCCCGGTGTAATTTCTTTGGGGAGAGAAACCTACCATTTTAGGTATGATGGAATTTAGGGTTTTAGATTTCTGGCTGTTTGGTCTGTTGTGATTTTTTGCCATATGAAAAGTTGCTTAGTGGGTTGAATTTTCTTACTCGAGAAACTAACTGGAACTGGTACCATGCATGCAAAGGAAAGTGGATACAAACAAAGCTTCTAGGGATTATGCACTCTGAGCATCAAACAGTTCCTCAGACTAAAGTAAAATCTTGTAGTTTTAATGGTTATTTTTACCATCACATGCTTTCTGTAGGCCAAGTTCATAGTTTCTTAAGTTATACAATTCTCCAAAAATCTTAATAGGCTTCTGATCTATTTGCTTCCAATCAATTCCTAGTCATGAATCCAAGCCTTCCATAACTTGTTGCTTCTCAAGACTATTCCTCTTTCTCTTCCAACTTAATGGAATTGGCGTTGAGGTTTTCTGAAACAATAGCTTGAAAGGGAGGTAATATCCCTTAATGTGGTATCTGCTGCCCAGATGAGTCATTTGTTTAACTGTAAACTCAATGGGTTTTTGCCATTCAAAGCTTTTTGTGACTTTATTTCCTAAAGTTTGGTGTCTAGAAGTAGTTGGCTCTTCCACCTCTGTAAGGTGACAAATTTCTGAACTTTCTCTACTCTCTTTAATTCTACTTGCACAGAACTCATTTATTTCTTTTAAAACACCTTGCTAAGTGCATCAGTAAGCAATCAATGCATACTAATACTCTTGCTCTTCCCAGACATTTTCACTAAAGTTATGGGGATTCAGTAAGAACTTGGTCTGTCTGCCTTCCATGTTATCACAAACAAGAGTTTTATAAAACCTTATTCCCATTTTTTTTAAATTGATACAGCCACTATGGAGAACAGTATGGAGATTCCTTAAAAAGCTACAAATAGAACTACCATACGACCCAGCAATCCCACTACTGGGCATATACCCTGAGAAAACCATAATTCAAAAAGAGTCATGTACCAATTGAGTTATTTGTAGTGAGGTGGATGGACCTGGAGTCTGTCACACAGAGTGAAGTAAGTCTGAAGGAGAAAAACAATACCGTATGCTAACACATATATATGGAACCTAAGAAAAAAAAAAAAAGTCATGAAGAGCCTAGGGGTAGGACAGGAATAAAACACAGACCTAAAAAAAAAATAAATAAATAAATAAATAAAATAAAATAAATAAAACCTTATTCCCATTTTTAACAGCCTCTCATGTATGTTTTCTCACCACTCACTATTTAACCTCTAACTCAGTGTCACTATTTTAAGTTTTTGTTATGGCATAACTCCACTTCAATTCTGTATTAGTTAACATAATACTAAAAGCTATAGCAAATTTCATTGCTTTTACATGATAGATGTTTGCGGGTTTTCTTGCTCATATAACAGCAGTTAGTGTTGCTGGTGAACTTAAGGTTCTTTCTTTGTCGGAAAAGAATTCGGAGACAAAGTGACAGGTAAGAATCATATTTATTTAGAGAGAAACACACTCCACAGACAGAGTACAGGCCTTCTGGGAAAGCAAGAGGCAAGAGGCAAGAGGCCTTGAAATATGGTGTGGTTAATTTTTATAGGCTGGGTAATTTCATAGGCTAATGAGTGGGAGGATTATTCCAATTCTTTTGGGCAAGGGGTGGGGATTTCCAGGAATTGGGCCACCACCCACTTTTTGACCTTTTATGGTTGGCCTCAGAACTGTCATGGCAGTGGTGGGTGTGTCATTTAGCATGCTAATGTATTACAATGAGCATATGAGGCACAAGGTCCACCGGAAGTTGAATCTTCCACCATCTTGGACCTGCTTGGTTCTAACCAGTCTTTGTCATGTACTATGGCTATAACATTCTTTTAAAGGATGTGTCCTGCCCCCTTCCCTCCTGTTTCATTAGTACATAAACAGGTGGAGGGGACAGTCTTGTTCTGTGGTAGGCCTTCCAAACATGTCCACATGCTGATCCCCAAAACCTATAAATATGTTACCTTACATGGTAAAAGGGACTTTGCAGATGATATTAATTTAAGGATCTTGAAATGGAGATTATCATGAATATCCAGGTGGGCCCAATGTAATCACAAGGGTCTTTATAAGAGGGAGGCAGGAGGGTCAGAGTGAGAGAAGGAGATGTGACTATAGAAACAAAGGTCAGAATGATGAGAGCAAGGAGCTATGAGCCAAGGAATTCAAGTCACTTCTGGAAGCTGGAAAAGGCAAGGAATAGATTCTTCCCTACAGCCTCCAAAAGGAGCACAGCCCTGTTGACCCATTTTAGATTTCTGACCTTCAGAACAGTAAGATAATAAATCTGTGTTGTCTTAAGCCACTAAGTTTGTGGTAATTTGTTTTAGCAGCAATAGGAAACTAATAAACACATCTACAGAGTCAGCTAGGCATCCAAACTGAAAATACACTGTCTTTAAAATGTAAACTCAGAGTTTTGCCTGAAGTTTATCTCTATCACAACCAGCTGAAAAAAGAAAGAGTATAAAGCATTTCCCAAGAAAAGATGTATGGACTAGGCACCTAGAGACACCTAGATATATTAGGGGATGGACTATATAGGCTCTGGCTGGGAAGTTGCTTCCAATAACTCCATATGTAATGGATGTGAAAGCATGAATGCTGGTGGCAAGCTAGCCATCGTGCCACAACCCCAGACTGAGAACAGGGCAGCTAGGTGAATCTGTATGTACTAGATGGTAAGCTCCCACACTCCCTTCCCTCAATTGATTATCAGAACCTGGAAGCAGGCTTTATCACCCCCAAATACTCAGAGATTAAACAAGTCTCTTCTGGAGGAACTGAGCAGCCCAAGAGAAAAAACACACAAATATGGATATTTAATATTCAGGGATTCCCACACACATACCACATATGACCACTCTGCACATCATTTGACAAGCCTCTCCCCCACCCCTCCCACCCAGCTGCCCAAAAAGATTTCAATCATCTTTTTAGTGTCATAAATACAAAAAAAGAGTCAAGGATCACCAGACACTTTAGAAAAGCAACCAATAGGAAAGACAAAGACCAAGAAAAACAAACAGAAACGGGAAATTTGAAGAAACAATGGCAATGCATTGGTTGGTGACAAAAAGAAAACTTAAAATTTAAATTAATATCTTCTGAGAAATAAGAATATATATTGAATTCATGAAACCAGAAGGAAAAATACATTTAAAAAAATGAAAGAAAAGAACTCTTAGAAACTAAAAATGTGACAGCAAAATTTAATTTTAGACTGAAAGATTAAGTTATGACTATATTATAATACACAAAACAAAATATCAGAATTGAAAAACTGGAGAGAAAAAATGAGAACCCTATAGGTTTGTGGTAGAAGTAGCTACATTCATCAAATATTCCACTATATTTCCCAGCACACTTGGGACTAGGCAGGGTCGTGTGACTAGTCATGTCCAATGAAGTGTGAGCAGAAGACATGTGTTACCTCCAGGCTGAAACAGAGAAAATTCTCCACTCTCTTATCTGTTTGATAAAAAGCTTTGCAGCAAATGGTGGTGCCTCCATCAGCTGGGTACCTGTGTGACCATGTGGAGCAGAAGGAATTTCACCCAATTCACTTTGAACATGAGTATGAGACAAACAGTTGTTGGGTTAAGCACTAAAATTTCACAATAGAAATTTATAACGGCAAAACCTAGCCCATACAAGAATCAATCCAGGAGGTTCAACATGTGACTAACAGGAATTTCAGAACAAGAACACTAAGAAAACTGCTGTTTTTTAAATATAAATTCATGCTTCTATTTCTACTTTATAAATAATATACAATCACTAATTTGATAAAAATTTGAAGATATTTAATAAGATAATTTTAGTACTCAGATTGGAAAAAAGTTAAAGATTGATACTAGCAATATTTGCAAGATAATAGGAAAATGGGCAGGCTCATGCATTACTGATGGGCTCAAAAACCAGTAGGACTTTTTAGGAAAGTAATATGGTACTGTCAATTAAACTTTAAATTTACACACCAGTTATTCCAATTCTAAGTGTCTTCAGAAATACACTAGTATATCTACCAGAGTATTCTTAGAATAATACCAGGGACTTCCATGGTGGTGCAGTAGTTAGGAATCTGCCTTCCAATGCAGGGGACATGGGTTCAAGCCCTGGTCCGGGAAGATCCCACATGCCGCGGAGCAACTAAGCCCTTGTGCCACAACTACTGAGCCTGCACTCTAGAGCCCGTGAGCCACAACTACTGAAGCCCGTGTACCACAACTACTGAAGCCCATGCGCCTAGAGCCCGTGCTCCGCAACAAGAGAAATCACCACAATGAAAGCCTGCATACCACAATAAAGAGTAGCCCCCTCTCACCACAACTAGAGAAAGCCCACGCACAGCAACAAAGACCCAATGCAGCCCAAAATAAATAAATAAATAAATTTTTAAAAAATACCATAAGTTAGAAATTACCCAAACATCAGTTGGGAAACAGTTGTATATAAAGTACATCCATACCCATCAATGCATGGAATAGTATGAAGTGCATGGGGGTTTTTTGAAGAAGTAGATGTACGTGTATGGATATGAAAAAATGTCCATGGAACTTCCCTGGTGGTGCAGCGGTTAGGAATCTGCCTGCCAATGCAGGGCACATGGGTTCGAGCCATGGTCCGGGAAGATCCCACATGCCACGGAGCAACTAAGCCTGTGCGCCACAACTACTGAAGCCTACGCGTCTAGGGCCCCTGCTCCGCAACAAGAGAAGCCACCGCAATGAGAAGCCCACGCACCGCAACGAAGAATAGCCCCGCTCACTGCAACTAGAGAAAGCCCGTGAGCAGCAACAAAGACCCAACGCAGCCAAAAATAAATAAATAAATAAATTTAAAAAGAAAAAATGTCCATGATAAATTGTTGAGCAGATAGAACAAGACAAAGAACAATATATATAGTATGATTTTCCATTTATGTAACTAAAAAAGGGAAAGAGAATCTGCATATGTGAGTGTGTGTGTGTGTGTGTGTGTGTATGTGTGTGCACGCACGCACGCGCGCGTGCTGAGAGGGATAAAAATATAAGATGCTATAATGTTTACCATCTTCTTCCCTCTCCATCACCATCACAAAGAAGAGAGATGAAGCTGACTTACTTGCTCAGTCAGCTTCAAGACCCTACTCTGTTTTGCAGAATCTAGGTATTGAAGGAAGAGAAAAACTGAGTAATAGAAAACTACACCAGAGAGAGGGTTGGTCTGGACTGAATTGGGTGGAGAATTTAGAAAGCTTGGAGTGAGAAAGGAGTGAATCTCTAAAGCATTGCTATGGGTGTGAACAATACTGACAATAAGAACTTGGGGAAAGAAGTTTTTGAAAGAAATTCTGTGATGCATGGGAATGTTCTCCTCTTTGGATATTTTTATGCAAGACTGGAATATGATTCACATTACTTTGAATTATTTTCTTGGACTCTAGATTGTTTTTGTTTTCATGTAATCATATCTTTGGGTATACAAGGATTACAATTGTATTATAGACAGATCAGAAGATAACATATAAAGATGTATGGAGATAATCTACAAAGATGAAAACATATTTATGTTTCATGTTTAGGAAAATTTACTAAGGAATAGACATCAAACTGCTAACGGCAGAAATCTCTACAATGTCAAACTAGGTGAGGGAAGGCAGAACATACGGTCAGGAGGCCTTTTTTTATACATGCATATATGCATTGTTTGTAATATGATTTTTAACTGAAACAAATGAAGAAAATAACAAATGCAAGCTATTACTTCTTAGAAAATGTGACATTTTCTTATTTATGACTGTTAATTAAAAACTATATCTTATAGGTAATTTTTTTTCTTCATTTCAAATACCTCTCCTAGTCAACAGACTATGTTTATGTGCATATACAGTTCACAGAGGTCCTTCAACTAAAACATTAAAATAATTAAGGCAAAGATGTTTTTAAAGGTTAAAATAAGCATGTAATTATTCAATTCGCCTACTCAATTTTCAAGTATAGACACATAGCGAAAGCTCAGTTTTCACTAAGAATTTTCTCTCTGGAAAAGCTCTTTCTGGACATGTTTAGTCTTCTACTCTCTAAACATGAATATTCAAAGAAAACATTTTTATATTGTGTTAGATCTTTTCATGTACGGGCTAGAGGAAAATGACATCTTAAACGATGTTAGACAAAGTAGCACTCCGTACATACTTAATAAGTAACATTTTTAAGGTAATACGATTTTAAATCCGACAATAATGACTCTAAAAATAAGGGACTGCTCTCCAAATACAGTTAGACAGAGGAAGGTGTGTGAAGTCTAGATATGAGATATGAACTCTAGCGCCATCTAGCAAACATGATGGGTAACGTCACTAACATTCTCTGTAACAGATCTAACAAAGCAAGGTTGTGTTCTTGAGTTCTACGCTGTCAACCTTGGAAATCTCATTTAAGCATTCTTTAGTCTTTCTAGAGTTCTGAACGTGGTTTATAGCCCTTTAAAAGGCAAGGGGGAAAAGAAAAAGGCAAGGGGAAAAGACACTTTTCAATTCCATCAGGCCTAGTACAGAAAGGTGTCTTAGAAAAGAATAAACACCACTTAACTATAAATTTGATACTATATAAATGTTTTCACCCTCACAAGAACATTGATATCATTTTATTTCTTAATAAAAGCATAATGTTGTTAAATTTACTAATTTGTAATCTGGGCTATTTTCAGACATTAAAGTAAACAAGAAAAAAAAAAACACATTCTCAGACTCCCACCTAACACACACATACCCTTACTTTAATTTACTGATATTTTAATACATACTCATATGTAATACTTGTCAATCTATCCAAACCTCAGCTACGCAATGATTTTCAAGCAAAAGTATATATTTAAGCTCTCATTTGTGAACAAAATGAGTTAAACGCAAAAGCCTCTTTCTTGGCCTTCCAAGACCTTGAGGTCTAAATAATATGAAAACATAGTACCTGATACTTTGCTGCTAAAATTCCTCAAGTAATGGGCTATAAACATATGTTTTAATGATGAAATCCCAAATGTCATAATGCCAGATGGATTTCAGCAATACTGTAAAAAGTGCTATTTTATAACAGAGAAGACATGAATGAATGACTAGAAGAATTAATAAATAAAACTTCTATTATCACCATGTTATCAACCACAGAAAACATTTCAAAAACAATATTAATTTATTACTTTCTACTTATGAAGAACTTCTTCAAGAAACTCATTATGTTTGCAGCCTTCAAAATGCTTATATGATGTTGCTTTTACTGTTCCCTAGCAGCAAGAAAAATATGGGTAATAATATGACTCTGGCTAAAACATGTAGCCTTTTATATCTTCAGATAAAGAGAAATGCAGAAGATGTTGCTTAATTATGAATGTCCAGCAAAATTAGATACTATTTATATCAGTCAGGGTCCTATCAGGACCTATATCACAAAGATTATACAGGAGTTTCTGGGGAATGTTTAACATAAATGTTTATTAAATTCAACAAGGGATTGGCTAGTGAAAAGCGAAGAAAACACCAAGGAATACAGGAATTACAGATAAAGGAGCAGCCACTACCCTTAGGGCTGAGCTATTGCCTCACATAAGAGTCTCCCCCAACAAGGGCTAATCCACTCCCTCACTGGAGAGGGAGCAGCTGTGGCTCATTGGTTGGTAGAGAAGTTGCCGAGGTCCTGTGCCAGCAGAGCTTGCCAGAAAGTTGCCCTCTGGTGTCCTGGAGGAAAGCCATCCACAAGGTTGTCCTTCGGTAGTGGCTCTGCTGCAAAGCCACCTGAAGGGGTGCCAGGAGAAGCTGCACTGATGCTACAGGAATATGATGCTAGAGAACTTGCACAGGTGGCCAAAGCCAGACCTTGGAGAAGCCATGTGTGCTACAGGAGTCCGGAGAGAGGTGCACACTGGGCCCAATATAAGGAAGTCCATCCTCCAGTGTCCCTGCAGCGCCCTTCACTGGCAAATCGTAACACCTTGTCAGCTGGCAAACAGAGCCCAGCTCCACTCTCACAGAACAGGCATCGCAGTGTGAATTTGGAGCTGAGAGGCAATACATTCATACCTGGTGCACAATTCTTTAATTGTACCCATTGTCACACATCACATCACGCTTTAGGAATGGCTTATTCTCAGCTCACTGGTTTTCTCAAGCTTAATTTCCACAAGAGGTTTCTTATTGGTTTAGCTGCCTTTAATCTCCACTTTTAAATCTATAGAGCACTACCAGATTGATCTCCCTAAGCCATCATTTCACTTTGTCTTTATGCTGCTCAAAAGCCTTCAAAGGACTCATATTGCCTAGAGCAGTGATCCTAAACTTCTTAAACATGAAAACCCCTTTACAATATCAACAATTTTGTACAGGTCACCGCATGATAGTAGTCTTACTATTAGACCACTTTAATTAAAAAAACAGATGATACATGCTGCAATAAATTTAGACATATACAATTAATTTGTATTTTGCTAAGTCACATCACCTACAGTCAAGTACAAACCGTAGCTCATATCATGGGACAGACATATCTGTTCTGTGTCCAGGCTATGCATGGTATGCATATGGATCAGAGAGCCCCTGACAATAATAACTCCAGGGTCCCAGAGGCCTCAGGCCCACAAGCTGGGACGCACTAACCTAAAATCAATTCCCATCCCTTCAACCCACCATTGAGCTGTCCATAATCGGACCCAACCATCTTTATAACTTTATCTGTCACTGACTTTCCACATGACTTCAGTCAATTTGCTATAATCCCTGCACCCTGAACACATTTTGGAATATCCTAAGCCCTGGTTCCACCTGGAATACACACCTTCCTTCTTCCTTCTTATCCAAATCTCACTTCTCTTCAAGACCCACATTATATCCCTCTTTCAGTTGCTTTTCTTGGCCACTGCAGAAGATGTGTCTATTGATTCTCAGAAACATCACTGCCCTCTAAGCCCTCTCCTGCAGCCCTCTAAGTCCTCTCCTGCACGGAAGGGGATAAATTCAGGAAATTACACTTCCAGGCTCTTTTCAACAGAGCTCACTGGATTCTACCAATAAGGGGCTGACCCAGAAGGCAGGATGAACAGGTCATTACTCCCCTATATCATCTGCAGGTAGGTGAGGTGGCACTCCCAAATGGCAAATGTGAGGTTTGGCCAGGGACACTCCCTTCTCTATGCCCTTTTTGCACTCTGTACCTGACTCTACCACACCTCTTATCACACTGTATTTTGATTATGATTTTATCTGATTATTTCCCACAGCAGAACAAGCGCTCCACAAGGATAAACGTGATCTCCTGAGGATCGGCCACTCCAATGTTGCAGACACCTGAGCTCATCAGTGGCAGCTTCCCTGTGATCCCTGCACTTCCAGGTCTCCTAAAAGCCAGCACTCCCAGCCCTTTCAACACTTGTGTAAGTCTCTCAGGCCCTGCATTTAACCCCTTTCTATTCAAAATACCTATAGCAGCTTTCACTCCTCTAAATTGCTATAAGGCCTTAACATAGTCATTTTACTGCTTATACAGTTAGTTATCTTTTCATATGTATTCAGATTGTCTTCACAACTAAGCTACTGAAAGAAAGGGCTGAGTTTTATATTTCTTTATGTACAATGTAACATCTTCCCTTGAAAGCAGTTTTTCAATAAATAATTACTGATTTGACTCATTTAATTAAATATAGGGATAAATAAGACTGAGCTGACAGCCTATCAGACTTACATCTTAGAAAAAATGGACAGACTTTCAAACTGCCAAGTCAACACTTAGTTTCAGTGGTTTAGGACTTTTCAATGGTTCTTACCTTTCTACCATTCAGTAAACTAATTTACCTATTTTGAATTAAGTTTCTGACTTCCAATCTAAATATCTGTAACCATTTTTGGATGAACAACTTTGGGGAAGTTAGGCTATCACAGCACTTCCTGCATTACATTTTGGTCCTAAGCATTTCATATTTCTCTACATGTTAAATCTCCTTACCTCTATCAGATCTTACCTAACTACCCTTAAAGTCTACCTTTTCCCCACTTCCTTTTCTTTCTACCACCAGGTATAAAAATAATATAAAGAAATATCTTTCTTCAAATGTGAAGTATAAAGCTTTTATCCTTGATCTGCAAATATATCTTTTGCTGTTTCTGTAAATCTAACTGTAATAAGTTGAATAGTGTTCCTCAAAATTCATGTCTACCCAGAATCTAAAATGTGAACTTATCTTGAAATAAGGTCTTCGCAGACATAAAACTAGTTAATGACCTTAAGATGAAATCATGCTGGGTTTAGAGTGAGCCCTACATCCAATGACTAGTGTCTTTATAACAAGAGGAGAGAATCAGAGAGACACAGGGGAAAAGGCCATGAAAAGACCAAGGCAGAGATTAGAGTGATGCTACTACAAACCAAGAAACATCCAGGGCCACCAGAAACTGGAAGAGGCAAGGAAAGATTCTCCCCTAGAATCTTCCGAGCATGCCTCAGAAGCATGACTCTGCTGATACCTTGTTTTAAGCCACACAGTTTGTGGTACTTTGTATGGCACTAGTGGTACTAGTACTGTTGGTATTTTTCATTAAAGTCGAAACAACTTTATAGGCATAAATGAATGTATTAAATTGTAAGTTGACATCACTGTACATGCTACTAAGCACAAAGTATTCCTAATACATACCCTCTACTCTTTTAGGACCACCTCCAGAGATGTAAACAAAGCATTTCCTGGTGAAAGGACTTCCTGGCTAAATAGTTTATTAGGAGAATCAATTTGACATTTGACATTCAGAAGTTGGTTTCAAAGAGAATTACATTGGTAAAATTAAACTATTTTCTACTTTCTAAAGATAATACTTTAGTAATTATTAAAGAAAACTTTAAAATTCAGCGAAGACATAATGTTCTTTTCCCTCTGGGGATAGAGCAGCTGAAAAAACATTGCACAGCCTACAAGCATACATGCTTCTCCTCCTGAACACATCAGACCTTCTGAAGTTTGTATTCTAAGGGATGCTGTAGAATACAAATTCCCAGGCAGAGTTAGACATCTGCTTCTCAGGGCCCTCTCTGCACGCCGTAGGCAGCTCTATTGTATCACATTATTTTGTTATTATTGGTTTACCTGATTGTTCCTCCCAACAGACTGAGAACTCTGCAAGGGCAGGAATGTGTATAACTCATCCTCATATTCCCGGGCCCTGGCACCATGTCTGGCAGCACTTGGTGCTTGATAAATACTGAACTAATTAAACTGTTGACCTTACTCTGTTCATAAGGGAGTAGACAAATTTAAAACACACTGCCAAACTGCAGTCCTGAAATTGAGCATTTATTCTTAAATCAGATGCAGCAGACATGTTTTTATTTACAAAATATATTTTATATACTGCCCCTTTCTCAAAAGAAAGCAGCAAGACTCATCAATTAATTATCCAAACCTAATGAGGGAAACGTTCACATGTGACTGCAGCCTGATATTTATCAGGAAGATATAACAGCCTGGGTGGTGGCAAGGTCAAGACATTTTCCCTCTTCAGGCGCCATCCTCCCATACAGCAGATTTTAAGAACAATGGGAATGTGTAGCTGAAGGACAATGAGTTTTGCCTAGAAGTCAAACAAAGCCAGAGGTTCAACCTTCCAAATTCTTTGGCCTGGGGTTTTAACCAGATTCCACACCTCCTACATTTAAAATTGATAATAAATGTGTAAATGTTCTAAGGTGGGTCTAAAGTTTTTTTAATCCTCAAAATTGCTAGGTCAAGAGAACACACGCTATAGCTAGTATACCCGTCTCTGAGATCACACCAGCAGTCTAATTTTAGGCCACTGCTAATGGCTTTACAGAGCAACCTCAAAAACTGTTCCAGGAAAAAAATTCATGAAAAGTGAAGAAACTGGGAGATTTGGGACAGGGATCCCAAAGAAGAAAGAATATTAAGAATCTTGGTTGCAGGAAGTTGACTAAGAGGGGTCTTAAAGAAGAACGACTCTTGCCAGGTTTTCCCAGTTTGCAGTCGGCAGCCTCTGAGATGGCCCCAGTGATCCCTGCCTCCTAGTATTCATGCCCTGTGAAGTCTCCTCCCCTTGTGTGGGCTGGACCTAGTGACTGGTTTCTAACAAGTAGGCTACAGCACAAGCAATGGGACGTCAATTCTGGGATGAGGTTACAAAGAGATTGTGCCTTCCATCTTGGGCTGCCCTCCCTCCCTCCCAATCCTGCACATTCACTCTGAAGAAAGCCAGTGGCCATGGTGTGAGCTGTCCTATGGAGAGTCTCCTTTGGCAAGGAACTCAGGCCTTCCATCCAACACCCGACTAGGAATCGAGTTGAGCCAACAACCACTTGAGTGAGCTTGGGAGATCCATGCCTGATTGATCCTTGAGATAACTGCCATGCTGGCCACCTTGATTTCAGCCTTGTGAGAGACCTGGAACCAGAGGCATTCAGCTAAGCCACACCAGATTCCTAACCCACGGAAAACATGTGATAATAAATGCTTGTTTTGGTAAGCCATTAAGTTTTGGAGTAACTTGTTACATAGCAATATATAACTAATATATAGCAACTCCTATTTATAATACTAAGTTCTTCCTTACTTTTCAAAACACATATCCTGATTTTTGTTTGTGTGACGTCATCTGACCCCTTGGATGGAAGTAGAGACCACTCTCTTAGGAGCTAAGTACTTTTTTGGATATGTAAATTCAGGGAGCAAATCATTATAATCAAGGATTGGCCTATAGCCCTTCCAAAAAGGCCAATCAAGCAGAATGTGGTGAAACTGACTGTAGGGTAGTCTTCCTAACACCAGAAACCATAGCAGCTGAAGTATCAACCCGTTCACTCATCATCTCATGAACGGTAGTGGAAACAAAATCATTTTATTCTTTAAACATACAACTGTATGTTCATTAATCTTTTCAATGCAGTGTTTTTAAAGGGAACTGGAAAGCACCAAGAACTGCTTCTCTCTTCTGAATCACTAGAGATGCCTTCTACATGCACAAAATTGATACTAAGCACTTATTCTGTGAAGGAACATAATTGCTTGGCTGCTATGAGACATTTCTTTTCAGATTCTATTCATTGTTTACTCATTTCCCCAAACAATTTCCCTTTTACTCAAACTTTTCTAAACAAAAGAGTATTTTATTAGATAATGTTTACTAACAAACTGAAGGCATGGGTAACTATTAAAAAGATAATGTATTCAATTAGAACAGCTTAATTACAATGTGACTTTTCATAGAATTCTAGCTTGTAATTTTATGATAGCAATGTCAAGTGTTTGTTCAAAGTAAGAATTTCACATTTAATTCTTTCCAGATTTAACCAGATGAGCTGGACAACACAGGGCTTGGACAGGGATTCGTGGTCTCTAGGCTTTCACAAATAATGCTGCTATGTTTTATGATGGGAAAATATCATATTAGAACACCCATTTAGGGGCTTCCCTGGTGGTAAGAATCCATCTGCCAATGCAGGGGACACAGGTTCGAGCCCTGGTCTGGGAAGATCCCACATGCCGCGAAGCAACTAAGCCCATGTGCCACAACTACTGAGCCCACATGCCACAACTACTGAAGCCGTGCACCTAGAGCCCGTGCTCTGCAACAAGAGACGCCACCACAATGAGAAGCCCATGCACCACAACAAAGAGTAGCACCCGCTTGCTGCAACTAGAGAAAGCCCACACGCCCCAATAAAGACCCAGCGCAGCCAAAAATAAAATAAATTTATAAAAAATTAAAAAAGGAACACCCATTTAGAACATGCATGTGTTTAGGTCTCTCAACCTAAGCTACCACCATGAAATTTTGTGTTAATGGTTCTCAAGTAGGGGAAAGAGCAGAATTTGTCATTGGAGGTCTGTTCCACATTCTCTTTTCTACTTTTTCAATATACCAATATATCTAAAGCTGAAGATACACATGAATTCTTCTCCTTGAATCTTTTTTTGAACTCCCCTTTTTTAATGGATAGAGTGTTTTGAAGACTCATTTAACTTCTCACTCTCCCTATATCAATCCTAACTGAACCAGTGACATGATTAAATGATGGTTTTGTCCTGCTGGAAGAATGATTAGGATGCCTGCCACCAACTACAAAATTGCCATTAACCTATCTCTTGGACAAATATAAACAAATCACTAGCTTCAAATATTGGCGGCTGTTGAAATAGTGTTAAGGCTGTCATTAGACCTCACCTTGGCTTATTGATAGTAATTTAAGTCAGGCCTTCTTGACATTATATTTTTCTTATTATATCTCACATCATTGATAAAGCATTATAGATTCTTTTCCTTGAAATCTTGTTCCCTATTCAAAGAAGGAATAGATGTTGCTTCATTCACATAAACTCTGCTTAATTATGTACTACCTTTATATAGATATGTAACAACTCAGGTAAAGTGACCTGGCAATAATCTGGAAATTTGTCAGAGAAAAATCTGAATTACATAGGTGTTTGGAACCAAACTGACTCTTCAGTTCTAAGTTATTTTTTTGCTTCAATTTAGTGCTTTAACTTTGCCTCTGGTCAGATGGCCTCATCCCCAAACACCAGGCTTTCACCTTACTAACTGTTCTCCAAACTACCACTAGAAAGATCAGTCTAAAATACAAATATTTTCTCACTCCTCTACTTAAAATTGTTCAGTGCATCCCACTACCTTCAGGGTAAGGTTGATACCCCTTAGAATGACATATAAGGCCTTTAATTACCTGCATCTCAGCCTCTGCATCTCACTCTCTGTCCACTTACTTCACAACCTACTCTTCAGCCACACTAAACCACTTGCAGTTCTAACTTTACCACATTCTCTCACACCCTGTGTCTTACGCCTTTTGTTCCTTCTGCCTAGGTCACTGTCCATCTTAACATCTTTACCTTAATCACCCAGCACTATACCTTCTTCAGATCTCAGCTCAGGTCACTTTCACCTAGAAACGCCTTCATTTTTGCTTCCGACATCAACTAAATATCTTTCCTATTTTCTTACTTAGCATTCTATTCTAACCTTGATTATCACATTTATCACACTGTATCTTTGTTGACAATTTATGTCTCTCAATCCTCAACCAATTGTGAAGTCCTGTGGACAGGTGTTGCATCCTACTTGTTTTGTCTTAAATGAAAAACTAGCATTGTGCCTGGAATGTAGTAGGCACTCAGTAAATGTTGAATTAGCTAGTATGTTTATAATGTCTCAGAAGTAGTTTTGGGAAAAGATCTTTTTTTTTAAAAGAATGATAAGAGAAAAGAGTTATAGCAGGACAAATTACTCAGAAATTACCATTTTTTTGGTCTTATTAAATAAAAGCATTTGTAAACTTTGGGAAACATATATCTCATGAGCCTCTGAAGGAATCAGTTGTCAATCAAATGCTGGAAAGGTCAGCATGATAACAAGTCTTTTGATCAGATAAAAGCCAAAGTTACCCAAACTAAAATCAAAAAATTAATGCATATCATTGAAATATGAAATAAAGAAACATCAAGCATTATATATATACATTGTAAACTAAACGTGAAAAAATAATTTCTCTTCAAGAATTCCATCTTAGGATCTTCTTCAGGCCTATTCAGTGAAATTCACCATACAATAAATTTTATATTATTAGAGGGTAAAATTTCCTGAGAAACAAACAATTCAAACACTTTTCAAATTCTGGAATAAAAAGTAACCCCAAGCCTACAGTTTGAAACAGTAGTTATTTCAGAGATCTTCTTAGGATTAGTTTCATTTTGCCTTTCACTATTTTTTAAAATTGTCCCATATAAAGAAAACCATTACAAACACTTTTTTCCCTCTCTTGCGGGCTCAATGACCTCTGCTGAAGGTAAAGTTAAAAACTGAAGGAATCAAAAATGGTGGAGACACCTAAGTACTTACACAGATAAATACTGTCTTATTTCTCTAAACTAAAAGAATTGGCCAAGTCTCCAAATTATAACCCACTGAGCTCTGTGGGTGCAAATCTGGGACAAGGTAAAGACCCAGATGGCATGGGTGAGGCTGAGGAAAACCCACATAATCTCATGGACCTTACATCAAGGATCACATTTGATTTGGGCTATTTTGGAGGAGATCCAGAAGCAAACATCTATTCTGCAGTGACTATAGGATCACAAATCACTCAACCTACTCTGGAAAATAAGCAGATGCCTATAATAATCCCATGCTAATCATGGTCAATGAAAACACATTAGTCTCATACACCACTGTATCCCCAGAATCTTGAGTAATACACAGCACAGAGTAGAAGCTCAGAAAATATTTGTTGAATGAATGGATTAATTATTGAATAAATGAACCAGTAATGTCATACAACTAAACCATACTGCCCAGGACAACACTTAACTATATTCTATCTGTAGCCTATGGACCTTAAATTGGTTGATTTTTTTTTTTTTTTGCCCAGTGTATTCATCGCCAGCATCTTTCCACTCCCACCTACACCGCCAGGAAGAGCCAAGTTGAAACAGTCTTCCCAGTCTGGGCACTAACACACAAGTAAGCATTTGTGACAGGAATCAAAGTCTGAGGGTACCCTCCTACTCCTTGAGCCACTTCCCAACTTAGCTCACGGGAAACCTCCTAAGAAGTCTTTCCTACTTCCTCCCTCCCATAGAAATGACTCCTTTCTTTGTATTCCCTCTGTACCCTGCATATGCTTAAACATTTCTAAATTATGAAATATGGCATGAAGAAAAGTGTATAAAATATTGTGTACAGTTTAACAAATTATAACAAACGACACAGTTTAACAAATTATAGTAGAGTGGATCCCTGTGTAACACTCATCAAAGTCAAGATAGTGAACATCATCAGCATCAGAGAATGCTGCTATCACTGGCAAAGCCCGTTGACTATTCCCGGGAAATGAAAATAGAATCTGGGTAATTAAAAAAGTCTAACCTTTCATTTTTCTTTTCCTCTGTGCTTAGTCTAGTTTCAATTGCTCATAGGGGGCCGTGTGCAGAGACCTGGCATCCAGCACTTCAGACCACAGTTCTAGTGCACAAACAGCTGCGCCGACACCTCAGCTCCGAGGGACACAAGGCAGAAGCTCCACGAACGACACCGCGCAGGAGCTCCACGAACGACACAGCAAGTCAAGATGGCGGCGGCGGCCTGTGTGCAGAGTCTCTGCACGCGGAACCGTGATCCGAAGCCGCAAGCAGCCGGCTGCGCCAGCCCTGAGAGAAATCCGCCCCCGAGAGAGCTCCGCCCCCAAGAGAACTCCACCCCCGCCCCGCTGAAGAAAACCCTGTAAAGCAGCCCTACCTCCGGCCTGCCAGGGAGAGACGGTATTCTACAGGGTGATCTCGCCCCTCTCCATTCTTTCATCAAAGAATAAAACTTTCTTTTTCTTGGTCTCATTCTATTGGCTCAGATGACACTGGGTAGAAGAATCCTTGTTGGGGACCAAATCAGGAGGGTAAGTAACTTCCCCACCATGTTCCTCGCTCATCTTAAACTCTTGTCTCCCCTGGGGTAACCACTCTCCTGACTATTAGGATAGTGTGTCCCTGCTTTGTTTCATGGTTTTGCCACAGAAGCAGGAACCCCTAATCAATGTGGGTTACTTGTATCTGTTTTTGTCTTGTTTCTTTTGTTGTTATGTTGCACACAGCTGTAGTTTTAAAATTTTCACTACTGAATGTTATTCCATTACATGAATAAACCCTTTGTCTATTCATTTCACTGTAGATGGATGTTTGGCAGGATCCCATCTGAGGCTATTGTATGCAACATTGCACATTCCTGTCAAGTGTACGGTAGTGCACATAAGTATGCATTTCAATAATAGAAAATATCTCTGAGAGAGGAGTTTCTGGATATGCACAGCTAAACATTACTGGATAGTGCCAAAGCATTTTCCAAAATGACTGGATCAGTGTTTACTGCCACCAGTTTTTGAAAGTTCTTATTGCTCCATGTTCTTGCCTTGGAATTGTCCTACTTTTAAATTTTCTCCAATCTAGTGGGTAAGCAATGGTTTCTCATTGAGGTTTTGATGTGCTTTTACTGATTCCCAATGAGGTTGAAAGCCATTTAAAAGTACATTGGTCATTTAGATTTCCTCATTAGTGAATTCTCTTGTCCATTTTTTATTGAATTGGCAGTGTTGCTTTTGGTTTTTAATCATTTGTAACAATTCTCTATGTATTCTGAATATTTCGGTTAAAATTGTTGGAAATATGTTCTCCCACCCTATGGTTGCTTTTTACTATCTTAATGGTGTATGTCAATGAAGGGAACTTAATTTTAATGAAATCAACTTTATTGATCTTCTCCTTTTAGTTAGTGCCTTTTGCATCATATTTTTAAATTTTATTTTATTTATTTATTTATTTTTGGCTGCATTGAGTCTTCGTTGCTGCACGCGGGCTTTCTCTAGTTGCAGTGAGCGAGGGCTACTCTTGGTTGTGGTGCGCAGGCTTCTCACTGCGGTGGCCTCTCTTGTTGAGGAGCTTGGGCTCTAGGCACGTGGGCTTCAGTAGTTGTGGCACGCGAGCTCGGTAGTTGTGGCTCACGGGCTCTAGAGCACAGGCTCAGTAATTGTGGCACACAGGCTTAGTTGCTCTGTGGCATGTGGACTCTTCCCAGACCAGGGCTCAAACCTGTGTCCCCTGCATTGGCAGGCGGATTCTTAACCACTGCACCACCAGGGAAGCCCTGTGTCATGTTTAAGAAATCATTTCCGTGCTCCCTTTGGCAGCACATATACTAAAATTGGAATGATACAGAGAAGATTAGCATGGCCCCTACACAAGCATGACACACAAATTCATGAAGCGTTCCGTATTTTTCCCACACACATATGGTCACCTAATCTATGACAAAGGAGGCGAGAATATACAGTGAAGAAAAGACAGTCTCTTCAATAAGTTGTGCTGGGAAAACTGGACAGCTACATGTAAAAGAATGAAATTAGAACACTCCCCAACACCATACACAGAAATTAACTCAAAATGGATTAAAGACCTGAATGTAAGGCCAGACACTATAAAATTCTTAGAGGAAAACATAGGCAGAACACTCTTTGACATAAATCGCAGCAGGATCTTTTTTGACCCACTTCCTAGAGTAATGAAAATAAAAACAAAAATTAACAAATGGGACCTAATGAAACTTAAAAGCTTTTGCACAGCAAAGGAAACCATAAATGAGATGGAAAGACAACCCCAGAATGGGAGAAAATATTTGCAAATGAAGCAGCTGACAAAGGATTAATCTCCAAAATATACAAACAGCTCATGCAGCTCAATATCAAAAACACAAACAACCCAATCAAAAAATGGGCAAAATGGGCTTCCCTGGTGGCACAGTGGTTGCGCGTCCGCCTGCCGATGCAGGGGAACCGGGTTCACGCCCCGGTCCGGGAGGATCCCACATGCCGCGGAGCG